>NC_133618.1:16550659-16878159 GCF_048593235.1 Sminthopsis crassicaudata | reverse complement strand
AGCTTATTTCCCCTAATTTACAAATGAGGAAAATGATCCCCTCAGAAGGTAGATAATTCTCCCAAGGCCACACATAAAGCAAGTAGCAAAATGGGAATTGAATTTAGCAAACATAATAACAAATCCAATGTTATCTCTGAACTGCCACGTGGCCCCTATTTGAATATTTATATTATAATTATTTTTTTTACTTTGTTTTAATCTTTTAAATATATCTGAGATTTTTATCTTAAATAAGACACAAATGATCAAATGGATAGGTAGACAGAGACAGACATACAGAAAGATAGATAGATAAAAGTTATGACCAAGACGAGACATAAAAAACTAGCTGAGACAACTGTTTTCTCCTATAACAATAGCTTCCCACCAACCTAGATCAATTACTTCTTTTTTTTTCCCCTATTATGGAATACAGCAAATGGATGTCTAGGTGAATTTCCTTAAAATAACAAAAATAACTTTTTTGCAAGAATGGCACCTGGTCCTGGGAGCATTTGATAAATGAAATATTTCTCAAACCGGCCTCCTGTTTTCTCTTTGTCAGATCATACATGAGCGAGGTCTCTCCTTTCTTTAAGATAATTGGCAGCCCATGTTTAGTCTATCAGAATCTGCCTTTAATGTTGACAGTGCTTGCTGTCTTTCTTCTTCTTCTCCTCCTATTCCTATTCCTCCTCCTTCTCCTCCTATTCCTATTCCTCCTCCTCCTCCTCCTATTCCTATTCCTCCTCCTCCTCCTCCTATTCCTATTCCTCCTCCTCCTCCTCCTATTCCTCCTCCTCCTCCTCCTCCTCCTCCTATTCCTCCTCCTCCTCCTATTCCTCCTCCTCCTCCTATTCCTCCTCCTCCTCCTATTCCTCCTCCTCCTCCTTGTAGATGAATTAGGCAATTTGTAGTAGAAAATGATGATGTGTCCTCTGCAGGGTTAGGATAGGCTACAGATGAGTCTTAGGTCATTCTCTCATGTTGCAGTGGAAAACTGTAGAGCAAGATACATTTTGGTTAAGTGGTTAAAAAGCAGTAAGAAACTAACTTATCAGTTAGAGAATACTATCGTACTGCTTTCTGGATTTGGGATATTATACTAAGCCTTTTAGAAAAATTCAGGAGATTTAAACTTTTATTGTAATAATTGGAACCAAAACATCATACTGCATTTTAAATTTAGCAAAGTATTTTTACAAACATTGTTTCATTCAGATATTTAATAAATCAATAGAATGACAACCATTTATGATTCTTCCATTTTTTTTGTTATTCATTTGCTTGAATAACAATTTTGAAGATCTACTCAGGGCCAAGAACTGTGCTGTATTATAGAGATAGGGAAATCAACACAAAATCAATCTCTTTCATTAAAGACTTTATATTCTCATTGATTCTATTTCATATCCAATATTTAATATTAGTACTTTTTAGTATAGATTATGTGTTTGTTTATATGCATGCAAATTACTTCTTTCCAATATTAGAGTTTCCATGAGACAGAATATTGTCTTTATGTCTTTATATATCCATAATCTTAACACAGTCCATGACTGTGTTTGACTTGAATTGACTATTTTAAGTAGTGATATAGTTTTTTATATATAATTATAGAGCTATATAAATTACATTTTATATGTGATATAATATAATACATATACTAAATATATATTATTTTATATGTTTATTATTATATATTAATTTCATATTTATTTAAGGAAAAAATATATTTTGGATAGCTCCTTCTGATTCCAATCACAGTGCTCTTTCCACATTGTGTCACCTAGCTACCCCATATACTTAGTTTTTAGTTTTTCATGTTAATTCCCACATTGGAATATGGATTTTTTCAAAATTTCTTAAGAAGTCCACATTCCAATTATTTTGCCCTTTTTTGTTAATCCTTATCATAGTACCTTATGCATACTGAGCTTTTAATAAATGTTTATTAACTTATTGATTAGATATAATCTAAATATAAGTAAGGGATTTGGAGTCAATTTCCCATCAATCCTTCCTCTTCTCCAAGTGTTGAGATCACCAGTTTCTTTCAATGTCATTGAAATGTCCACCTTCAACATTAAATCTTGCTTGATTCTTTCAGTTGCTCGTGCCTCTCTTTTCCCCAATAGCTTCCATTTGAGTTACACATTTGGCATATACAAATTGATAAATGACATGTTTGCAGGTCATTTATTTCAGTTACTTGTAATCTCCTTAAAAAAGGGGGATTATATCCCTTTTGTCTTTATATCTTCAGTACCAACTACAATGAATGTCATATGGTAGATAGCAGGTGGTATGGTAGATAAAATGCCAGATTTGGAGTCATAATGACTTATTTTTCCCAGTTCAAATCTGTTTTCTGATACTTCATAGCTATATTACCCTAGGACAATCACTTTATCCTGTTTTGCCTCAGTTTCCTCAATTGTAAAATGAGCTGGAGAAGGACATAGCTATTCTTAGCAAAGATCCTGGAGTGGTTTGCTAAGATGGGTCAAGAAAAGTCAAATATGACTAAAAATGACTGAACAACAATACTAAACTTTGGTGTTTGTTTCTTAGTAAAGTTCCAAGAATTGGTATTCTAATGAATTCAAATATTGCTTCTGATATATGCTATTTATGAGACATCAGCAAGTTTGTTTTTCTTTTTTTGGGGTCGCAATGTGCTAAGCTTGAACATGAATGGGTTGGAATAGATGAGACCCCTTCCAGTTCAAAATCTATGATAGTTTGATACTAACACAGTTTTTACTCCTCTGGATCTCTCTTTTCATATCTATAAAATGGAAAGGATGCACTAGAAGCCTTCTGCAATTCTTTGCAGTTCTCAAGCTAAGATCTTATAGTTTCTACCATGACAGTCTTGGTCATGGGGAGAAGAATGGTGGCATAAAGTTTGAGTTTCATTCCATCTTAAGATTTAACAGTGAAAAAATTCATCAGAAGCCTACAGCTCATTTCAAACCATCCAGTGAATGTCTGCCACATCAGCCTGGTTTGTTCCTATTTAATATGCAATGGAATTATATTGTATCTGAAATATATCAACTTTAAATCTGTTTCCACACAACCTTGAATGCCTTTCTGGCAGTATATCAGTTCATCAGTCTGGCTTAACTAGTGCTGCTTTTTCATTTTTTATGGCATCCATAAAATCTCGGAATGGAACCCTTTGATTTTTCCAGCAGTAATTTTTATTACTTTTAGTCTTTTTTAAAGTACTTGTCAGGGAGACACACTACTTTGCACAGGGTATATTTGTCAGTGCTGCATTATATTTTTATTTCAATTTATTTTAGATGGAATGGCTAGCATACATCTAAATAGTGGCCACAGAACTTCAAATGGCCTATTAGAGATCTAATTAGAATAGATTCAAATTCATTGGACTACACACATTCCTTTGGTTTCTGTTGTCCCCATTCTCTGATAATTTGGCTTTCTAGGCTACAATGATCATTTCTTCCATGGCTTAATGTGGCTCATAAACCTGTGATACAAGCCAGGGAAGAAAGAAAAAGGCGGGATTTTTTTATTGTCATTTCATGACTGAATTTTTAAATCTTCAGATTGTGACCATTTTTTCCTGGCCCCGTGTCTCATTAAATGTGGTCCAGGATATTTTTTCCTTAGCAAAATATTGGTAAATAAGGAGTTTCCTGTGTTTGCTGTTGACCCTTTCCATTATTGTAACTAAGATACACACACAGACACACACACACAATTATAATGACATTTTGACCCATTAGGTATCCTAAAGAAGAGTGTGTGTGTGTGTGTGTGTGTGTGTGTGTGTGTGTGTGTGTGTGAAAAAGAGACAAACAGACAGACAAACAGCACATGGTCAAAGAACAGGGTCAATGTAGCCAGATGAAAGATCATATGGAGGAGAATAAAACATTAGAGCAGAAAATTAGGGAGGGGCCAATATAAATCAACAGTTCCACAATTTATCATTTTTACAGAGTTTTCTGGGGACAATGAAGAGTTAAACAATTTGCCCAAGTTTTCATAGCCAGGCTGTTTAAGATGTGAGACTGTCTAAATTGCTCTATCCTCAAGACAGTCAATGATCTTTTATTAAGCACCTACTCTGTGTCAGCCATTATGTTAAATAATGGAGATGCAGAAAGCCACAAAAGACAGTCCCTATTCTCAAAGATCTAATAGTCTATATCAATAGGTATAAACAAGCTAGACACATGATAAAGAGAAAATAATTAATAAGGGGAAGGAACTAGAATTAAGAGTGTTTAGGAAGACAGTCCCTATCCTCAAAGAGCTAATAATCTATATCAATAGGTATAAACAAGCTATATACATGATAAAGAGAAAATAATTAATAAGGGGAAGGAACTAGAATTAAGAGTGTTTAAGAAAAACTTCCTATAGGAGATAGATTTTATTTGGGACTTGAAGAAAATTGGGGAAATATGAAGGTAGAGATGAGGAGAGAAAAGATTGCAGGAATAGTTTATAGCTGGAGAAAATGACTGGAGATTGTTGATGAAGACTCTTTTTTGGTGAAATAGCAAGGAGAACAGTATCACTGGTTGAAGAGTACATAGAGAAGAGTAAAATTATGAAGACTGGAAAGGTGGAGGAGAGAGTTAAGATTGTGAAGAGTTTTCCATAGTAAATGGAAAATGTTGTATATGATTCTGAAGGTGACAGCAAGAAGATAGAAAATATTGAATGAGTGTTTGTGTGTGACATGGCTGGACTCACTGGGATAAAAAGGGTGTTCATCCCAGGTCAAATAAATTCTGGGAAAGCAAGTGAAAGGGGCTTAATCACAGCAAATCAGCAACTAAGACTCTCAGTCCTGGTTCAGTGGAGGAGCAAATCAGTGGAACAGCTTACAGTCCCAACTCAGAAGGCAAACTCTGATAAACCAGATTGTTTCCTGAAAAGGAAAAAAAAAAAAAAAAGCAGGCAAAGCTACCCTCTGCAAGCACAATGGACCCCCTGTGATCAAAGAAAAGACTCAGGGTTTCACAGGAAGCCTTGCAACAGTGCCACCTTTATGCCAGGAGCAAAGTTCCACCTTAAAAGTAAAATAAAAGGAAATACTAAAAGAAAAGGAAAGAATCTGAGTAAGAAACAAAAGAACCTTGACCATAAAAAAGCTACAATGGTGACAGGATAGACCAAAACAGAAAAGTCAGAGGAGTACAGAATGTCCACAGAAGTAATCTCCAAGATTGATATGAATTGGTCTCAAATACAAAAAATGCTCATAAAAGACTTTAAACAAAGAGATATTCATGAGAAAGTCAACAGTTTGGAAAAGAAAGAAAAAAAAATGAATAAAACAATTCCTTAAATACTAGAATAAACCAAATAGAAAGAGATTCAAAAGATAACTGAAGAAAATCACACATTAAAAACGAGAACAGATAAATGGAAGCTAATGATTTTGTGAGTCAGCAAGTGTAATGTTCTCTTCTCTAAACTGTAATCTTTCCCTTGGAGCAGATCTCTTGGAGGGCTTCTGGGAGCAGCCTTCCTTTCAGTTCAGTGTAATCACCCCAAATGCAGCTAGGACTTAAAGCCAAATCCTTTATTGTGTCCTTCAAAATCTTATATCCTTCACTTGGGGCTCAGCTAGTTTTCTGGAGGCTTTCCTCTCTCCTTGGTTCCCAAGAGCTCTTGTCTGAATGTCTCCAGGCAGCACAAAGGTAGAAGTGGGAATGAATCAGACTCTGCCTCCAAGAGTGTGGGATTGTGGGTTTCCCAGAAGTCAATCCTAGTTGTGAATCTCCTGGAAGTCCAAGCGTAGGCTTTTCCTTTCCTCCTTATGTATGCTCTCTAAAGGTGTGAAGTCTAATGTGTGACCAATGAGTGAACTCCTTTAAAGGCATAAACTAAGTACATTACCTTATCCCTAGTTTTGGCCCATAACATCTCCTTGTAAGATCAGATCAATCATACTGAACCATGCTAAATTAGATAATTATGTCCATTCCAGTGACTTAGCACCTTGTAAGAATCCTAACAAGCAAGAATAAAACAATCTTAAAAAAAATGAAAAAAAAAATGGAAGAAAATGTGAAATACCTCATTGGCAAAACAGTTCACCTGGAAAATATATCCAGAAGAGACCATTTAAAAAGTAATAGCCTACTGAAGGCCATGACTAAAAAAGAGCCTGGATTGCATTCTACAATAGGTCAGTAAAGAAAACTGCCCAAACATTCTAGAAACAAAAGGGGAAATACACATTGAAAGAATCTTGTCAATAACCTCCAGAAAGATATCTCAGAAGGAAAACCTCAAGGAATATTGCTGTGAAACGTCCAGAACTACAATGTCAAGGGAAAACATACTGCAAGCTGTCAGACATAACAAAATTAAAATATCGAGGAACCACAATCAGATTTATCCAATATCTAGCAGCTTCTACAATAAAAGATTGAGGGCCTTGAATACCATATTCCAGAAGGCAAAGAAAGGGACATTACAACCAATAATTAACTGCCCAGTAAGATTGAGCATTAGCTGTCAGGAGAGGAGATGGAGCTTCAATGAAGTAAGAGACTTTCAATCATTTCTGTTGAAAAAACAAAACAAAACAAAACAAAAACCAACTAAACAGAACATTTAATGTGTAAACAGAGGACACAAGAGAACCATAAAAGGTAAACAGGGGAAAAGATATTGTTTAAGGTTAAATTGTTTACATTTTTAGATAGAAAAAATGATATCTAATTCTTGAGAACTGTATCTTTCACTGGGGCAGAGTAGGGCATCACATAGACTGAGGGTGTGGTTGTATATAGTCCCTGCTGTGATGGAATCAAAGAAAAAGACATTAAAGGATAGGAAAATATTTTTACTGGAAAAAGAGGATAAGGGTGGTATAATAGGGCAATAGGTTCACATGAAGAGGTACAAAAGAACTGTTACAATTCAGGGGAAAAAGGGAGGGGGATGTCCATTGCCTGAATCTTGATCTCATCGGTTTTGGCTCTAAGAGGGAATGATTTCATCATCAAGTTGGGTATAGAAATTTATCTAATCCCATAAAGAATTAGGAGGAGAAAGAGGAAAAGAAAAGGAGGTACAGGATAGAAGGGAGGGCAATAACACTAGGGAAAAGGCTAACAGAAGGCAGGAAGGGGGAGGGGTGATAGGACATAAGATAGTGGGTGATTTGGGTAAAAAAAAAATACTAGGTTGAGAAGGGGGTAGGGGTGATAGGAGATAAGGTCATGAGAGGAGTGGATATTAAAAAAACAAACAAACAAACAAAAAAACACCAAAAAGGATAAGGTAGCCAGGGAGAACAAAAGTACATGCACTGGAGAAAATAGTTTAGACAGAAATAATGAGTTGATACTCTTAACTGTGAATGTGAATGGTTAAACTCTTCCATTAAACAAAAGCAAATAGCAGAGTGGATTAAGAACAGAATATATATATATGTGTGTGTGTGTGTGTGTGTGTGTATGTGTGTGTGTGTGTGTGTGTGTGTGTGTATATGTATATATATATGTATATCTATCTAGATAGATAGATATAACTATATATGTGTATGTATATACATACATATATAGATATAGATATAGATATATAAATGCTAAAAGACTGTAACCAAATTTATTATGCTTCAGTTGAAGTAAAACATGCTGGGGTGATAATTATGATCTCAGATAAAGCAAAGTAATAATAAAATTTTTTAAAAGAGATAAGAAGGGAATATACATTTTGACAAAGTTTACCATAAATACTGAAGGACTAATGATACTAAATGTGTAGGCACCAAGTGGTAGAGCAGGCAAATTCCTAGAGAAAATTTTCAGTTAATTACAGGAAGAAATAGGCAAAAGTATTCTATTGGGGGACCTCTGTAACGAGCTGTCGTCTCTAGAAGCTGCCGGATCGCTCTCTGGGAAGAGATCTGCTGTGTCTACTCAAATCTTTCAGACAGATTCTTCTTCCTGTAGTGAACCGTTGTCTCCAGGCAGTTGCTGTTAACTCTTGTCCTTAGAAGTGACTTCCCTTCCTGCAGAGAGCCCCGTCAAGCCTGATGCAATGCAGAGTCTCCTTCTTGAATCCTGGCTCTGAATCTCCTCCAGCTCTTATCCTTCTCCAGGCCGATCTGCTCTCTGGGCCCAGTGCTATCTCTTTTATCCTCCCAGAAAATGGGCGTGGGATAATGCAAGGCCTTCTGGGAAGAACCACCCCAGCCAATGAGCTTGCCCCCTCTATCAAGTCAACCTGAGTTCTCACCTTGTAATTGTCCAGAAAACCTGAATTCTCACCTTGTCACTGTCCAGACAACCTGAGTTCTCACTTAGTAATCCTAACAGACCTCAACCTTTGCCTCTCATAATCAGATAAATCTAATCACAAAATAAGCAAGAAACAAACTACGGAGGTTAATAAGATCTTAGAAAATTGAGATATGACAGACCTCTGGAGATAACTGAATAGGGATAGAAATGCACTTTTTCTCAGCAGTACATGGTATCTACACAAAAATTGACCTTGTATGAGGGCATAAAAACCTCAGTCAAATAAATGTAAAAAGGCAGAGCTAGCAAATGCTTCCTTTACAGACCACAATGCAATAAAATTATAGTCAATAAAGGGCAAAGGAAAGATAGATTAAATACCAATTGGAAATTAAATCATCAAATTCTAAAGAATGAATTTGCTAAACAACAAATCACAGAAACAATTCATACTTTCATCCAAGAGAATGACAATAATGAGACAACAAACCAAAACCTGAGATTAAACCAAAGCAGTTTTTAGGAGAAATGTTATATCTCTAAATAGCTACATAATTAAATTGAGAAAGAGAACATCAATGAGTTAGACATGAAACCAAAAAAGCTAGAAAAAGAGTAAATTAAAAACTACCAATTAAATACAATTAGAAAATTTTAAACTCACAGGAGAGAGTAATTAAAATAGATACTAAGAAAGCTATTGAACTAATTAATAAAACTAAGGGTTGGTTTTATGAAACCACTAACCACATATAAACCTTTAGTTAATTTGAACAGAAAAAAGAAAGGCAAAAACAAAACCAGCATCAAAAATTAAGTGGGTAAACTTACCACCAATGGAAAATTCATTAAAGCAATATTTAAAAGCTGTTTTGCCCAGCTTTGTGGCAGCAAGTCTGACAATCTAAATGAAATAGAAGAATATTTGGAAAAATATAAGTTGTTCAGGTTAATAGAAGAGGAATAAAATACTTAAATAGTCCTTTTTTAGAAAAAGAAATTGAACAATTACTGAATTCCCAAAGAAAAAAAAATCTCCAAAACCTGATGAATTATCAAGAGATTTTAATAAACATTCAAAGAAAAACTATTCCAGTATTATGTAAACTATTTAGAAAAATAGGTAAAGGAATGCTGAAATTCCTTCTATGACACAAATATGGCACAGATACATAAACCTAAAGGGCCAAAACAGAGAAAGAAAGTTACAGACCAATATCCCTAATAAAGATTTAAATAAAATATTAGCATAGAGATTATAGCAAGTTATCAGCAGGATAATATGCTATTACAAAGTGAAAATTAAAACAAGAAGGCAGGGCTGGTGGAATATCAGGAAAACCAATAGCATAATTGACCATATCAATAATAAAAACAACAGAAATCAGATGATAATTTCAATAGATGAAGAAAAAGCTTTTGACAAAATAGAAAATTTATTCCTATTAAAAACAGTAGAGAGCATAGGGATAAAGGGAATTTTTCTTAAAATAATAGGCAGTATCTTTCTAAAATATACAACAAAAATTATTTCTAATGGAGAGAATTTAGACTCATTCCCAATAAGATCAGGGGTGAAACAAGGATGCCTATTATCACTACTATTTTTCAACATTGTACTAGAAAATTTGGCTCTAAAAATAAGAAAATAAAAAGAAATTAAAAGAACTAGATTAGACAATGAGGACATAAAACTATCACTTGTTGCAGATGATATGATTTTATACTTGGAGAATCCTTAAAAAAATCATCCAAAAACCATACTAGAAACAATTCATAGATTTAGCAAAATTGCAGGATGTAAAACAAACCCAGACAAATTATCAGCATATATATATATATATATATATATATATTTTTTTTTAATTTTAATTAATCCTTTTTATTTTAAAAATATATGCATGGATAATTTTCAAAATTCACCCTTACAAAACTTGCTTTCTAATTTTTCCCCTTTTTTCTCTCCATCCCCTCCCCCATATGGCAAGTGATATATGTTAAACATGTATAATTCTTCTATACATTTTATCATAAATATCATGCTAAATTAAAAAAAAATCTGATCAAAAAGGAAAGAAAAAAAGGGAAAGAAAACAAAATTCAAGCAAACAACAACAAAAATACTTTGGTGTGGTCCACATTCAGTTCCCACTGTCCTTGCTCTGGATGCATATAGCTTTCTTTATCATAAGGCCATCGGAACTGGCATAAATCATCTCATAGTCAATGAGAAGCACATCCATCAGAATGTAAGATCATACTGTGCATACCCTTTGATCCAGCTTTGCCATTACTGCATCTGTATCCCAAGGAATTCATGAAGGATAAAAAAAAAAAATCCACATGTACAAAAAATGTTTGCAACAGCTCTTTTTGTGTTTCTAAAGAATTGAAAAAGAATGGATGCCCAATAACTGGGAAATGGCTGAACAAATTATGGTAAATGAAAATAATGGAATATTATTGTTCTATAAAAATGATGAACAAGCTTATTATCCAAAGGTCTGGAAAGATTTACATGAACTGAGCCTGAGTGAAACAAGCAGAACCAGGAATACATTGTACACAATAACAGCAAGAAAGTGTGATGATCAACTATGAAAAATTCAGTTCTCACTGCTTCAGTGATCCAAAGCAATCCCAAAAAAACTTTGGAGAGAAAATGCCACTTGCAACCAACAAAAGAAATGAGGCTGAATGTAAATCAAAACATTTTATGCTATATTCACTTCTTTTTTATATATATATTTTATCTGTCCCATGATTTTTCCCTTTTGCTCTGATTTTTCTCTTACATCATGATTCATACAGCAGCATGCTTTAAAAATAAATTTAGTGCAATAAAATAATGAGATAATGTAAGGACATTATTGCTCATCAACAACAGATTGGAATGAGGAATGAGAGATAATGAGAAATCTAGGATAATTGACTTTCAGAGCCAGGAAGGATATCACCTTGTAAAGTAACAGGGATGGTAAGAAGTGGAAAAAGTTTAGGGGGAAAGTCAATGAGTTCCATTTTTTATATGTTTAGCTTATTGGAATGTCTGAAAGGCATTTTGCTACTGAACACTGGTGGTAAACTTGGGTTAGAAAAGAGAGGTAATCTTGAATATCAACAGTATCAAGACACTAATTATGTAAGGGTCCTTTAAATGGGTGGCCACAGTGCAACAGGAGATTTGAGTGGCCCAGAAGTAATCTCTGTGGGTAAAAGACTGCCCTCTGGGTCAGATCCTGGCCATATTGAGTCATAATGGGTCATGGATCTCTCACTGATTGGCTGTATGTGTGACATCACAGACTCTTTTAAGCCCACTGCAGGCAGCATATCTTTCTCTTTAACCTGGGGTAGCCAAGCCAAGTGGATGGAAAACTGAGAGAAGTAAGGAGTTTGATAGTGAACACAAGAGTCTTCAGACCAGGTGTTCACTAGGGAGTTAACAAGTCAGGGCATTAAGTCAGGGCATTATGTGAGTAGGTATAATAAAGGCTTTTTTTTAAGTTTACACGTGGCTGTTCTTGAGTGTATTATTAGTTATTAAAATACTATTCAAGAAATCATGGGCCAGAGACCTTTGAAGGCCTCAGAGGAGACAAGCCGGGTAGAGTTGACACTGCAAAGGTTGGTGGTCAAAGGTACTCTGTTGGGCCTAGGACAGACTGGTAATAGTAACTGCTAGGAGGGCATGTTACAAATTAAATCTGTGGAATCCCAGGATTTAGCAGCGTCCACATTAAAAGAACACAGGGCATGGAACATGATATTCCGAAAGGCTAAGGAACTTGGTATGCAGCCAAGAATAACTTACCCAGCAAAAATGAGCATCATTTTCCAGGGAAGAAGATGAACATTTAATGACATAAATGAATTACATCTATTCTTGATGAAAAAACCAGACCTACATAAAATGTTTGATCTTCAAATACAGAACTCAAGAGATTTCTAAAAAGGTAAAAAGAAATCTTGAGAACTATACTTCTGCCAAAAAAAATATGTAAAGAACACACACACACACACACACATATATATATATATATATATATATATATATATATATATATATATATATATATATATATATATATAATTTGTCCTGGAAACTAGAGATGGAAAGGAAAATTATATCATAAAAAAGTGTAAAGTGATGGTACTACATATGATGAAGAGGCAAAGGTAACCTATTATATCTGAGAGAAAGAAAGGAGGGAGATGAACATAGTGTGTATCAATAGATATATTCGATTTATGGTGAAACTTCTTCCACTTCATTGAAAAGTGAGAGGGAAGGAGGAAGCTAAGGGGAAGGGAATACAGAAATTGTGAGGAAAAGGGGGAAAATAAGGGAAGTAACTTTAAGGTGGGGAGGGATACTAAAAAGGGAGGGCTGTGAAAAGCAAGTGGTGTTCACAAGTTGAATACTGGGTAGAGGGGTAAGAGGGAAGGAAAGGAGAAAAGCATAAGCAGGGGTTAACAGGATGGCAAGCAATATAGAATTAGTCATTCTAACCATAAATGTGAATGGGGTAAACTCCCTCATAAAGAGGAAGCAGTTAGCAGATTGGATCATAAATCAGAATCCTACTATATGTTGTTTACAGGAAACACACCTGAAACAGGGTGATACATTCAAACTAAAAGTAAAAGGGTTGAGCAGAATCTACTATGCTTCAGGCAAAGCCAAAAAAACAGGGGTAGCCATCCTCATCTCAGATCTAGCAAAAACAAAAATTGATCAAATTAAAAGAGATAAGGAAGGGCATTATATCCTGCTAAGGGTAGCATCAATAATGAAGCAGTATCAATATTAAATATATACGCACCAAGTGGTGCAGGATCTAAATTCTTAAAAGAGAAATAAAGAGAGCTGCAAGAAGAAATAGACAGCAAAACTATAATAGTGGGAGATCTCAACCTTGCACTCTCAGAATTAGATAAATCAAACCACAAAATAAATAAGAAAGAAGTCAAAGAGGTAAATAGAATACTAGAAAATTTTGATATGATAGATCTTTGGTGAAAGCTAAATGGAGACAGAAAGGAGTATACTTTCTTCTCAGCAGTCCATGGAACCTATACAAAAATGGACCATATATTAGGACATAAAAACCTCGAAATTAAATGCAGTAAGGCAGAAATAGTAAATGCATCCCTTTCAGACCACACTGCAATCAAAATTACATTTAATAAAAAGCCAGGAGAAAATAGACCAAAAAATAATTGGAAACTAAATAATCTTATACTAAAGAATGATTGGGTAAAACAGCAAATCATAGACATAATAACTTCACCCAAGAAAATGACAATAATGAGACATCATACCAAAATGTGTGGGATACAGCCAAAGCAGTAATAAGGGGAAGCTTTATATCGCTACAAGCCTACTTGCATAAAATAGAGAAAGACAGGGCCAACAAATTGGGCTTACAACTAAAATTGCTAGAAAAGGAACAAATTAAAAAACCCCAGACAAACACAAAACTTGAACTTCTAAAATTAAAAGGTGAGATTAATAAACTTGAAAGTAAAAACAAAACAAATCAAAACAAAACAAAACAAAAAAAAAAAAACAAAAAAAAAAAACTATTGAATTAATAAAACTAAGAGTTGGTTCTATGAAAAAAACAACGAAATAGACAAACCCTTAGGAAACTTGATTAAAAAAAGGAAAGATAAAAAGCAAATTGTTAGTCCTTGAAAATGAAAAGGGAGAACTCATCACTAATGAAGAGGAAATTAGAACAATAGTTAGGAGCTACTTTGCTCAACTTTATGCCAATAAATTCGATAACTTAAATAAAATAGAAGAATACCTTCAAAAATATAGCTTGCCCAGATTAACAGAGGAAGAAGTAAGTAGTCTAAATAGTCCCCTCTCAGAAAAAGCAATAGAACAAGCTATTAACAAACTCCCTAAGAAAAAATCCCCAGGACCAGATGGATTTACATGTGAATTCTACCAAACATTTAAAGAAGAACTAACTCCAATGCTATGTAAACTATTTGAAAAAATAGGGATTGAAGGAGTCCTACCAAATTCCTTTTATGACACAGACATGGTACTGATACCTAAACCAGGTAGATTGAAAACTGAGAAAGAAAACTATAGACCAATTTCCTTAATGAATATTGATGCTAAAATCTTAAATAAGATATTAGCAAAAAGACTTCAGAAAATCATCCCAAGGATGATACATTATGATGAAGTAGGATTTATACCAGGAATGCAGGGCTGGTTTAATATTAGGAAAACTATTAGTATAATTGACCATATTAATAATCAAATTAACAAAAACCATATGATCATCTCAATAGATGCAGAAAAAGCATTTGATAAAATCCAACATCCATTCCTACTAAAAAAACGCTTGAGAGTATAGGAATAAATGGGACTATTCCTTAAAATAATAACAAGGATATATTTAAAACTGTCAGTAAACATCATATGTAATGGCGATAAACTAGAACCTTTCCCTGTAAGATCAGGAGTGAAACAAGGTTGCCCACTATCACCATTACTATTCAATATGGTACTAGAAACGCTAGCTTCGGCAATAAGAGCCGAGAAAGAGATTCAAGGAATTAGAGTAGGAAATGAGGAAATCAAACTATCACTCTTTGCAGATGACATGATGGTATACTTAGAAAACCCCAAAGACTCTGCTAAAAAGCTATTAGAAATAATTCCGAATTTTAGCAAAGTTACAGGATACAAAATAAATCCACACAAATCCTCAGCATTTTTTATACATTACCAACTCAATCCAACAGCAAGAGATACAAAAAGAAATTACATTCAAAATAATGGTCGATAGTATAAAGCATTTGGGAATATATCTACCAAAGGAAAATCAGGAATTATATGAGCAAAACTACAAAACGCTTGCCACAAAATATAAAGTCATATTTAAATAATTGGAAAGACATTAAGTGCTCTTGGATAGGCCAAGCAAATATAATCAAGATGACAATACTCCCTAAACTAATCTATTTATTTAGTGCTATACCAATCAGACTCCCAAGAAACTATTTTAATGACCTAGAAAAAATAACAACAAAATTCATATGGAACAACAAAAGGTCGAGAATTTCAAGGGAAATAATGAAAAAAAAAATTAAATGAAGGTGGTCTAGCTGTACCTGATCTAGAACTATATTATAAAGCAACAGTCACCAAAACCATTTGGTATTGGCTAAGAAATAGACTAGTTGATCAGTGGAATAGGTTAGGTTCACAGGGCAAGATAGTGAATAAAAATAGTAATCTAGTGTTTGACAAATCCAAATATCCCAACTTTTGGGATAAGAATTCATTATTTGACAAAACTGCTGGCAAAACTGGAAATTAATATGGCAGAGACTAGGCATGGACCCATATTTAACACCACATACTAAGATTAGATCAAAATGGGTCCAAGATTTAGGCATAAAGAACGAAATCATAAATAAATTGGAGGAACATAGGATAGTCTACCTTTCAGACTTGTGGAGGAGGAAGGAGTTTGTGTCCAAGGGAGAACTACAGACCATTATTGATCACAAAATAGAACATTTTGATTACACCAAATTAAAATGTTTCTGCACAAACAAAACTAATGCAAACAAGATTAGAAGGGAAGCAACAAATTGGGAAAACATTTTTACAGTGAAAGGTTCTGATAAAGGCCTCATCTCCAAAATTTACAGAGAATTGACTTTAATTTATAAGAAATCAAGCCATTTTCCAATTGACAAATGGTCAAAGGATATGAACAGACAATTTTCAGATGATGAAATTAAAACTATTTCCACTCATATGAAAGAGTGTTCCAAATCACTATTGATCAGAGAAATACAAATTAAGACAACTCTGAGATATCATTACACACCTGTCAGATTGGTTAAGATGGCAGAAACAAATAATGATGAATGTTGGAAGGGCTGTGGGAAAACTGGGACACTAATACCTTGTTGATGGAGTTGTGAAAGAATCCAACCATTCTGGGGAGCAATCTGGAATTATGCCCAAAAAGTTATCAAAATGTGCATACCCTTTGACCCAGCTGTGCTACTCCTTGTCTTATATCCCAAGGAAATACTAAAGAAGGGAAAGGGACCTGTATGTGCCAAAATGTTTGTGGCAGCCCTTTTTGTAGTGGCTAGAAACTGGAAAATGAATGGATGTCCATCAATTGAAGAATGGTTGGGCAAATTATGGTACATGAATGTTAGGGAATATTATTTTTTTCTGTAAGAAAGAAATGACCAGCAGGAGGAATACAGAGAGGCTTGGAGAGACTTACATCAACTGATGCTAAGTAAAACGAGCAGAACCAGAAGATCATTATACACTTCAACAATGATACTGTATGAGGATGTATTCTGATGGAAGTGGATATCATCAACATAGAGAAGAGCTAATCCAATTCCAATTCATCAATGATGGACAGAATCAGCTACATCTAGAAAAGGAACACTGGGAAATGAGTATAAACTGGGAGCACTGTTTTGTTTTGTTTTGTTTTGTTTTTCTTCCCAGATCATTTTTAGCTTCTGAATACAATTCTTCCTTTGAAACAACAACAACAACAACAACAACATTCAGTTCTGCACATATATATTGTATCTAGGATATACTATAAAATATTTAATATGTATGGGAATGCCTGCCATCTAGGGAAGGGGGTGGAGGGAAGGAGGGGAAAAATTTGGAAAAGAAGGGAGTACAATGGATAATGTTGTAAAAAAAATTACCTATGAATATATACTGTCAAAGAAAATGTTATAAATATAAAAATTAATTTAAAAATTTTAAAAAAATCTGTGGAATCAAATAGCATATAAAAATAAGAGAAAAGAAACCCCCAGTTAAACAACACACTCTCTCTTAGGAATTGGACAGTTATATGCAAAACTGAAAATATCCCTTAACTTCTACAAATTTATACTTTCCTAACAGAATACAAAAAAATAACAGAAGACAATATTCCTTGAATAGAGAGACTATTAATGAGTGGCTACATGAATGAAAATTTTATAGAGAATGGAACCTTGATGGAAAATATTTCTGAGAGATAGAAATGAAGAGATAGTTCATTTCCTTCATATTGACTTCCTTATGTAGATTGTACATAGCTATACAGTTGAGGAATATCAATGTGACAATCTTAAACAATATGTGACCACTGATGCTTTGGGTGGGTGGGAGGTCTTTTGGTATAGACTAAAATTTCCCAGAAGGAAAGTTCCATTCTTAGCAATGTTGGAGTGGCCTAAAATGTAGAGTGGTGGCTTATGGCCTGATCCTGCTGATTACAAATCTAGGCAGCATTCTTCTCTTCGTATTTATGACCTGGGATAGTGTCCAACTCTCTAGGTAGTTTGGTAGCATTACCCCAATTCCCGGAAATCACCTGATTGGTGCCATAGCAACATCCAATTGGTTTGAGCCCTACTGTGGCTCCCAAACTCTTGGGATCCTTAACCGCTCACAGGAGAAGGCATTATAGGTGTGAACAAACATGTCTCACTTTTATTTTTATTTAAATGACTGAATTTGTTTATGTAACTGCAATTCTGTCAAATTACCCAATTCATTCTTTCCCTGCCTGTTCTAAGCAATGCCGGCAATAACTATAATACTGCTTTATTTTATTAGGGGAAAAAAAAAATCTGTGGCCAAACATGTCTAAACAACTCCATCCATACAGCTCATCAGTACCTCCAAGTTATTCTCAGTTTGTTTAATGAATATTAATAGGACATTTAAATACTACCTAAACAATCCCTGTGCCAGCTCGGAAGAGGAACAATCCTTTCTCTGTAATTAGAGCTTGTGAATGACATTGAGAAAGGGTGCTAGGTTAAATCATTTTCTCCCTGTCCTGGGTGAAATTAGCATAGATTTAATGCCAGTGATAATTTTATGCAATTGTGAGATCAGGGGTTTAATGGTGCTGGAAAGGAGGCAGGGATTGTCTCCTGAACGGGCTGAATAAACTCGTCTAATCCTTCTCCTTTAGCTTCCTCCTCCATCTGGGTTTTGGCTTAATAAAAGGCCACAGAAATCAGGATTCCACTAAGCCTCCTGAGGTTTCAGCGGAGGAAGAATGAGATGGTATCTCCAAAAGACTGTGGCTCAGCATCATTAACAAGACTAATGGGTAGATGGAAGGACTCTGTTTCCCTCATTTCCATTTGCCAGTAGGTTACAAAGGAAAGATTGCCGATTTGGAAATTATGATTTGAATTCTGCCTTGGATATTAATTACCTTTGTGACCTGGGTACAAATCACACAACACTATGGGCTTTACTTTCCTAATTCAGAAAATAAATTGCCAAAGACAATCTTTAAGGTAACTTGTTGCTATATATCTACAGTTTGAAGCCACTCCTTCCCCAGAAACTTCATTTTTCTTATGTGTAAAACTAGTAATTCAGCCAAATCATCTCTAAGGTCCTTTCCAGTATTAAATCTGTGATCTCACAAGCCATTTTTGGCAGAAAACAATTTATCAGCTTTAATCAAAGTCCTTGGCACTGTCAAATGGTGCAAAATCAGAATCAAATATGATGTTATCAATGGAAATTACATTAAATAAGATACATTGCCATCTGCTTTGCAATGGTGCCCTAAAGGCTTCCTCATATGTGCTGTTTTCTCACTTTAGACTATGAACTCTATAAAAGGAGGGATTGTCTTATGCATTCATATTTTCTTTGCCTCACACAAAATTTTCTTTTATATATATATATATATATATATGTGTGTGTGTGTGTGTGTGTGTATACATATATATGTGTGTATATATACATATATATGTGTATATATATGCAATATGTGTGTGTGTTTGTGTGTGTGCACATAAACATATGGCTATTATCTTGTGTTTCTTAGGATTAGGAACTAGACCTTTGATTCTACTGGATTAGACAACTCTGAGTTGAGAAAATGTCTTGACTCATGAATATTACTCATACTGTGAAACCCTGAATTAAGGAGAGTTTGCTAGAATAATGAGAAATTAAATAATGTATCTGTGATCAAATAGTTGGAAGTTATAAGAGACAGAAATTAGAAATCAAGTCTTCTTAAGTCAAAGACTAGCCAACTAGTGAGCCTTCCACGGTGTCTCTACATGGAGTTATTTTTGAGGTTGCCATTGAATCATTCCATTCATTCTTCATAATCCCATTTGGGGTTTTCTTAGAAAAGATACTGGAGTGGTTTGCCATTTCCTTCTGCCTCATTTTATAGATGAGTAATTGGGAAAACAGGCCTAAGTGACCAGGGTCAAACAGCTAGTAAGTAATTGAGCCCAGATTAATACTCATTTAGAAGAGACTAACTCCAGGATTGGCACTAAAACGATCTAGCTATGTGTGTGTGTGTGTGTGTATGTGTGTGTGTGTGTGTGTGTGTGTGTGTGAGGGGCAGTAATAGAAGCTTCTGATGAAGAAAAATAGAATGACAAGCTCTTTGTAACAATAGGGCACTAGATAAGGTAGTCTTTGATGTTATCCAGAAACATCAATATAACCAAAATTCATTAAGCTATAATACTGGAATTTGTTGGGTGGCTTGCTATATAATTTAAAAATAACAAAACAATTTTTTTTTCTATGTTACATTTTAAATGGAAAGCTCTTTTATATAATTTTTCCATGTGACCTTGGGTGAATTACTTTATCTGTGCCTCAGTTTCTTTATCCATAAAATGAACTTCTCAGATATTTCTAATACTATTTCCTAAGATTTCTTAGTTCTAGAGTAAAAAAGATAAAAAAAGTTAACTGGTTAATTCATATTATAATTAGAATTATTAGATATTTAAATATATGGGTCACTGGGCCATAACATGGCTCTACTTTCCTAAATTGATGGATATCTAGCAAAAAGTGCAGCCAGAGCCAAGTAGTGTGATTGGTTT
This sequence comes from Sminthopsis crassicaudata, assembly GCF_048593235.1. Lineage (NCBI taxonomy): Eukaryota > Metazoa > Chordata > Mammalia > Dasyuromorphia > Dasyuridae > Sminthopsis > Sminthopsis crassicaudata. The sequence continues at coordinate 16,858,009 of NC_133618.1, read as the reverse complement.
GGTGTATAACTCCTTTGAATCCCAATGACCTGCTCTATCTAGATGGGAGCTGAAGTGTGACTTTGCTTTCTTCAGTGAAAAGTATGTTTTGAGGGAAATCCACCAGGGTATTTCCTTTTCTTTTTTTAGGCTTCATTATTGCATTTCTCTTGAGTATTGAGACAAATTGAATGCAGACATCCTGATCTTTTAACTGTTAGTCAATTAATTGGGTTCCAGTGTATTGCTCATAAATTGTAACCTAATGATAATGCTGACCCCAAAGAGAAGAGCTGGAGTCATAAATGTGTCAGAAGAATGGAAATTCATTTTAGAACTGTTGTTTTATGGCCTTGGTTGGCTGAAATTGGAATTGAAACTGAATAGTTTAAAATGCTAATAAAAATATGCTTGAACTATAGTGTGCATTTAATCCAAAGAATTCACAGCATATTATGAGCATAACTTTTTTCATTCCCTGGGGATTAAAACTCCTTTTCTTGAAGGCATTAGGTAGAAGCTGTGCTTACACCAGAACAGTGTCTGAGACATTTCCATCAGATTTTTCTTTTTTGTTTGTTTCACTTATATTTTTCATTTTTTTCATTCCTTCATTTTGTTCCTTTATTCTTTTTTTCCCCTTTTTCTCTCCCTGTCTCCCCTCTCCCTCCCTTTGTGCTTCTTTTCTTTCATCCATTCCATCCATACTTCCTTTGCAAATTTAATTCATTTGCTCCTAAGTCTGTCACTTGGGTGTCAACTTGGAAAAAAAAATGGAATGCCTCCCTCAATATTAAAACGTTCTAAATAACTGAAAATCAATTGACATGTTTTCTATGAATTTTCTATTTTTTCATCATGACTAAACATATCCAGTACTATTAAATAAATTCAATATGACATGGGTTTGAGCACTTCAGTCTTTTGGTCGTCTTAATGTGGATACTATCCTACTTATAAAAATCATTATGTAGGTTCTAGTACCAATAAATATCTCTGATGCCATCTGACCATGCAGAGACCAATAAACTTGACTATCATTGTTTAAATGTACCCAAATATCATATTAACTTTTCTATCTAACATCGCAAATAGCTGATTTATATTCTGAGACACAATCAGCAATGTATAGAAGTATGGACTTAATTTTTAGGAAGTCCTAAATTCCAACTCTCTTCTAATGTTGACTTTCTCTTATTGCCTTGGTTAAGTAACAATGACTCTTGGTCTCATTTCTATCATCTGTGAAATGAAAAAAGTGGAACAGTATGACATCCAAGCTTCTAGCTTTCACTATCTTACCCCATGACTTTAGATTTATCATTCCTTTGAAGTATCCTGTCTACTGAATAACAACTCCCCCAAACTCCATTTTAGATAATAATTAGCCTATTTTTCTTAGTTTCATAAAATATGTTTAGATCACAAAGATCTATGGATTCACAAACTTTTTTTGTGTTGATGGAGATCTAAGTTGAGAAACTTTGTTGTGTCAATTTTATATCCATTAATCAATATCTTTAGATTGTCTTGTGGTTAAGGAAAGAGTTTTAGTCTAAGATCATAGGCAGCAATGCAGATTTTCTTCTGGGAATGAAATTTGCTAAAGGTAATTAAAAAAAAAAGAGTTAAAATTGATCAGTAATATTCTTGTATATCATACTTTATCCAACAAGATTCTGAAATGTTTTAAGTATATCATACTTTATTCTGTGTGAAATAGTGACCCATTGATTTTTGTTTCTTGTTTATTTGTTTAAGCAGGTGAATGATAAACAAAAAGTGTGGTCTGATGTTGCAATATAGAAAAGGAGTTGGAGAGAAAGACAGAAAACATGCAGACCAATTTCTAGGCCATTGCATAAATTTTGGCCTAAAATGATAAGGGACTGGATTAGATTTGTGTCAGTGACATTGTAATGAAGGGATATATTTATTTGGTAATTTTTTAAAGTTAAATGGCAAGAATTCTTCTTTTGTATCCTCTCTACTCCCATTGCCATAAACTTTGATTTATTCCTTCTCAACAGGAATATTGCAATAGATTCCTTCCAATTTATCTTGATGCCCCAAGTCTCCCTCCCCACCCCGTCTTCTCAATTCATCTTTCACATAGTGGTCAAAAGGATTTTCTTTAAAATTTTAACCATCTCACTCTTTTTCCCCCCCAGTAAACACCAGTTGCTTCCATTTGCTTCTAGGATCAAATAGAAATCATGCGATTGACATTGAAGACCTTTTATAATCCAACCCAATTATAGTTTCTGTTCCTCACACCTGTAATTCCATTTCCCATCTCCATACTTTTCCCATGACATTTGGTATAATCAATGGCTGGAATACATTTTCTATTCTAATTTTAAATATCTTCTTTTCCCTTTTAAAACTCATTTCAAATGCCATTTTGAAGATGAGGTTTTCATTATAGAGGCTGGGGCCTCTTTTTCCTAAGTTGTATTTTCTTATATATATATATATATATATATATATATATATATATATTTTTTTTTTTTTTTTTTTTAAGAGACACAGAGTGATGTCATACAATAAGGATGTAGTCTCAAACTGAGGAAAACTGTGGACCGAATTTTACCTGTTATTCATACTGGCTATGTGAATGCTCAAGGCAGTTCAACTCCAATTTAGGCAATGTTCTCAGACTATAATTTGGAGGTAAAAAATTCTGATCTGAACTGTTAGAAGGATTTATCTTTGCTAAAGGAATCACAGGCCTAATTTTTATTTTCTGGTTTGCAGTGAAGCCATAAAATCTTATAATTTTAAAGTGCTAATTCTAAAAATTACCCTGACACTTGCAGCCCCCTTAGATGCTTACATGTTTATCTCTTCCAATGAAATGTAGACTTCTTGAAGGCAAGGGCTTACATTTGAATCTTTACCTATCCAATGCCTACCTCAAATCTTTGACACATAGTGGTTGCTTAGCAAATGCTCATTGATGGATTCACTGATATCAGAGTCTTCTTGGAGATTGCTTTCCATTGATTTTTCCTGTTGTCAGTGATTATTGACAAAGAAAAAAAATAATTATAGGAAGTAAGTAAATGAAGGAAATAATGGATGAAAAGGCATTTCCTAACCCTTAAATACATAGCAAGCACTTTTGCTAAATGTTACTTGGAAACAGGATGGAAACATAAACTTCATTCAAAAAAGCCATCATCATCATCATAAAAAAAAAAAATTTAAAAATTCTTAATGTGGTTGTGATCTTATTAAGCTTTGAAAACAAAGAGATACTAGTAAGTGGAATATTTTCAAGATCATCTAGTTGTATCATGTACATGATTAAGTATTTTTCTTTGGTTGATTTTAAAATACATTTTCTTTTGTAAATAAGAAAATCCAATTTAATAAAGTTATATGTTTTTTAGATGGAAACAACTTTGTTTTATGTCTATTATTCTTTTGCAATTTCAAACATTTTATAATTTTAAATTTTGAGTTGGAAATTTTATCCTTCTCTCCCCTCCCTCTGAGACAACAGGTTTTACATGTGCTATTTTGTAATATATTTGCATATTAATCCTTTTTTTTTTTTTTTTTTTTTTTTTTTTTTTTTTTGAGGCTGGGGTTAAGTGACTTGCCCAGGGTCACACAGCTAGGAAGTGTTAAGTGTCTGAGACCAGATTTGAACTCGGGTCCTCCTGAATTCAGGGCTGGTGTTCTATCTACTGCGCCACCTAGCTGCCCCCCATATTAATCATTTTTGCATAAGACTCCTAAAAATGAAAGAAAGAATGTGAAAAATAGCACACTTCAGTCTGTATTCAATCAATATCAGCTCTTTCTCTGGAGGCAGAGAGTATGCTTGATAGAAACTACTTTAAAAAAATAACACTCTAGTGATAGTTTGTTAAAAAGAGAAACAAGAATAAACTGTAATAAGTCAGGTTTCCCTGATTCCAAGGTCAGCACTCTATCTACTGCACCACATAGTTGCCTAGACAACACATCCACCTGGGTGCAAAATAATATACTGAAGACACTTAGCTGTAGAAAGGCAATCATTGAGGGGGCATGAAGCTTCAGCAAATATGATTCCTTAATTAAGAAAGGTGGAAAAGGTTGAATTAAGTGCCTACTGTGTGCCAGGTACTATGCCAAGCACTTTGCAAGTGTTGCCTCATTTGATGATCACAACAATCCTATGTGGTAGGTGCTATTATTACTTTAATCTTATAAATAAGGAAACTGGTGAAGAGAGCATAAATGAGTTGCCTGGGGTTTTCACAATTAGCATACATCTGGGGATGTATTTGAACTCAGGTTTTCTTGACTCTAAGTCCAGTTTTCCACTGATTATGCCATATGTCTGTTTCATTTTAGAAGAATAAAAGTCAGGTACTCCAAAGTGGGCAGCAGGAGTTCTGAAATAGCCCTTTACCATTCATGTATATTACAAATCTCCATCATACATTTACCACACTCTTCTGATGGAAGGAAAAGTATTTTTGAAAGAGCTTATCACAGACTTTTGGGAGAAAGATCATAGCAAATTTTACTATTCCATTTTAGTAATTATTTTTGATAAAATGAATTAATAATGTCATGGACTATTATTGTTCTATAAGAAAGATTCAGCAGGAAGATTTCAGAAAAGCCTGGAGAGATTTACATAAACTGATGCTAAGTGAAGTGAGTAGAAACAAGAAAACTTTGTACACAGCAAAACCAAGATTATGTGATGATCAACTCTGATTGACATGAATCTTTTCGTTTTTTTATTATATATATTTTTTATAATATCCCTTGTATTCATTTTTCCAAATTATCCCCCCCCTACTCCCTCCCCCCGATGACAGGCAATCCCATACATTTTACATATGTTACAATATAACCTAGATACAATACATGTGTGTAAATACCATTTTCTTGTTGCACAATAAGCATTAGATTCCGAAGGTACATGTAACCTGGGCAGACAGATATTAGTGCTAACAATTTGCATTCACTTCCCAGTGTTTCTTCTCTGGGTGTAGCTACCTCTGTCCATCATTGATCAACTGGAAGTGAGTTGGTTTTTCTTTATGTTGAAGATTTCCACTTCCCTCAGAATACATCCTCATACAGTATTGTTGTTGAAGTGTACAGTGATCTTCTGGTTCTGCTCATTTCATTCAGCATCAGTTGATGCAAGTCTCTCCAAGCCTCTCTGTATTCCTCCTGACATGAATCTTTTCAACAATGAGGTGATTTAGGCCAATTCCAATATACTTATAATGAAGAGAGCCGTCTGCATTATGGGGACTGAATGTGAATGGAAACATAGTATTTTAATCTCTCTCTCTCTCTTTTTTTTTTTTTTGCTTTTTCTTTTGTTTTCATTTTCTCCTTTATTTCAAAACTCTTTTTTTTAATGCAGAATGATAAATGTGGAAATATGGATAGAATTGCATACATTTTAAATATACTGGATAACTTGCTGTCTAGGGAAGGGATTGGGGGAAAGAGAGGGAGAAAAAATTTGGAACACAAGATTTTGCAAGGGTGAATATTGAAACCTATCTTTGCACTTATTTTGAAAATAAAAAGCTATTATTAAAAATAAAGTGAATTCATAAACTCATATCTGACTATAGTTATACCACTCCAACCTAGCTAGTCAAGATCCTCAAATTATGAAATGCTCATTATTATGGCATCAAATTATGCCATAAAAATTATGGATATGGAGCCCCCACAATCCATTCCAGAGTTTCACAGATACTGATTTCTATATAATGTGTCATTTTAGAAAATATGTTTTAAACAATAAGTGATTGGAAGAAAAGACTGATAAGTATTATCAAATTAGAGACTCTCAAGATATAAACCTAGAAGAACATAGTAAGTGCATTTTATATATAAGCAAAACGGGAAAGACAAAACAGTTATTTGTCTTTTCTAGAATCTCACCTAGAATTTTAAAAAAATGCTTAAAAGATAAAGAGAATTACAATTTGTGAGGAAATAATTCAAAGATAATAAGAGCCTTACAGGAAAGGAAAAAAGATGATTCTATCAAGAACAATTTATCTATTAGAAGATTTCAAGTAAAGTTAGTATAGTAGCCTTTAGACTATTTTAAATTATGATTAATTAAAAAAAAAGAAAAAGAAAAAAATGAAAAATTATAGTTATCAAAGTTTAAGAAATCATGAATGAAAAATGGTGAGACCTAGTAAAACTAGGAAAGGGTATGGTCAGGGGAACAAACAAATTAAAAATAAATAAATCCTTTCAACAACATTTTGGAACAAGAAAAAAAAATTTTTAAATAAAGTCAAGTAAAATAAATGCTGAAAGTAAATGCAGCATATTTGATTTACTTAAGGGAAATACTTCTCAAAATCCCCAGTTTTCCCTGTACCTTTTGCAGTATGGTCAACAAGGTTAAAACTATTTTTAAAATAAAAAAAAAAAAAGATGTTTTCATTTTAGTATGGTAAACATCAGTAGATAAAATCCACACACAAAAGCTCTTGCTGCATGTTTATGAGGTAGGTAGAGAGTGGTCATATTTTTAAAAGTATAAAGAAAACCTTTGAATATAAAACTTGGGAATTATTTTGCTGTGCTAAGAGAGCAAACATTTATTTAGTGGCTATTGTTTGCTAGCAAGTACAAAAATGCTGGGATTCCAAAACATTTCCTTTTTAAAACACATTACATTAAAATACAACAAGAATAACACAGAGATTTCAAGAAGTGAGATGAAGAAACCATAGAAATAAATTGAAATACAGAAATTGGGAAGCCAGAAAATGGAGGAAGATTAACTGGCTTGGATTCTACCCCCAAAACATTTGCCACAGGCAAAATTTGCCATTGGTAAAATGGGACCAGCATCATAAGTAAATTTTAGCTTGAAAAAGTAAAAAGGAAAAATGGGTGCTCCAGGTTGAGGACACCCCAGATGCTGAGAGAGTTTCTAGTGTAAAACTTTAGCATAGGTAAGGTGTCAGGAGGAAAAGAAAATCAAGATCCTAAAAGTTCAGTTAATAATCACACGAAGTCAGGACAATAACATATCAACAAAGAAGCATCCAACAAATATCCGAGTCGTGGATTGTATGAAAACAGAACATTTTATGATAGTAATTTAGGGAGAAATCATTGCTATTGAAAATTGCAGAGGGGCTATATTCAATACGAAGCATAATATCTAGCATTTATATATCACTTTAAGGTTTATAAAGTGTTTTTCCAATATTATCTCATTTTCTGTGATCCCTTAAATAGCCCAGACTTTGTGATCAATGCAGATTATTCAAAGAAACTACCATGCACAACACTGAAAGCTACTAAAATTAGTTAGTACTGAATACCTGGGACAATATGACCAATTGGTTAGAATTATACATTGGAAGCTTATGGTTTTTCATGGCCTGCAAAACAAATTTCTGCACTAAAAATATACACAATGAAATATCCTCAACCACTAAGCTCTATAGAAATGAGAGATTATCACAGATCCTACTGCATCTCACAACCCCTTGGATATGACATTCATCCATGAAATCTTCAAAACAATATGATGCATGTTAGCATAGCAAATACTCACGATCTCCAAGTTTTATGAAATAAAAACTTTTAAAATATAGCATCTTGGCAGAGGAACTTAAAGCCTTAAATGAATTCAATGAAATGCATGGCATCCTAGTTTTCTTATCTGCTCTTGGAATTGAACCGATGACATTTTCAGGAAGTACACGGAAAAAGAACTTACATTCTCTTACTTTTATTCCATGATAAAAAAGCAGCCTTTTATTATTTTTATAATAATCTATAGAAACTTGAACATAAATGAATGATGGCAGGGTAGTTACTTGTCCCAAGGCTGGTTCTATTAGAATCCCATTAAAATATAAGAAGAATGAGATGACGGAGATAATAAATTATGAGCATAGTAATTCCAGAATTAGAAACAACAACAATAATGACAACAAATGCAATCAGCGTAGAATAGTGGAAAAGGAGTATAATTAAAAAATCAAACACTTGAATTAAAATCAGAAATCTTGTGTTGGGGGCCCTGCCTCTGCTCTGTGATGGGAGACAATTTCTTTTGACTTTGAACTTCATTAACTATATTGAATGACATTGTAAAATGTAGAAAATATTTGCGTTATCAGTCAGACATGGATTTGGTGAACAAAGTCCTTCAAAAACTACATGGCTGTAAAGAAGCATGAATTGGGCTTATTTCTAACTAATGAAGACAGATTGCAGGTGTTCTTTGAGTGTATCTCTAATTCTAAAGAAATATCAATTTTGATGTGACAAAAGATATCTTTAGACCCCTTAAATATAATTAAATATAACTGCATGATCAGAATGTCATATAACTTGATAGAACATTTTCCTTTAAAGCACTTTAGACAAGCTTTGAGATTATTTCTCGATTCTTTTCTCACCCCCCATTGGTCTATATTTTCTAAGGATTAAGAGCATTAGGCCTCTCTTCTCTGATGCCTGCTTGAAAAATCTTACTTGGATAAAATGGCCCTGACTGTCTAATCTCTTATGACTATTTCTTATAGACACTAGCCACAGGAACGATAAGCAGGAGACTAGGCCAAGCTGCACCACTGGGAAGCAACTCCATTATCATCTGTCTAACATCTTAATAGCTCTTTAAATGCAGGATTCGGAAGCAGGGCATATCCTGGAAAGGGTCCAACCCATCTTTGCTCACTAATCCCAGTTGGCAGTTGAAATGCTGCAGTGGAAATTGGAAAAGTGACTCCTTTTTTGAAAAACTCCTACACTCCCGTTGGCATTTCGGGGCTTTTGTTATCAATAGTCTTTTTTTTTTTTTTTTTTTTTTTTTTTTGCCTTTAATGTTTCATTGTAGGACAGTAATGATTATATCTGAATATGTATAATCACATGCATTGTGTAGCTAAGATCAAAGGAATTAGGATCTATTTATGACAAGAGAAGCTTTTGTCCCCATGTGCCTTTGTTGTTATTCCATTCCACCATCACACACCCCCTTTGGAATTATTCACAATGGCTAAAATATGAACAGAAATAGGCAAACTCTGAAATCCTTACTTGTGTGTATTACTTAGTCGAATCAAACATTTTTAAATATTGAGACTAAGAGCAGGTATCATAGTATCATAGGATGGCAGAGGGGAAAGTGGAGGTTACCAATCTTGATAATTATTCATGTAGATGTTCTATAGCTTCTAGATAAGCAAGCATCCCAACTCTGAATTTACTGCAGCAATGAGGAAAACTTATCTCTTGAGGCAACCTAGTCCACTTCAGGGTAGGCCTCACTTTAGTTTGTGTAAAATCCTGCCATTTAAAATATTTAACTTTTCTCTTATAATTATCACATAGACATATAATATACATACCTGCACTCTCAGCTCTCTTCATCCATATATGTATATGTGTGTGTGTGTGTGTGTGAGTGTGTGTGTATATATATATATATATATATATATATATATATATATATATATTCACATCAATCTATTTATCCATAATTCTATATACAGATCACAGGTATGTGTAGATATATCAATAGATAGATGGATAGATATCAACATAGTAATATAGTCGAAATTGTTTCCTCAAAAATGTAGGCTATAGGTGGAGCTAGAGATGAAGACATATTTGTTGGGGATTCTGACTTAATTTGAATAGAAATGATGGAACTAAGATGTTTCTTTTACCAGAGAAGTTTGGTACCTGTTTTGAAACCCATACGTTTAAAATACAGCCAGGGCTATTGACAGTTTATGAAACTTGCCCATGGTCACATAGCCAATTCGTACCACAAGCAGGCCTTGAAACCCATTTCTGCATTTAAGGAAAGCTTTTTAACATTTGCTCACATTGCTTCTCTGAATAGTAAAACATTTAAGCATTATAAGTGCAAGGCTACTAGTTAAATCATTAAAAGCCAGAAAATTATAATGAGATCAGAGGGGGATTCTGAGAAGAAGACTAGTGAAACATTTAAGCACTATAAGTACATGACTACTAGTTAAATCATTAAAAGCTAGAAAATTATAATGAGATCAGAGGGGAAGTCTGAGAAGAAGGCTAGTGAAACATTTAAACATTATAAGTACAGGACTACTAGTGAAATTATTAAAATCCCCAAAATTATTATGAAATCAGAGGAGGATTTTGTGAAGGCAGAGTAGACCTAGCTGGGCTGCAGAGACAAGGCTAGGTGAAAAAGAAATGGCATATCTGGGGGTTCAGAGGCAGTGGAGGCAGGAATACTGCTAGTTGCTTGCACTTGCAGGAGGCGGGAGAGCTCTTGGTTGAGGGCTCCAAATCAGAGAGGATTACTAAAGTGGAAGGAAAAGGACCATTACCTCTCTCCACAATTAGAGGTGCTTTTATTAATACTTCTTATTTTTTTTTAAAGTGAATTGGCAAAAAAAGAAAGAACCCAACTATAGAATATAGAATAGGGAAGCAAAAAAAAAAGCTTCTCCTACCCCAAATAGTATTGTTAAATAGTACCCTCTCCAGAGAGAATTTAGAGAAGAACTCAAAAAAGAATCTAAAAATCTAATGAGAGTCATTGAGGAAAACTAAAACTAAAAACCACCCAAGAAAAATAGGACCATTGAAAAAAAGTTAACCAACTAGAAAAGGAGATGCAGAATCTTAAAGACCAAAATAACTCCCTGAAAATTAGAATTGGGGAAGAGAAAGCCAATGAAAGCTATAAGACACTAAGAAATAACTAAAATATATATAAAGAATGCCAAAATAGAATAGAATGTGAAACATAAGAAAAACAATAGATCTGAAGAACAAATCAATATTCTAAGAAAATTGTCCTTTGACTGAAAGAACTAATGGGAAAATAGAAAGAGGAAAATAAAACCCACGATCACTACCTCAAAGAGATCCTTTGTGGAAATAACATAGAAATATTATTGCCAAATCTCAAAATCCAAGATCAAAGAGAATTTTTTTCAAGGAATGAGAAAGAAATAATTCAAACACATTGGATCTACAATTAGAATTGTACAGGACTTATCAGCAGCCACTATAAAAGACCACAGGTCCTGGAATCTTATATACCAGCAATCAAAAGAACTTGATCTGAGGCTAAAATCATGATATTCATAATTCATCAAAGTATTCATAATATTAAATGAGAAAAAAAGGACATTCAATGAACTTGAAGATTTTCAGGACTTTCAATTAAATGTAGACTCAATAGAAATTTAACATGTAATAGCCAATCTCAAAGATTGATGCCAAGGAACTTAATGTTGGGAACACAATATGTAACTTTACTTTACCTCTGCTAGACCTTTTCTTTTTTTTCTTGTGAGAGGATGATGGTGATGATGGTGATGATTGATGGTGATGATGGTGATTCAAGAAGACTGAAAGGCAATTGCTATTCTCTGACCTACTCATTGAGAGGCCATTGAGTTTTCTGACCTCTCTCCTCTTCCCTCTGCCTCCAATTTATTTTCCAAGTCCACAAGCAACACCTGTGTCAGTAAACTGCTTTGTAACTCCTTCAGATGTTCACAGTTGTGGAGGCTCTCGGAGAATTGACCTTCCCCTTGCAGTGCATTTAGGCATGGTCCTTAACAACTTAGCATGAACGATTTGTTTATGTTTTTTACATAGAAATGTATAATATATGTTTAAGATTAACATCTGTAATTACATAGCTCAAAAGAAAGATTGGGATAGACTTGAGTTGATTGTAAAAAAAAAAAAAAAAAAAAGCAAAACCGCCTAGAAAAAGGTAAAAATAGTAATTATGTTAGACAAATAAGGTGCAGAGAAAGAATAGACACAGTGGGAAACAGAGTGCAGAGAAAAATTTGTGGTTCTAAAAACCTACTCACATCCAGAATGGGTTAAATAGGCAACATTACATATCTAAGTATATAGCACTCTCAAAAATCCATAAAGAAATAAGTGAGGGAGGGATTAATGGTGAGGGAAGCAAAGGATGGGGGAAGAAGATAAGGAAGGGATCCATGATAGGGGAGGTTAAATAATACCATGGCAAATTAAGGAGCAGAATTAAAGCAGAAGAGTTATGAGGTATTGCAAAAAGATAATTCAAACAAAGATTTGGTTAAGAGAGAAATCTACATTATATTGGACAAACCGATGATATTTTAGATGATGTTTGCAGGTGTGTGTGTAGATATGTATTCATGTTGTTCTATCATATGTGTATAGATGTATGTATATGTGAGTGGGTTTGTGGATGGGTATGAGTGTGTGTATATCTACATCTCTCTCTCTCTCTCTCTCTCTCTCTCTCTCTCTCTCTCTCTCTCTCTCTCTCTCTCTCTATATATATATATATATATATATATATATATATATATATAATAGGTCTGTGCTTAACTATAGCCTACTTGGGGGATGGAGAAGATCAAAGGGGAAAAATGATAATAATATTTATTTATTTATTTATTTATTTATTATATATAATTTTTTAAAAAGTATACAACATAGAACAAAATAATAACCTATAATGAAGCAAAGGAAAGGTAGATAGTTAAGAATATAATTTTCTACTATTATATATCCTTTCTTGAACCAATAATTTATTGCTATACATATTGAATCCTCATTGATGTTCTGCTAGGCTCTTGAAATTGTTCTTTTTGCTTTAGTTTTCCTTATGTATTTTTCTTTTTTCTATTCTGTTTTGTTTAATAAAATACATTTTAAAATATTGAAAAATACATGAGATCAGTTACTGAATCTAGAATCAGGTAGACCTTGGCTCATATCCATTCTCTGATATTTATTAGCTGTGTGACAAGTCATCTTGTTCAGTCTATGTTTCCTATTATGTAAAATAGAAATAATAAAATTTCTACTGTCTAACATCTAACTCATAGGATTATGATAAAACTTGAATGAAACATTCAAAAAAAACTTTGCAAATATATAAACATTACATGCATTGGTATTTATTAAAATAGTGGTATGCTGAATCAAACTTTTTAAAATTTATATTTTTTGGAATACTGTTAGAAATACCATATATAAGATATAAAAGGTGTTCTGATCATTCATTTTAAGATAATTATAAATCAGAAAAACTTTAAAATTTCCCTTCATAGACATCTAATTAGCAAAGTGGTTAAAAATGAAAATATCAAATGTTGGATAGTGAGCCTGCAGGAAAACAGGCATGGAGATGCATTCTTGGCAGAATTATATATGAATCCAGATATTCAGGAATACTATTTAGGCCCTAAAGCGACAAAACTGTGCATATCTTTTGATTTTTCTTTTCCTGAGCAATACCATCACTAGGTCTGTGTCACTATGAAAACAAGGACACCTAAAAGGACTGGTAAATACAGAGTCTATTTATAAGAGATTGTCTTTTATAAACCAAAGAACTACTGTAATGTACACCCAACAATTTGAAAATCATTGAACAACTTATGGTATATTAGTATTGTGGGTTACTGTTTTTCATGGAAAAAATGGCAGTAACAATCTTAGTGAAACCTGGAAAGATACTCATGAACTGATGTAGAATGAGGTGAGCAGAATAGTGAAAATTATTTGCACAATATAAAACAACTTAAAAATATACAAATTTAAAATCCTTAAGAACTTTCATTAAATTAATGATCATCCATGATCAAAAAATATTTTTTTAATTTTATTTATAATTTTCGACAGTATATATGCATGAGTAATTTTTTATAACATTATCCCTTGTATTCATTTTTCCAGATTATTCCCTCCCTCCCTCTACTTCCTCCCCTTGATGACAGGCAATCCCATACATTTTACATATGTTACAATATAACCTAGATACAATATATGTGTGTAAATCCCATTTTCTTGTTGCACATTAAGTATTAGCTTCCGAAGGTATAAGTAACCTGGGTAGATAGACAGTAGTGCTAACAATTTACATTCACTTCCCAGTGTTCCTTCTCTGGGTGTAGTTGTTTCTGTCCATCATTGATCAACTGGAAGTGAGTTGATGATCACAAAATCTTGATGAAGCATGCTACCAGAGTAATGAGAGAGCAATGATGGATGGATGAGGAATATTCTTTTTGGATAAGGACAATATAATAATTTATTTTTCTTGACAGTTGTTATGATTGCATCATACTTTTATTTTCCTTTCTTTTCTCCTCATCTCTTTCTTTATTTTTTCTCCTTTTCTTTCTTTCTTTTCATAATTGAGATAGGAGAGGGGAAAACAGAGACAATGAAACAGAGATGCAAAGAAAGAGATATAGACAGATGGACAGATACACAGACACAGAGACACACAAACACCCAGAGAGGCATACACAGAGAGAGACAGAGACAAAGAGAGAGAAAGAAACATACATAGAGATACAGAGAGACAGAAACAGAGATAGAGACAGAGATAGAAAAACAGAGACAGAGAAAGAGACAGAGAGAGACAAAGAGACAATTATGAAAAACAAAGGCAGAGACAGAGAGACAAAGTAAAGTGGATATAGAAATAGACAGACACAGAGAGACACAGAGACGGGAAAGAGACAGAGATACAGACACAGAGACAGAAAGAGAAAAAGACAAACAGAGAAATGGAAAGAAAGATAGAGATAGAGGCAGAGAAACAGAAACAAAGTGAGAGACACACAGGGAGACAGAGACACACACATGGATGGAGACAGAGGAACAGAAAGACAGAGAAAGAAACAGAGGAACAGAGAGAGACAGAGATAAGAGACAGAGACAGACACAGAGACATAAACAGAAAGAGATAGGGGAAAGAAAGAGAGATGGACAGAGACAGAGATACAGACACACACAGAGACAGAGAGACAAAAAGAGAGAGACAGAAACAGAGATACAGAGACCCACAAAAGAGTGACAAAGACACATCAAGTGAGACAGAGACAGAGACTGAGATACACACAGAGAGATAAAGACATTCACAAAGATAGAGACATAGAGAATTTTGAAGAACCAAATCCAATGAGTTGTCTGAAGTTTAAGGGTACTAGGAATATGCCATTTTTACACATTGGTATTGTAGCTATGATGTGTTTTAACCTTGCTTCAAGTGGCAGTCCATGGAGCCAAGTGGTTTTTTACCTTTGCTTCTGTAATAGAAAGAATAGTGCTAGAGGGGCCATCAGGAAATTTCAGTTTGAGTCCCCAGGCCTGCCATAAACTTACTTGTGCAATATCAGGTAAGTCTCTTAACTACAGGGGATCTCAGTTTATTTCTTCAAACCTAAAACAAGGAGTTTTAACTCAGTGATTTCTGAGGGCCCTTTCAGTTTTAGGATCTGGGAATGCCCTGTCAGAGGTGACTTGTGTAGCCTCAGGTGTTGGTGCTGACTTTGCCTGACTGAACTTTTTTTCTTCAACCCTCATCCATTCCTCTCAACCAGCAGACAACAAAATATTCAGGTATTGCAGTGTAAGTAGGAAATCTATCTTCCTTTTCATTAATCGTAGCTATAATTCTTAGAAAGAGTCATTCTAAGTGACACTTAGAGACCATTTACCATCTTTTTGATTTAGTAAGGGGTATGTTAAATACTATTCATTAGAAATAAATTGATTTCTGGGTCTGCCTTACATGAGGACATACAACTCTTTTACAATTCCTGTATGATGTTCAAGTCAGTATGAAATCGTTGGATTTTATTTCATTGATTTCCCAAAGGATTTAGGTAAACATGTTATTATCATTAGATGCATCCCATTACTGCGCCCTTTTAGATGCTATTGGAGGGTATTTAAAAGTGTGAGTTTATAAACTACCTGCAAGGGGCTGGAATTCAATGAGCAAATATTTTGGATTGAGGACAAAATCTATTAACCTTGTCCTCCTCCCTGATTCCTTCCAGTCCAATGTTTAATACAGTGACTAACCATGTTTACTAAGAGAAAGAATTAATTCATGAATTAATGAATGGATGGATTGCATTATTCTGATGAAGTAGACAGTAGCCTCAATAGTTTTTTGCTAAAATCCAGGATTATCTATGGGCTGTTCCACAAAGTTGGGTCCATTTACAGATAATAATGATCCAGAGGAAACTCTGATAACTACAAAGATGTCCAGGAAGTGTCCTGAAAATATGCATGGCTTCCTAATGTAATAGACGAAGGCTAGACTAAAACTCAGGATGTCTTGGATTTGAATATTACATCTGAAACAGATAATTTGATGTATAAGTGCCTTAATATCTCTAAACTTCAGTCTTATCATATGAAAAATAGGGACAAAAATAAGGACCTGTCTCACAGGGCTGTGAAAATGAAATGAGACAATGTCTCTCTTTTTGTCTCTCTGTCTTTGTCCGTGTCTGTATCTCTGTCTCTGTCCATCTCTCTTTTTTCCCCTGTCTCTCTCTTTGTGTCCTTATAAATGCCATGTGAAAGGGAACTGTTATTACATAGAGAGGGATTGATTTTACTTGAAAGGTCCTGTTAAGAGGTGATAGGTTAACTTGGTTCTGAAAGAAAGGAAAAAAAAAATAATTCTAGGTAAAAAGAGCAAGGTAAATAGAAGAAATATTGAGAGAAGGAAAAATCTGAGAACAGAGATCCAAGTCAATCTATTTAGTTGGAGCAATACAATATAATGGTTATTCTGAAGTCCAGAATTAATGATCACTGAAAGTTGTACAAGGAAATATTGAAAATTGCTACAAAACCCAGAATCTACTGTTGAGACCCTGGATATCTTAGAATCAGCCGGAGTCAGGATAAGCAAAAGTCTTTATTCTTGGTCTTTTGGGGTCGCCATCAGGGGATTAGATCTAGCAATCTCCACACCTCCTTCCTCTCTCTCCACTGCCCAAGAATGATCCTCCTTCTCTTACTCCACCCGTTGATCTCTCCTCCCTTCTCTCACCACACACAGATCAAGCCAGCATAGAGTTGAGTAGGGTCATCCTCCAAACATGTTAATAAAGAATGGTCCAATTGGTAATTAGCCCTAAGTGTCTGGTTACCTTGCATCCAGGTTAAGTACATCTGCTCAGTTCTAGCCCTTTACAATCTACAACATACCTAGCAAAATAAAACCTAGCCTCAATAATTATATATTGGACACTCCTTTTGTCTATGGATAAAAAAGCAAGATTTCACAAGATATCAGCAATATTGTTCTTGAGATATTCTCAAAAGCTCAATCCATAAACTGTATCGAGGCTATGATCATCAACTGATCTGTTGATCAAAAACTTTAAAACACTGTTTGTAATAGATGGCCCAATACCAATGACATACAAATATTTTATCAGACAATTCAATCGTACTATTTTATCCAACTATCCAAATTTACAATAATGTGTAGAATATTGAATACAAATCAATAATAATAAGATAACTCTTCTGTATAATTAAATACTTTCACTTATTCTCTGATGTCTGATTTCCCAGACTTCCTTTATGACCCAGCTAGAATCCCACCAGCTTAGTGTTGAAGATACTTTCCCTTTGTTATATTTAATTCATACTGGTTTTTTAATACATAAATGTTTGCATTTGCATTTTCAAAATGATTTTTATAAACTTTGAGTACTTTTGCAATACAAACTGTCTTTTCTGTTTTTTATTTTTTTATTTTTTTTGGTATCCCCAGTACCTGTCACATGTTACTGTTTAATATTTATTGACTGAAATCACTCTATATAGGAATAGAGAATCTACTTATCATCTTATGGATACAGAGAAGTGTCAGATGAAGAAATTCTCCCTGCAAAATATAGGTAGACACTTTTTTTCCCATTTTTTCTTTTTTCTTAGAGTTTTAAAGGAAGAATTGATGATAGCATGCATTTCTATACTCAAGAATTTTTTTTTTCCCTAGAAGTCAACTTGTGTTCACTAGTCTATAATTTGTATATTTCATTTTACAGTTTGTTTTGAAAATGGGAAGGTGATTTCCTTTCTCTGGTTACATAACATCAGTCTATCTATCTATCTATCTATCTATCTATCTATCTATCTATCTATCTACCTATCTACCTATCTATCTATCTATCTATCTATCTATCTATCTATATACTATTTCAAATAAAGCTGACAACATTTTAGGATGCATAATCTGCAGTTCTCAAGTATTGCTCAAGATATTGTTTCTTCTTAATCTCATCTGTTTGCTATTACTCTTTGTTATTCGGTTTGGAAAATCCCATCCAACCCCTTTCACCTCTATGCTTTGCTTGACCCTGTTTTTCAATAATAGTTGGAGCAAATAGTCATACTTGAAGTGAGAATACCATGGAACAAACAGATGAATATAAGCAAACAATTATAAAGAATTAATAGAATCTTAAACTTGCCAGCTCTATGGGAATTAGTCAAATGTTAATTATCTCTATGCTCAGATTTCCTGAAAAAAGGTAATAATTTAAAAAGTTTTAGGATTAAATTGTAGTATGTATATATATATATATATATATATATATATATATATAGAGAGAGAGAGAGAGAGAGAGAGAGAGAGATAAATATCTCTCACTATCTATCTATCTACATATCTATATTTATATCTCTATCTATCTATATCTATATATCTATATCTATATATAAATGTAAGTGAAATATTTTATTAAAGGGAGCTTTTTTAAAAGTATGTTAATCTTAACTGTGATCTTTTTATTTCCTTTACCTGGCCTAGCAGTTTCTAATTAGTGATAAACATCTGTGGCTGTTATTTTTAGGGAGCATTTGTTAATTAGCCATTTAGTAATTAGTTACCTATAATTTGCAAACTTTAGCTTTCTATTAGAATCATGATCTTAAAGGTCACTAGTAACCTGTACTCAACCAATTTAATGGTATTGCCTCAAACCCCATTCTTTTTTAATCTCTGAAAATTTCTATTCCTTTTGGTTTTTTTTTTTTTAATTTCTTCTATAGAAATCTTGTTCCCATGCAACTCCAATTATGGAAATGGCCTTAGGTTTAAGAAAACTTCGTCTCAGTCCCATCTCTGACAAATCTTGTCTTTATCATCACTCACATGCTGGTCTTCTTGGGAGCTTTCTAAGACTAGAACTTCCAGAGGAAATCTGGCTCATATCAGTAGAGGCAGTTTCTTGGTCAGGGTCTGTCCAATGCCATTGAAAACACAGGTATAATCCCTAGCTCTGAATTCCTCTATTCTCATTTCCTGATATTCTTTCATTAGAGAAGCAAACTATTATCTTGGCCACCTACTCTTTCTTTGTTTTAGGCTTACAAAGATTAAAAAAAGGATCTCTGAACTCAACTCAATTGGAGAAAGCAATATGTACTCATCTGTATGTAGCTAATTAGTTTGTGTCACAATGGACAGGACAGTTAGCCTGTAGTCGAAACATCTGCATTCAATCTCACTTCAGCATTTATTAGCTGTGTGATCTTGAACAAGTCACTTAACATGACTCAGTATATTCACCTGTAAAATGGGTGTAATAATAGCATCTACCTCTAAAGATTGTTGTGAATTTCAAATGAAGTGATATTTATTAAACACTTGGCAAAGAATACAATTATGTAATTGCTAACTATTATCATTAGCTAGCTAGCTACATGTAGAAAATATTAAAGTAAAAGAGTAAAGTGAAGTAAAAGTCACAAGGGACTGGGTATATAAAATAATTTAGGGCAGAGACTATTAATTGGGGGATCAGTATGAGATCTAATGGAATCAGGTAGAAGAGGGCATTTAAATGAAGCTAAGTATTTTATGAGATAGAGATGAGGAAGATGGCATTTCAGGAACAGGGATGTTGCTATTTCTCCATTTAATTAAATTTTTCTTATCACTTACAAAATTGTTCAAGTGGATTCATCAAAACACATTACAGGAATGAACTTATGATCTAGTACAATTGACTAACTATGTGAACTTGGAATAATTAAAAGTGTTTTAATTTTTTTTTTTCCTAAACGGTCCTTTTTAATTGAAATTAGAGTTTACTGTTCCCACTAAGAACTAAAAGGAAACTAAAAGGAAATTGCAATTTTGAGGGCTTGACTAAATCAAAATCTTTTATGAAAGAATGTATTAATGTCAAAAGTTTTTATAATAACTCTCTTTTAAGTGACAACTATTAGATTTTAATAAAACCGAGAATTTGGGTGACAATATCAGAGACTGGGAGCTTTGCTTCAGACAACATCTTCTAGGAAAAGGAAAGCTCCTAATCAAATAAATGTGGTATGAAAAATTAAATAGTAATCATGATCCCAGACAAAACAAGAGCAAAAATAGACCCAGTTAAGAGAGAGAAGCAGAGAAATTACAATTTGAAGAAAATTATCACAAGTAAAGAATTAAAAATAACAATATACATCATACATGCATACTAAATGCATCGGTCATCTATCTCTTTGTGTCTATGCATATGTCTGAGTATAAATACACATATGCTATATAGGTATATCTATCTATAATCTACTGTATATCAATATGTGCATTTGTGCAGAGAGAACTAGATAATAGAACAGTAATCATTGGCTACCTCATTTATTACTTTCAAAATTAGATAAATGCAACCTACAAAACAAGAAGTTAAGAACTTCAGCAGAATTTCCAAAATGAGATTGACATTATAAACTTCTGGAGAATATTAAATTGGGATTCAAATAAGCACAAAAATATCTCAGTTTTGCATGGTATATTTTTAAACGATTATGGAGGAAAAATACCATGCATTAGGACACATTAACATCAACAATAATAAAAATAACAATCATAATGACAACTTACATAATTCTTTAATATTTGTAAGTTTCTTTCCATGTTATTTCATTTGATAAAAAAAAATCTCTTTGAGGAAAGTACTAGTATTACCTTCATTTTAGAGATCAGGGAATTGAGTGGTAATCTTAGTGCCTTAGCAAAGGTCATATAGCTAATAAATGCATGAAACAAGATTTGAACTCCTCTTACTGATTCTTGGTTGAGCATTCTATCCAGTGCATAATCTCAATGTTAACATAATATGATAAGATCTAAAATGATATGAGCATAAGGGATGAAACAACATGATATAATATATGATATGATGTGATATTGTATTATATGTAATGTGACATTGTAAAATAATGTAATATGGCATAAGATAATTTATTACAATACAAAAAAAAAAGATGTGACATAATGTAACATAACGTAACACAGTATGGGATAGGTTAGGTTAGACTAGTACAGGATGATATTCAGTGTTATAATAAAATGTAATGTATTATAATACAATGTAATACAAAATGATCATTAATATATTATCATATAATACTAGAGGATCATATCAAAATGATAGGAAATATTAAAATGGAACATAAAATAACACCATGATATAATATAAATGTAAAACAAATGTTATGTTGTTTTGTTTTTTTTTTTTTTTGTTTTGTTTTGTTTTTGTGTTGTTTTGTTTTGTTTTGTTTTTTGGTATTATGCCCTCTTCTATTATGTGCTTTGAAAAATACAACATATACATATATCACATAGTATTACATTATATACCATTTTCTAAAATTAAAACATGATACCAATTGAATTAACATATATGTATATATACATGCATAAATATATATATATATATATATACATAAATATGTATACACACACACACATATATATATGAAGGCAAATAAAATAAGGAATGTTCACATGTATTGAACTGGGTTTATTAAGAAAAGGACAAATGTCAATATTTAAAGATGAAGAGAAACCCTTTTTGGTAGATGCTATATTCTCAAAAAGGGTAAGAGTAAAAAGGAGTCCAAGGTGAAAAGCAGATTCATTTTATCTGTATTAAGATACATATTTTCAAAGTTCATGAAAACTAAATGTTTTTTCTTGTTACATGCATTTTTGTGTTTTCACTTTTGTTGAAATAGAATCAGTGGATTATTTTTTTTTTGTTTGTTTGTTTTATTATGAAAATTTAGTTATGTTTCTTTAGTTTCCTATGAGTGAAACTCAAGAAGCAATTTAACTTTAATTGTTAATGTAAAGAGCTAAAAAGATAGAAATTCAGTATTAAATATAATATCATATAGAAGATCTGAATTCAGAATATCTAAATGCTTTCAATGACTCCAAATCCATATTGTTTTGTTCTCTCTCTCTCTCTCTCTCTCTCTCTCTCTGTATTTCTCTCTCCCTGTCTCCCTCTGTCTCTCTCTGAATTTTCATTGAAAATAAGTAAATCATTACTATCCATAAAATAGTGGACCAAGTACTAGCCTTGGAGCTTTGAATCCAGACCATCATATGATTTCTTGTAATTACCTTGGCTATAAAATAAAATATGTAGCTTTGTTTTTTGTTGTTGTTGTTCATTGTTTTAAGTCAAGCCCAAATCTTCATCACCCCTTTGGTATTCCTTGGAAGATAGGAGTGGTTTACCATTTCCTTCTCCAGATAATTTTACAGATGAGGAAATTGAGATAAGGTTAAGTGACTCGTCCAAGGTCACATAGCTAGGAACTGTCTGAAGTCAGATTTTAACACAAATATTCTGAACTGCAACTCCAATGCTTTATCTTCAAATTGTCTCCCCACCTGCCTGATTTGGTTGTTACCCTTCATTCTCAGAGGATCAATTCTCTATTGGAGTCAATTTGCAATATATCTAACTGCAGGTAAATAGCTCAGAATGATCTGCTCAAATAGTCCACATGAACATTTGGGGTTGGTTCTCTAATTTTGCACATCTTTCATTTCTTCTGAGTCAATTCAATTCTGTATTACTCATTGAATATGGTTCATTCTCTGATGAAGGCACTCAATGCCTAGTGATCTTGTACCAGTGCCTCCCATGTTGTATAATTCTTCAAGGTATTATACAGCTGCAAGTTGTTATGCACTTACTCTGAAAAATTTAAGCCATATTATTTTCCAACATAATTTCCTGCTCTAACACCCTCTTTTTTCAATCAATCAATCAAAAGGACTTATTAACTTTCTAATATATTCACAGAACTTTAAATGCTTTATATTATATACCAACCAACAAACAAACAAAAAATGAAGAAGACAAAAAGTATCCTTTGCCAGAGAGAAGCTCACAAAGTAATGGGAAAGATGACGTGGAAACATTATGTCCAAAAAGATACATCTAGAATAAATAGGAAATAATCAACTGAGGAAATTTATCCCTTTAGATAAAGGAAGTCTTCCTGCTAAAAATAGGATTAGAATCCAGGAGCAAGAGATGAAAGAAAATGCTCAGAGAGACTACAAGGAACTGCAAGAAGGTCATTGTTGCTAGATAAAAAAGTGGAGGAGATTAAGGTATTAGCAGGTTTGAATCTTTGATGGAATAAGTTATAAAGGGACTTGGAAGATAAATAAGAATTTATATTTTATCTTAGAGAAGATAGACAGTCTTGGTGAGTTATTAAAAAAGGAGGGAGTGACATGGTCAGGATTGAACTTAAGAAAGATCACTTTGACATGTGAGTGGAGAATGGACTAGGGTGGTGACAAAGGAGAGCAGAGAGTGGATAAGAGAGATAATATAAAGATTAAATTGACCTGCCTTGGCCACAGATTGGTATGGAAGGATGAGAAACTGAAGAGGCCAGGATAATACTTGGCATGCAAGCATGTTTTGTTTAGAAAATGGGAATGTCCAGGTAGCAATAAGAAAGTTGAGAAGGAAGCAGGTTTAGGGGTATGGGGGGTAAAAAATAATGAGTTTAAATTTGAACACTTAGAGTTTAAGCCATCTCTACAGATCAAATTCAAGCTAATTAATAGATAATTATGGAAATGAGAAAGGTAAATGAGGAGCAAGATTAGGATTAGATAATTTAGATTTGAGAATTATCATCAAAGATATAATAATGGAATCCATAAGGGAGAAGAGAGGGTCAAGGAGTGACCTATATAGGACACTCTAGATTAGTGGGCATTGCCTGTATAAAAATTCAACAAAGGAAACATAGTTGGAAAGTCAGATAATCAAGAAGAAAATCAGGAGAGAACAGTGTTATGATAACCTGCGGGGAGGGGGGGGGGAGAGCATTAGAGATAAGCAGGTGATTGATATGTCAAGGATGCAGAATTCAAGAACAAAGTAAACTAATAGAAGAGCATTAGACTTGCTGAGTGAAATGAGCAGAACCAGAAGATCTCCGTACACTGCAATGCTGTATGAAGATGTATTCTGATGGAAGTGGAAATCTTCAACATAAAGAAGATCCAACTCACTTCTAGTGGATCAATGATGGACAGAAATAACTACACCCAGAGAAGGAACACTGGGAAGTGAATGTAAATTGTGAGCACTACTGTCTATCTACTCAGTTTACTTATACCTTTGGAAGCTAATAATTAATGTGCAACAAGAAAATGGTATTTGCACACATATATTGTATCTAGTCTATATTGTAACACATGTAAAAGGTATGGGATTGCCTGTCATCAAGGGGAGGGAGTAGAGGGAGGGAGGGGATAATTTGGAAAAATGAATACAAGGGATAATATTATAAAAAAAAATACTCATGCATATATACTGTGAAAAATTATAAATAAAAAAAGAAGAGCATTAGACTTTTCAATTGATTGTTAGTAATTTACAGAGAGCCCTTACAATTTGGTGATAAAGTAAATTTCAAGAATATTAAGAATGAAGAAATGTCAAAAAACAAAAACAAAAACAAAAAACAAAAAACAACTGTCTGTTCACTAGAGCCTAAGATGTAAGAAGACTTTATAGAAAAAGTTGTCTTAGTGATGTAAAATAAGGAAGTTGGGAAATTAGATAAGTCTTAATGAACAGTTACATTTTTCAGTGAAATATGAGGCAATATGAGTTTGGTGAAAAGGATTGTCATAGGAAGACTTTAAATAGAAGTAGGAACAGATTTGAAATCCCTACTGAAAAGGCTGGGAGGGTGAATCAATAGATTATTTACTTACCTACCAAGAAGCTTATTTGAGAAGATAATTTTAATTATTTAATTTGTTGTAGATTCATATGTGAATTTTCTCCACTCTCCTTAGCATAATCTGAATTTGAATGATGGCCATTGATATAGGGAATATCATGATTGACACTCCCCCACCCCCAGACTGGGGTTAAGTGACTTGCCCAGGGTCACAAAGCTAGGAAGTGTTAAGTGTCTGAAACCTGAATTCAGGGCTGGTGCTCTATCCACTGTGCCACCTAGCTGCCCAGACACTTTTTTGATAATCAGAAATAGTATTATAGGTAAGAAAATCAATGTTTATAGATAGTGAAAAATAAAATGTATACACAAAATGGTCAAGAAACAAAAAGGAAGTAGAATGGGAACAAAATGTAGGTTGGAAGAAAAGGGAGTTAGGAATGGGTGCTGAGAACAGGTTGTACTGTAAAATTAGATATAGTATGACACAAGATTATAATCAGATAAAGGAATTTGAGTGCATGAATATAGAAATGGAACGTTTATGGGTGATGGCAAAGTTCAGTACTATTCATTTGTTTGTACATGAAATGGTACATTGTAGAATAGGTTGTGAAAACTGAATAGAATGGGCAACTAAGGCATTGGAAGGAACATATTTAAACATTGGTTTCTAATCCTTCCTCTAACACTGACAGAACTCTAAGAAGCCAGGAAAATAAATTTATCTCTTTTAGTCTCCAACTGCTCTTTGGGACTTTTCTAAATCATAGAATGGTTGGAAACTCCATAGGTGGAGAGAATTAACTAATTTCATGAGATATGTATCTGATATGTATTCTTATGAGTTGGTTTGTGCTTGAGGATTTTAAAGTTTGTATCTGCATACATTTCAGGCACACATGTGAAAAAAATGTTTGTAGTGGCAGGGAATTGAAAATTGAATGGCTATCCTTTAGTGGGGGAATTGTTGAATAAGTTATGGTATATACATATAATGGAATATTATTGTTCTATAAGAAACAAGATTAAGTGATGATCAACTGTGATGGACTTAGCACTTTTTACTAATAAGGTGATTCAAGGCAATTCTAATAGATTTGTGAAGGAAAAAAAAAAAAAAAAACAATCTGCATCCAGAAAAAGAACAATGAAGACTGAATGTGTATCAAAAAATATTTTCATTTATCTTGTTGTTATTTGTTTATTTGCTTTTTTTCTCATTTTTTCTTTCATCTTTTCTTTCTCAACATGATGAATATGGCAATATGTTTAAAAGAAATGCAGGTTTAATCTATATTGGACAGCTTGTTGTCTATAAAAGAGGGTGGGGAGGACATAGGGAGAAAATTGAAACATAAGGTTTTGCAAAGATGAATGTTAAAAACTATCTTTGTTTATATTTAGAAAAATAAGCTATTACAATTTTATTATAGAAAGTTTGCATCTACTCAATATGAAACTAGGCAAATCTGAAGGGAAGTGGAAGTTTTACCAACTCTCCAAATTTTTTGACAACAAATTAGTTCCCAATTGATCAAAATTATTTTATTTAGTAAGGCGCCCTGCTGTGTTAACAAACACTATTTCTGATTCTTGTCAACAGGAATTATGGTAGTTCCCATTAACCCAAGGCATTGTTTTGCCTGGAATCCAATTGGGGCAGGGGGAATGAAGATATTTTCAGAAACAGTGCCTTTCCACCCCTCTCCAAAAAAAATACTAAGAAATAGCCAAAAAGAAATTGAGTGTTGCTTGCTAACACACTACTGGCCAGGAGGGAAAAGAGGCAGTCTGGTAAGAAGTAAAGATTTCCAGGGAGCTATTTTTACATTGCTTAATCCCCTTTTTCTCCTAGCCTTGTCTAATCTCCATAGAATGGGTTTCTTTCCAGAGCTCTGCAGGTCTCTTGCTGCTTTATAATATGTTTTGACACAGACCTCTGAGCAGAAACTGATTTTAAAGAGACTCTGTTCAGAACCTACACTGCAGAGGCCTACTGCCACATTCAGTTTTCTGAATCCATCATCTGTTCAAAACCTGTGCTCACACACCCACATTTTCTACAGGATCTGCCCCTGACCAGCCAGAATGAAAAGCATGACATCCTATTAAGTGACAATTTCCCCAATATTTGAATGCTTCAGTGGATATTTCCTAGCACATATGGGACCTTCCAACACCACTTGGATCATGCTATAAATGAGCCTGTCCATCTTCTTGATGTGGGTTGAGGTCCCTTTCTGATTCCCCTAGCTGAAGAAGCTAGGATCTTTGATTCACAAATTCTGGTCAAAAGCACTGTTTTGAATTCCAATGAATTTGGGCTTTCCCAGCCCCCATGCAATCTGAGCTAGCTTTGGCTTTCCCTGCCCCCCATTATCTTCTCAGGTTTCCCCAACCCCCACAAACAGCTTCTTCCTTATCTACAAACCCATTGAATTCTATTCAATGCTAACCCTGGCAGAAGCAGCCAGGAGCCTGGGACTCCACCCAACTTCAAGATCACCAAGAGTCCCTATTATAAAAAGGGAACCTTGGAGCCCATTCTTTGCAGGAGCCCAAACATGGCATTCTTACATCAGCCATGCCAAGGGTTCCTGTCTGCCCGGCAACCAGCTCTGGCCCTGGCATCTTTCTACCTTTACCCTTATTTCCAAACCCCTACAATAAACCTTTTTTGTTTTTATCAATCTAGGTTTTCGGGCCTATAAATTCCTGTACTGTCACTAGACTGCATTTAACTATGTATCCTTGAACAGAACCAAAAGGGGTTACCCTTTACCTAATTCTCATCACTCTGAGCCCATTCTTCATGAATATTCTACAAAGTTCCTGCCCTACAGGCTGGGAGTTCATGTCTAAAAATCTGGACATCTCTTGGATACTATTATGACAAAGTTTATGTACTCTTATTTTTTTCCTCAGGCTTCTTGCCAGGAACTTCATTTGTGTTGACCATCCATTTTCTAATCCCAGCCTGCCAGAAAACTAAATAGAATTGACTACCTGCCTACTATGTGTCAGGAATTGTGTTAAGTATTGAGGATACAAAGAGATGTTAAAAAATAATATGAGCTTCAAGGTCTAATAGGGGAGACAAAAAACTGTGACTCAGATGAGTAGGAGCTAATCAACAAAGGGAAAACACTGATATTTAGAGGGATTGGGAAAGATTTCTTGCAGAATGTGGAATATTAGCTGGGACTGAAGCAGTCCATAAAAAAACAAAACAAAACAAAAAAACTGAGGAGTTATAAGCATGTCTAATCATGTGAAAGTACAGGGAGTCACAAAACAGAAATAAGACTACAGTCACTATATTGCAGTGTATATGTGTATGTGTGTGAGTCTATGTGTGTTTGAGTGTGTGTATATATGTGGAAGGGCGTTAATAAGATGTAGAAAAGACTGGAAAAGTAGGAGGGACTAGCTTTTATCAAAAACTTTATAAATTAAACATATTTCTTGGAAAGAAGTTAGAGTTCTATGTATGTGACTGGAGTTGATAGAATAGGGGCTTTCTATGATTTGATATGATTATGGAAGCACAATGTGATGACAGAGTAAAGGATGTAGGGGAATGAGAAACAACTTGAACCTGAGATATCTACCTACCAGCAAGTAAATGCAATAACTAAAGAATGAGGTGCTGAGAGCCTTACTTCAGGGAGTCTGCAGTGTCAGAGAGAAGAAAGGGACATATTCAAATGCTACTCTAAGGGTAGAAATGACAGGATTTGACATTTGATTGGATATGGGGGATGAGAGTAAGGAGTCAAAGAGGGTAGTGAGTTTGTGAGCCTACTGACTCAGGGGATGGGATAAGTTCAGTTTGGGCATGTTCATCTTTAAATGGTTACAAGACATCCAGGATGAAATGTCTAATAGGAAATTTAAGATTGAGACAGGAAATCAGGAGTTAGACTTGGTGAAAATAAAGAAGTGTGTATCACCTGCATAGAAATGCTGTCGAATAAAAGGAAAATGATGAAATCTGCAAGTGAAATAATACATAAATTTAGAGAGAGACAGAGAGAGAGAGAAGGAGAGAGAGAAAAAAAAAAGAGAGAGAGAGAGAGAGAGAGAGAGAGAGAGAGAGAGAGAGACAGCGAGAGAGAAAGAGATGGAGAGAGAGAAGGAGAGAGAGAGAGAGACAGAGAGAGACAGAGAGAGACAGAGAGAGAGAAGGAGAGAGAAAGAGAGAGAGAGAGAGAGAAAGATTGAGAGACAGCGAGAGAGAGAGAGAGAGAGAGAGAGAGAGAGAGAGAGAGAGAGACAGCGAGAGAGAAAGAGATGGAGAGAGAGAAGGAGAGACAGAGAGAGACAGAGAGAGACAGAGAGAGACAGAGAGAGAGAAGGAGAGAGAAAGAGAGAGAGAGAGAGAAAGATTGAGAGACAGCGAGAGAGAGAGAGAGAGACAGAGAGAGACAGAGAGAGACAGAGAGAGAGAAGGAGAGAGAAAGAGAGAGAGAGAGAGAAAGATTGAGAGACAGCGAGAGAGAGAGAGAGAGAGAGAGAGAGAGAGAGAGAGAGAGAGAGAGAGAGAGATTGAGAGACAGCGAGAGAGAAAGAGATGGAGAGAGAGAAGGAGAGAGAGAGAGAGACAGAGAGAGACAGAGAGAGACAGAGAGAGAGAGAAGGAGAGAGAAAGAGAGAGAGAGAGAGAGATTGAGAGACAGCGAGAGAGAAAGAGATGGAGAGATAGAGAGAGAGAGAGAGAGAGAAAGAGAGAGAGAGAGAGAGAGAGAGAGAGAGAGAGAGAGAGAGAGAGAGAGAGAGAGAGAGAGAGAGAGAGAGAGAGAGAGAATGTAAATTGTAGATGAGAAAGAGAGAATAGTATTTAGGACAGTGTTGGGCAATAGCAATAGTTAAGGAATGCAGTATAGATGAAAATCCAACAAATGAGACTGAGGAAAAGTCAGAATGATGGGGAGAAATCAGAACACTGTGGCATTCTGAAAATCTTAAGATAAGGGTGTAGCATCAGGAATGCTATTGCGACAAAGGTTGCAGAGGAATGAAGAAGTATAATGATTAAGAGGAGATTATTAGAAAAGGCAATTAAAATATCATTAGTACTCTTGGAATAGTGATAGTTGCATGATGAGGTCAGAGATCAGACTATAGAAAGTTTAGATAGGAATGGACTTGGATACACTTATTTTAGACATTTTCCTGAATTCAAATTCAGTCTCAGGTATTTACTAGTTGTGTGAAGGAAGTTCACACTTCCTGGGGAAGTTGTTTAAGCCTGTTTACCTCAGTTTCCTCAATTGTCAAATGACCCGTAGGAGACAATAATAAAACACAGAATATCTCTTACCAAGAAAACCTCAAATGGGATCATAGAGAATCGGATATGATTGAAAAAGGACTGAAATTTTAGATGACCTTCTCAAGGAGGTTAGCCACTAATGGGAAGATATATGCCAGGGGCTATCTAATAAGGGTGATTTTATTTTTGAAGATGAGGGAGACATGATAACATTTATAGGTAGTAAGAAAGCAGCTGGTAGATGAGGAGGAATTGAAGGTAAATAAGATAGTGGGAATTAAAGAGAAGATTTTTCATTCCCACAATTCTCCGTTCTCTTAATGCTTGGTCTGTTCTCAATGAGATCTTCATAAAATGTGGTCTCAGAAGGAAAACAAACTTTTAACCAAAGCAGAATGCAAAGTGAATAGCACAGAATTAGAAAGAAGTGGCTGATCCTCTATGATCAGTTTGAGAAAATTTCCTACTCTAGAGGCTATGAATCCACTCCTATCTATTTCCTGTGTTTTCTTATCCACACAGTTTTATAATGATAGGCAAGCCAAACAGATCTTCGAATGAATATTTAATTCTTCATATCTGGAATGAGTCTGCCAATCAGAATGGGGACAGGGAATACTTGGCCATTTTTCTCTTGCTCTCTGTCTCATGGTTTTTTCTCACTCCAATTCCATCTTCCAGTTGTTATGGACCTTGTAATACTGCATAATCTCTTATTTTTATAAATAATTACTGTATCACTCACTAACCTGTAGAAACTCAGAAGAGAGATTTATAGTATTAGAATATATATGTTAATTTCTATAATTTTATATTATTGTCATTTCCAAATATGCCTTTTCTTTTCTTTCTCAGAAAGTTAGCTCTTAACACAAAAAGGTGAGGGAAAAATAATATGGAAATTCTAGTTAACACATTAATTAAATTGTATATCATAAAAGTATAAGAAGATATTAATAATAATAATATTAGCCATGATATAACTTTACATTTTGCAGATTGCTTTATGTTATGCCATGTTATCTTTAAAAAAAAACTGGCATGTGGGGGTAGCTAGGTGGCGCAGTGGATAGAACATCAGCCTTGAATTCAGGAGGACCCAAATTCAAATCTGGTCTCAGACACTTAACACTTCCTAGCTGTGTTGCCCTGGGCAAGTCACTTAATCCCAGCCTCAGAAAAAAAAAAAATAATAATAAAAAAAAAATAAAAAAAATAAAAAACTGGAATGTAATTGTTATTATTCTCATTTTGGGAATAACAATGAAATTGAGATTTAAAGAATTTAAGTAACTTTTCTACATTCAAAGAGCAATTCATTACCTGAGACTGGTTTTGAAAATGAGTCTTCCTGCTTCATAGACTACTGCTCTATATACCATGTCTCCTAACTCCTTATATAGAAAATAATCCAAATGCTGAAAACACATAATCCTTCATCAAGGAAAAGAAAAGAGAAAAGGATATTTTCATATAAATTCTTGTCCTAGAAGGACATTGCACATACAGATTTGATTTTGTTATTTTGCTTTGTTGTAGGTTTTTTTGTTTTGTTTTGTTTTTTATTTATTTATTTATTTATTCATTCATTCATTCATTCATTTATTTATTTATTTATTTATTTATTTGTTTGTTTGTTTGTTTATTTATTTATTTGTTTTTTGACTCAGGCAACTGGGATTAAGTGACTTGGCCCAAAGTCCCATAATGAGGAAGCATTAAGTATCTGAAGCCAGATTTGAACTCCTGACTTCAGGGCTGGTGCTCTATCCACTACACCAACAAGCTATGTTTTGGAGTGCTTATTTTTTATTCTTTCTAACAAGGAGTTTTTGCGTAGGAAAGAAAGAAAAAAAAAGTTACTTTTAGAAAGGAAGATCATATACTATGTTTCCCAATTTGGAAACAAATGCTGAATTTACCAATGTACTTTTAATGCTACTGAGTTTTGCCCTTCAGAAAGCAGTGTTCCAGTGAGATACTAAGTGTAGCTTTATTTTATTTTATTTTATTTTGATAATGCATAGGATTTAGGATTTGTAACTACATTTCCTTCAAACACTTTTAAGCCTCTTCTGTTCCCCACCTCACTAATTCCTTTAAGAAAAGTTAATCCCACCAGTTTTAAAATCTGCTCAGTTCACTACTTTAGGCTGGAGAAGACACTTAAAAATAAAATACAAGCTTTGACTTTCATATAAAACAAGAAATCCACCAAGTTTTAGAGGAGAATCAAATGCTGAACAAATGGTGTTCTAGAGAGGAAAATTTTGGGCAAAACTGCTCTCTCCACTATTTGTTTTGAAATATTTTCTCCAACAATAGTTTTTGTTGAAAAATGATTTTGTACAAACTCACTTTTTTGACCTGATAAAAGAATACATGTGTAGATTAATGGAAAAAAAAATGATTAAAATATTACAGGGTATCAAAATACATGCAAAATATAATTTAGTAATCCAATCGCTTTGTTAAAGATGAATATTATAGGAAAATTTGGAAAAATGAATACAAGGGATAATGTTGTAAATAAAATTACCCATGCATATGTACTGTCAATATATATATATATATATATATATATATGTATATATATATATATATATATATATAATTATAAAATTAATTTTAAAAAAAGATGAATATTATAAAAATGCAATAAATGCATTAAATGGAGTGGGTTATTTCAAATCCGGGAGTCTTTTTGACAGTTTTCTGATTGGAAAATGTTTAGATGTGTTTGCCAGTCTTTCAAAAGAATCCAATAAAAATCATGTGGTTACATGGAACAACAACAAAAAAAAAAAAAAAAAAAAAAAAACAAGTCTTCTACTTTGATAATTTAGCCTGCCCAAGTTGGCAAAAGACTACAAAAAGCAAGAGACGTAACCTGAAAGGAAGGCTATGTGCCAGAGGTTTGAGCTAGTGCATATTTATTATGAAGTGACAGTTTCCTTTTGGCTCTTATCCAGGCCTGCTGAATTTTTTGAAGGAAAAAATATGTTAATTATATAAGTGACTTACTTCAATTCTTTGTTATATATAAGTAACCATAAAGATCTTTCATTTTTTTTTTTCTTGTAAGAATATAAGAATACCAATTTGACATAATCCAGACTATTATTCTTTAATGAAAATTTTGCTCAAACTTCTATATATATGTCTGTGGGCAAACATATATATACTTTTATGTGTGTTTAAGAAAATTGAATAAGGGTTTAAAAAAATCTAAAATGTGTCTCCTTTTCACTCTAATCCTCTCTTCATCATCTATCTGCCCCTCTCCTTCCATCCTTTTTCTCCCCCCCCTTCTCTTCTCTTTTGACTGCATCAACATGTTTACACTTTTCCTAAAATTGAGCCAATCTTGTATTTGTTATAAGTGGTAACTTACCACAATATAAAGTAATCCTAATGGGTTGTAGACTCTGCTAGAATTTTATTAAACACTTTTTTTTGCATTGGTATTCATCAGGTGTATTACTCAAGAAATTTCTGTTTTATTTTTCCCTAGTTCAGTTATTAAAATTATATTTCCTTAATGAGATTTCTTAGGAACCATTCTTTTTTGGTTTTACAATCAATGTATATGATATTTAAATTAATTACACTTCCAATATTTCATAGAGTTAGTATTGAATTCATTTAGTGTTTTGCTTCTGGTCCCCCCATATAATAACTTTATAGTATGCTTACATAATTTTCCTGAGATAGAGTTATTTAAATTTTCTTTGGCTCTTCTGATGGATATATTACATAATTACTTTTGATTTTAATTTTTAAAAAGCAGAAGGTACAAACTGACCCTAGGCTAATCTCTGCTATTGTGCCCTGGTAACCAACTTTGTACCCCAATGGTGTCATAAAACTTTGACTTTATTTCATTTCTGTAACACTCCTATTCCACAGGCCACTGTATTTCACTCCCATATTCTGGACACTAGTTAACAAGTGTCTCTGAATTTGGTCTCAATTTCAACGTCTTTATGATAGACCTCCTCCAATTTAGGGACTCCTAGCCCACTTTTCAAATTATTTCTTTATTTTTTTTTCTTTTCTTTTCTTTTCTTTTCTTTTCTTTTCTTTTCTTTTCTTTTCTTTTCTTTTCTTTTCTTTTCTTTTCTTTCCTGCTTGTCTCTTCTCTTCTCTTCTCTTCTCTTCTCTTCTTTTCTTTTCTTTTTTTTTTTTTTTTTCCTGAGACAATTGGGATTAAGTAACTTGCCCAGGGATTAAGTAACTGCACCATTCACTCAGCATCAGTTGATGTAAGTCTCTCCAAGCCTCTCTGTATTCCTCCTGTTGGTCATTTCTTACAGAACAATAATATTTTTTTTTTATTTTATTTTATAATTATAACATCCTTTGATAGTACATATGCATGGGTAATTCTCTACAACATTATCCCTTGCACTTACCTCTATTCAGATTTTTTCCCCTCCTCCCCCAACCCCCTCCCCCAGATGGCAAGCAGTCTTATATATGTTAAATATATTACAGTATAATTTAGATACAATATATGTGTGTAGAACCGAATTTTTTGTTGCACAGGAAGAATTGGATTCAGAAGGTAAAAATAACAGTTTACATTCATTTCCCAGTGTTCCTTTTCTGGATGCAGCTGGTTCTGTCCATCATTAATCAATTGGAATTGGATTAGCTCTTCTCTATGTTGAAGAAATCCACTTCCATCAGAATACATCCTCATACAGTATCATTGTTGAAGTGTATAATGATCTTCTGGTTCTGCTCGTTTCACTCAGCATCAGTTGATGTAAGTCTCTCCAAGCCTCTCTGTATTTCTCCTGTTGGTCATTTCTTATAGAACAATAATATTCCATAACATACATATACCATAGTTTACCCAACCATTCTCCAATTGATGGACATCCATTCATCTTCCAGCTTCTAGCCACTATGAAAAGGGCTGCCACAAACATTTTGGCACATACAGGACCCTTTCCCTTCTCTAGTAGTTCCTTGGGGTATAAGCCCAGTAGTAGTATGGCTGGGTCAAAGGGTATGCACATTTTGATAACTTTTTGGGCATAATTCCAGATTGCTCTCCAGAATGGTTGGATTCTTTCACAACTCCACCAACAATGCATCAGTGTCCCAGTTTTCCCACAGCCCCTCCAACATTCATCGTTATTTGTTCCTGTCATCTTAGCCAATCTGACAGGTGTGTAATGATACCTCAGAGTTGTCTTAATTTGCATTTCTCTGATCAATAGTGATTTGGAACACTCTTTCATATGAGTGGAAATAGTTTTAATCTCATCATCTGAAAATTGTCTGTTCATATCCTTTGACCATTTATCAATTGGAGAATGGCTTGATTTCTTATAAATTAAAGTCAATTCTCTGTATATTTTGGAGATGAGGCCTTTATCAGAACCTTTAACTGTAAAAATTTTTTCCCAATTTGTTACTTCCCTTCTAATCTTGTTTGCATTAGTTTTGTTTGTGCAGAAACTTTTTAATTTGGTGTAATCAAAATGTTCTATTTTGTGATCAATAATGGTCTCTAGTTCTCCCTTGGACACAAACTCCTTCCTCCTCCACAAGTCTGAGAGGTAAACCATCCCCTGTTCCTCCAATTTATTTATGATTTCGTTCTTTATGCCTAAATCTTGGACCCATTTTGATCTAATCTTAGTATGTGGTGTTAAATGTGGGTCCATGCCTAGTTTCTGCCATACTAATTTCCAGTTTTCCCAGCAGTTTTTGTCAAATAATGAATTCTTATCCCAAAATTTGGGATCTTTGGGTTTATCAAAGATTAGATTGCTATTTTTATTCACTATCTTGTCCTGTGAACCTAACCTATGCCACTGATCAACTAGTCTATTTCTTAGCCAATACCAAATGGTTTTGGTGACTGTTGCTTTATAATATAGCTTTAAATCAGGTACACTTAGACCACCTTCCTCTGACTTTTTTTTCATTAGTTCCCTTGCAATTCTCGACCTTTTATTCTTCCATATGAATTTTGTTGTTATTTTTTCTAGGTCATTAAAATAGTTTCTTGGGAGTCTGATTGGTATAGCACTAAATAAATAGATTAGTTTGGGGAGTATTGTCATCTTTATTATATTCGCTCGGCCTATCCAAGAACATTGAATGTCTTTCCAATTATTTAAATCTGACTTTATTTTTGTGGCAAGTGTTTTGTAATTTTGCTCATATAATTCCTGACTCTCCTTTGGTAGATATATTCCCAAATATTTGATACTATCGACTGTTATTTTGAATGGAATTTCTCTTTGTATCTCTTGCTGTTGGATTGTGTTGTTAATGTATAAAAATGCTGAGGATTTATGTGGATTTATTTTGTATCCTGCGACTTTGCTAAAATTCTGAATTATTTCTAATAGCTTTTTAGCAGAGTCTTTGGGGTTCTCTAAGTATACCATCATGTCATCTGCGAAAAGTGACAATTTGATTTCTTCATTTCCTACTCTAATTCCTTGGATCTCTTTCTCGGCTCTTATTGCCAAGGCTAGAGTTTCTAGTACTATATTGAATAGTAATGGTGATAGTGGGCAACCTTGTTTCACTCCTGATCTTACAGGGAAAGGTTCTAGTTTATCACCATTACATATGATGTTTACTGAAGGTTTTAAATATATGCTCATTATTATTTTAAGGAATAGTCCATTTATTCCTATACTCTCAAGCGTTTTTAGTAGGAATGGATGTTGGATTTTATCAAATGCCTTTTCTGCATCTATTGAGATGATCATATGGTTTTTATTAATTTGATTATTAATATGGTCAATTATACTAATAGTTTTCCTAATATTAAACCATCCCTGCATTCCTGGTATAAATCCCACTTGGTCATAGTGTATTATCCTGGGGATGATTTTCTGAAGTCTATTTGCTAATATCTTATTTAAGATTTTAGCATCAATATTCATTAAGGAAATTGGTCTATAGTTTTCTTTCTCAGTTTTCGATCTACCTGGTTTAGGTATCAGTACCATGTCTGTGTCATAGAAGGAATTTGGTAGGACTCCTTCAATCCCTATTTTTTCAAATAGTTTACATAGCATTGGAGTTAGTTGTTCTTTAAATGTTTGGTAGAATTCACCTGTAAATCCATCTGGTCCTGGGGATTTTTTCTTAGGAAGTTGGTTAATAGCTTGGTCTATTTCTTTTTCTGAGATGGGACTATTTAAACTACTTACTTCTTCCTCTGTTAATCTGGGCAAGCTATATTTTTGAAGGTATTCTTCCATTTCATTTAAGTTATCGAATTTATTGGCATAAAGTTGAGCAAAGTAGCTCCTAACTATTGTTCTAATTTCCTCTTCATTAGTGGTGAGTTCACCCTTTTCATTTTCAAGACTATCAATTTGCTTTTTCTCTTTCCTTTTTTTAATCAGGTTTACTAAGGGTTTGTCTATTTTGTTGGTTTTTTCATAAAACCAACTCTTAGTTTTATTAATTAATTCAATAGTTTTTTTTACTTTCAATTTTATTAATCTCACCTTTTATTTTTTGAATTTCAAGTTTTGTGTTTGTCTGGGGGTTTTTAATTTGTTCCTTTTCTAGCAATTTTAGTTGTAAACCCAATTCGTTGGCCCTCTCTTTCTCTATTTTATGCAGGTAGGCCTGTAGAGATATAAAACTTCCCCTAATTACTGCTTTGGCTGTATCCCACACATTTTGGTATGATGTCTCATTATTGTCATTTTCTTGGGTGAAGTTATTAATTATGTCTATGATTTGCTGTTTTACCCAATCATTCTTTAGTATAAGATTATTTAGTTTCCAATTATTTTTTGGTCTATTTTCCCCTGGCTTTTTATTAAATGTTATTTTGATTGCATTATGGTCTGAAAAGGATGCATTTACTATTTCTGCCTTGCTGCATTTGATTTTGAGATTTTTATGCCCTAGTATATGATCAATTTTTGTATAGGTTCCATGAACTGCTGAGAAGAAAGTATATTCCTTTCTGTCTCCATTTAGCTTTCGCCAAAGATCTATCATATCAAACTTTTCTAGTATTCTATTTACCTCTTTGACTTCTTTCTTATTTATTTTGTGGTTTGATTTATCTAATTCTGAGAGTGCAAGGTTGAGATCTCCCGCTATTATAGTTTTGCTATCTATTTCCTCTTGCAGCTCTCTTAATTTCTCTTTTAAGAATTTAGATGCTGCACCACTTGGTGCATACATGTTTAATATTGATACTGCTTCACTATTGATGCTTCCCTTTAGCAGGATATAATGCCCTTCCTTATCTCTTTTAATTAGATCAATTTTTGTTTTTGCTTGATCTGAGATGAGGATGGCTACTCCTGCTTTTTTGGTTTTGCCTGAAGCATAATAGATTCTGCTCCACCCTTTTACTTTTAGTTTGAATGTCTCATCCTGTTTCAGGTGTGTTTCCTGTAAACAACATATAGTAGGATTCTGACTTTTAATCCAGTCTGCTAACTGCTTCCTCTTTATGAGGCAGTTTGCCCCATTCACATTTATGGTTAGAAGGACTAATTTTATTTTGCTTGCCATCCTATTAACCCCTGCTTATGCTTTTCCCCTTTCCTTCCCTTTTACCCTCCTATCCAGTATTAAACTGGTAAACACCACTTGCTTTTCACAGCC
The DNA here is from genome assembly GCF_048593235.1 of Sminthopsis crassicaudata. NCBI lineage: Eukaryota > Metazoa > Chordata > Mammalia > Dasyuromorphia > Dasyuridae > Sminthopsis > Sminthopsis crassicaudata. Next base: position 16,819,290 of record NC_133618.1, on the reverse strand, counting down.
CTCCCTTTTTAGGATCCCTCCCCCACCTTAAAGATCCTCCCCTTATTTTACCCCTTTTCCTTGAAATTACTGTATTCCCTTCCCCTTAGCTTACTCCTTCCCTTTCACTTTTCAATGAAGTGGAAGAAGTTTCACCATAAATCGAATATGTCTATTGATACACGCTATGTTCATCTCCCTCCTTTCTTTCTCTCAGATATAATAGGTTACCTTTGCCTCTTCATGAGATGTAGTACCACCACTTTATACTTTTTTATGATATAATCTCCTTTCCACCTCTAGTTTCTAAGACAAATTGTACATATGTTCTTTACATATTTTTTTGACAGAAGTATAGTTCTCAAGATTTCTTTTTACCTTTTTTAGAAGTCTCTTGAGTTCTGTATTTGAAGATCAAACCTCTTATGTAGGTCTGGTTTTTTCATCAAAAATAGATGGAATTCATTTATTTCGTTAAATGTCCATCTTCTTCCCTGGAAAACGATGCTCATTCTTGCTGGGTAAGTTATTCTTGGCTGCATACCAAGTTCCTTAGCCTTTCGGAATATCATGTTCCAGGCCCTGCGTTCTTTTAATGTGGACGCTGCTAGATCCTGTGTTATCCTTATTGTGGATCCTCCATATCTGAATTGTTTTTTTCTAGCAGCTTCCAATATCTTTTCCTTTGTCTGATGGTTCTTGAACTTGGCCACTATATTTCTTGGCGTTTTGATTTTAGGGTCCCTTTCAGTAGGTGATCGATGAATTTTTTCAATGTCTATTTTACCCTCTGTTTCCAAAACGTCTGGGCAGTTCTCTTTGATAATTTCCTCGAAAATGGTGTCCAAGCTCTTTTTTTCCTCCCATTTTTCAGGGAGTCCGATTATTCTCAAATTGTCTCTCCTGGATCTGTTTTCCAGGTCTGTTGTCTTTCTGGTAAGGTACTTGACAGTCTTTTCAATTGTTTCATTTCTCTGGTTTTGCTTGACTCCCTCTTGGTTTCTCCTTGAGTCATTCATTTCTACTTGTTCCAGTCTAATTTTCAATGATGTATTTTCTTCACTCACTTTTTTTATATCTCTTTGTAATTGTCCAATTGAGTTTTTATCTTCTATGGAATTTTTTTCCATTTTATCCATTTTATTTTTTAGAGAGCTGATTTCTTTTTCCAGCTCTCTAATCCTGTTTTCCTTGGAGTTGTTTACCTTTTCCAGCTCTCTAATCCTGTTTTCCATGGAGTTGTTTACCTTTTCCAGCTCACTAATCCTGTTTTCCTTGGAGTTGTTTACCTTTTCCAGCTCACTAATCTTGTTTCTCAATGATTTGATTTCTTTATCCATTCTTTCTTTGAATGCATGTGATGACTTCTCCAGGCTCTCTTGCCAAGCTTCCCTTTCCTTTTCCCATTTCTCTTCCAGCTCTCTTGTGAGAGCCTTTTTGATTTCCTCTATGAGGTTCTTTTGTATTGAGGAGCAGCTTATATCCCTCCCAGGGGATACATCTGGGGACATTCTTTTCCTAGTCTCCTCAGCATTTGAAGTCTGCTCCCTCTCCATACAGAAGCTGTCAATGGTTAGAGCCCTTTTGAATTTTTTGTTCATTTTGTCAGAGTAGGAATCAAAGAAAACAAACTGACAAGAGAAACAATTGGTCTGCTTTGCGGGGGATGGGGTTGGATGGTATTAATGGGCTTCCTCTACAGACTGGGGGTAGGGCAGCAGAGAGCCACTAACAGAACAGCAATGACTGTACTGAGTCTGAGCTCTGAGGCTCTGAGAACGCACCGAGTCAGTCCAGGTGGGGGTTGGGGGTGGCCGGGCTCTAAGAGACGCTGGCTTTCTGGGGTTTTAATCTTCACCTCCGGTGTTTACACCCTCTCTGCTGCTCCTGGCTTGCTGCCAAGACGGAGCATCCACACTGGGGCAAAAGCCCTTTCGCAGAAACTGCAGAGATCACACCCCTCCCCCTCCGGTCTGAGCTGTGTGAGCTGCCTGTCTTGCTCTGGCTGTCTGCCCTCAGTCTGCGCCCAGTCTGATTGACCCTCCCCCGAACAAACACAGACCTTTTCTGGCGACTTTCAAGGATGTCTTCTCTTGGTGATAATTTGTGGATTTCTTTCTGGGTCAAGCATTAAGTCAGAGGCTTGTCATGAAGTAAGTTCTGAGAGAAAACGAGGAGCTCAAGCAGCTGTCTGCCTCCACGCCGCCATCTTGGCCAGAAGTCTCATCTCTCCAGAACAATAATATTCCATAACATTCATATACCATAATTTACCCAACCATTCTACAATTGTTGGACACCCATTCATTGCCCAGGAAGTGTTAAGTGTTTGAGGTCACATTTGAACTCAGGTCCTCCTGACTTCAGGGCTGATGCTCTATATACTACACCAACTATCAGTCCCCAAATTATTTCTTTAACAAATTGGAAAGTGGGGAAAGTGATGAGGTCCTGAGTATCTAGATGGGGTGGCAGAGAAAGATTTAAGTACTGTTAAGATTACTTCAACAGGAAAGAGCACTAATGAGGATCAGCTTAACTTTATAATCCTACCGTTTATGGAGGTCTTGATAGTCCTGTCTTGCTGTGTTCCATCAGAAATCCCATGTAGTGTCAAACCCTTGAAGTTAAATTCTCCTATAAATCTGTCCATAGCTTACCAAAGAGTTCTATTGCATGCTGCCTTTCTGCTCACTTCTCACTGATGCCTTGTGGTAGCTTTGTCCTCCTTATAGCCAATTAATTGTTTTAGGGTACTAAATCCCTCTATGGATTTAGCATGACAATCAATGGAATGCTTTAATCTCATGGCCTTTTCCTTTAATAGACTTCTACAAACATTTTACACACTTTCCCCTCTTTTATGGTCTCTTTAGGATACAGACCCAATAGAGACACTGATGGATCAAAAATATGCACATTTTTAAAAATTAATTTTATAATTATAACATTTTTTGACAGTACATATGCATAGGTATTTTTTTTTTTTGCAACATCATCCCTTGCACTCCCTTCTGTTCCGAATTTTTCCCCTCCTTCCCTCCACCCCCTCTCCTAGATGGCAGGCATTCCAATACATATTAAATATCTTACAGTATATCCTAGGTACAATATATAAGTGCAGAACCGAATTTTGTTGTTGTTATTGTTGCAAAGGAAGAATTGTATTCAGAAGGTAAAAATAATCTGGGAAGAAAAACAAAAACAAAAACAAATAATAATAATGCTCAAAGTTTACACTCATTTCCCAGTGTTCCTTTTCTGGGTGTAGCTGATTCTGTCCATCATTGATCAATTGGAATTGGATTAGCTCTTCTTTTTGTTGAAGATATCCACTTCCCTCAGAAAACATCCTCATACAGTATCATTGTTGAAGTGTATAATGATCTCCCAGTTCTGCTCGTTTCACTCAGCATCAGTTGATGTAAGTCTCTCCAAGCCTCTCTGTATTCCTCCTGTTGGTCATTTCTTACAGAGAATAATATTCCATAACCTTCATATACCATAATTTAACCAACCATTCTACAATTGTTGGACACCCATTCATTTTCCAGTTTCTGGCCACTACAAAAAGGGCTGCCACAAACATTTTGGCACATACAGGTCCCTTTCCCTTTAGCATTTCCTTGGGAATATATGCACATTTTGATAGCCCTTTGCCCATGGTTCCAAATTGTTCTCCAGAATTGTTGGAAAATTTCACAATTCAACAATGCATTTGTGCCCCATTTTCCCACATTCCCTTCAACATATATAATTATATTTTCCTGTCATCTTAGCCAATCCGAGAGATGTGAAGTGGTATCTCAGATTGTCTTTGCATTTCTTTAATTAATAATGATTTGAAATGGCTTTAATTTTTTTCATCTGAAAATTATTTGTTCATGTCTTTTTGAAAATGTCTCATTTCTAAAATATATAAAGAACCTTGTCAAATATATACAAATACAACTTATTCCCCAACTGATAGTCAAAGGATATTAACAGGCAGTTTTCCAATGAAAAATAAAAAAAAAATTATAATCATATGAAATACACTCTAAAACATTATTTGAGAAATGAGAATTACAATAGTCTTGACATATTATTTTACACGTAGTAGATTAGCTACAATGAAAAAAAGGAAAAATGTTGGAAGCCTTGTGGAATCATTGTGGTACAAATTTCTTGTTGGTGGACTTTTGAAATGATCCATTTTGGAAAGCAATCTGGAGTTATAATTAAAGATTTATTAAACTACGTAGACCCTTTCATCTATCAGTACCACCATGTGGTCTATTTCTAAAGATTATTAGGAGAAAAGGAAAAAAAAAACAACTATATATTCTAAAATATTTGTAGTGGCAAAGAATTAGAAATTGCAAGGATGGACATCAATTGGAGAGTGGCTAAACGAGTTGTGGTACATGGTTGTGAATAATGCTGTGCTATCAAGAAGAGCTCAAATTTAGGGAAAAAAATGACAGAGTAATTTGCATGAGATTATGTAAATAAAATGAACAGAAACAAGGAAGCATTGTGTACAGTATTGCTGTTATTAAGAACAACTTTGAGTGAATAACTTATTTTGACTACTATAAATTCTCAAACTAGATCAGGATTTTTCACAAAGCTGTTTTCAATACATTTTCTTGGGGATTTAAAATTTTTGGTGCTTTTCAGATGGCATTGAGTGAAACAGGAAACTGAGGACTTCTCAGAATAATAACTCCAAAGAGTCTGTCAATCATTATTGCTCTGGGAAGAAGAGCAAAGACTTGCTCTTCTAGCAGAAATACCTCAGATAACCTCCTTGACTTTACCTAACTGCTTAGAGAAGAAGCTGATTTACTATTTAATGGCCTGGAGATATTTGAAAGCTCTAAAAACTGGCTAACCTCTATTTGTTGACTGAAGAAGCCTAAGGAAAGCTAGTTCTCCTTGGTTATTCTACTTTAATGGATTATTTACCTCTAAATAAATCTCCTTATAGTGAGGGATTATGTGGTTTCTCATAAAATAATTAACTAAGGTAGATTGAACCTATAACCTGAATTTAGTTTATGAAGATCTGATCGGTTTGGAAAATGAAATTCTTTGCACAAACCTTATAATAGAATGCTCCTATGGCTCAAAGCAAATGTTGGTAAATCTTGTAAGGCTGACCACCATAAACCTATAAATTTAGGCAAACACTTGAAAACCTTTGTAAACCTTGTGAAACTGACCACCATAACTCAGTTGGCAATAAGCCAACTGTATGGCTTGGCTAGAATTTCACAAACCTGTGCTATTTCCATCTAAACAGGTAGGAAAATTAACTGGATAAGGAAAAGGAATTATGGATTCTTGTGGGTTATGACTATATAATCACCTTTAATTTCTGTGACTACAGCCCCCTCACACTGGAAAATGCCAGTGTGTGGACCATCCACTTCACACGAGATTTTAATAAAGCTTCTAATTCTTCTCTTTGAGAAATCTCTGAGTAGTCATTTTAAGTTACGACTTGCCATACCACACAGTATCATCCGAGTAGAGGTATATTCATTGTTCTCTTGGTCTGAACTCTATTTTTTAATCTAGAAGGGTCTCTGATCCCTTGAAATTGCAATCAATACTGCTCTTTAGGTTCTCATTTCCATTGGGACTGATAAATGCTACTCTTTTGCAGGATCCCTTAGATCCATAGATTATTAGATATACCCCTTAAGTTTCCCCTTGACTTAAAAAAGATATCCACTCTTGAATTGTGACCCAGTAATGGATATGGGCAGTGGTCCAATTTTCTCTGGAAGAAAAATTCTCCTCTCTGCCTTTGAACTATGATCTAGAAGTAGGTATAAGAACGGGAGTACCAAACAGCATTTGTTCTTGTGACCAATATTAGTCCAAGTACCTTGTAATCTCTTTCTGACCAGTTGCATCTTTCTGTCTCAGCTTGAGAGCTCCTAAAACCACTGCTGCTTCTGTTGCCATCACTTAGTGTCACTGCTGGTATTTCAATTAATGTTCTTTTCCAGCCTCTTCCTTCCACATCACCGATCTTTCTTTCCATCCTCCTATGTTGTCTTATGCTGAAAGAATGTGTCTCTCTGACCTTTTTGCTGGAATTTGAGCTGTTATTTTATATTTGTTTGTTTGTTATTTTATTTTATTTTTGAAATGTTTGTTGGGAGAGGTTAACTTTTTCATTCTGATACCTTGGCTCCAACCCTAGAAGTCTTAAGTGGACCAGGATTTGAAAGAGAAAGAAGATTAAATGGATTCACAGCTTATTTCATAAAATATTCAAAGAGGTTAGCCTAATTCCCAGAGTGAACATCACTGGACCTCCGTATGAATAATCTAAGTAAGATAAAATAGGGTTATGCTACTTGAGCAATATTTTTTAATTTTTTTTTCCTGAGGCAATTAGGGTTAATGGCTTGCCCAGTCATTAATAGCCAGGAAGTATTAAGTGTCTGAGCCAGATTTGAATTTGGATCCTCCTGATTTCAGGACTGGTGCTCTATCCACCAATAATCCATTAAAATTTTTTTATGATTCTGTGAAGTAGGGATAAAATAAAGGGAAAAGCCTATGGAATCAGCTGTGGACCTTTTTTTTTTTTTTTGCCCATTTAGTTGTGCTAAGGTAAATATTACAAAATAATACAGTCTTTATAACAAATATGTGACATCTTTGGAAATGACATATTGAGGATGAAAATTAAGCAATCAAAATGGTGAGAGAGATAGTTGGGAGGCGTATTTTAAGACATTATTTCCTTAAATGACAACAAAAAACAGTTATTAATACATTTTTAATTTGATCAGTAGCTTCAATTTTTATATCATCTTTTCCCCCCTAGATTTTAAATGACAATCAGAAGCCACTAAGGAAGATTGTGGACCCTGTAATATCATCCACACTATATCAATAATCAGTCAAAAGAACTTCCATAAGTATCTCTGAAACACATGCTCTCATGTTACCAACATTTTACATTTTGGACTAAAAATATCTTCCTTCAAGAGTCCATTTCATGTTGAGCCTGTAAAGTATTGGGAAGAAGTTGTTTGGGTGTAGAAATGGAGAAGCTATGCTTTATAGTCAATTTTCTAATTGTCACAAGAGCATCAGTGACAAAGATGAAGACAGTTTGTCTAAAATGTCCACCAATGTCATGAAAAACATTTAACATGACTTATAAATGGTAGATTTTCTTTGAAATAATAAAATTGTCTACTGTTTGACTTTCAAATTATTGTATCATCACTGGGGATCCCTCCCCTATTGTTTTCCTTTCTATCCTTTATTCCTCATCATCCTTGCTTGTGGGCTCCCGTAGTTTATGGATTCAGTTTATAGTTTAGTTTTGTGTAGTTTAGGAGATGGGAGTCACCAATGATATTCTGCTGAGGCAGAAAAACCAACAAGCCTTACTATCTATCTGAATTAAGGTCTAAAGCTCTCTAAGTCTTAAATATAAATCTCTTGTACTAACTAACATCGGTGCTACTGCTGGGAAGTTAAAGTCTTTGGGGCCTACCTCTTTTCTTGCAGGAGACGCTTAGAAATGTGTTTCTTTAAATAACTAAACATTTCCCCCCCTCAATGAGAATGTGAGCTCTTTGAGAACTAGGACTAAGTCCTTATTTTTATTTATATTCCAAGGAATTATATAGCAAGTATTTAATAAATGATAAAATTATATTTTATTTATTTGTGAACTCCTAGTGACACATTCACACTTTTCAGTGCTATCTATAGGCATTTATACATGGACAGACTTATAAACATTAGTCTAAGCATTTATACGTGAGATGAAAATAAATGAAAAATATATACTGGTCCAAATGATGACATGCAGTTATATGAAGCTTCAGTTGAATTAATCCTTCTCTAGCTATATCTTAAACATACATTGCCTAACAGTAAACATGACTTAACATAAAATGCCTAATATTGAATAAAGGGAACATTGAATATTAAGAAAGGAAATAAAATGATTGCAAATGGCTTTTATTGATGTCTTTAAGGCAGTCGTGCAATTCCATACTATTGCCAGAATCTAATTTACAATAAACCTAAAAACCAACGGATGAGAAATGTAATAGGTAATTATATTAAGACATTTTACAAGACTTACTTGTCCAAAAGCAACAATAAAAAAGATAACAGAGAGACATATGATTGAACAAAAGTAGGAAGTGAATGATGTGAAAGTGACAAATAACTGATGGCAGTCCAAACATTTCAGTGTAATCATAAATATTAAACATAATGAACAACTACAATAAAACAGACATAATAAGAAAGATATAGTACATCAGAGAGGTCTTCTATAAAAGGCTGATAAAAAGATAAGAATTTAACAAAATTAGAAAGTATGGTACAAACTTAATCATTAATAGAAAAGCGATTCCGTGTATTGGTGAGATCACGGATATATCAAAACCTTGAAATAAGAGATCAGAAAAGGACAAAATCTAAGGCTTTGTCAAAACCCAACTATATGATAGTGAATGATGGGGAACAGTGACTAAGCAGATGATGTCACCAAAAAAGCAGCCTAAAAGAAAAGGATTCACTTTCTATTTAATGAATTAATGGTAGTAGTTCCATGGCAACCCAATTTGTCTCATTTGATGGTTTCTAGGGAGTGAGACTTTTGGAAAGATAGATCCAGATTGCTGTATCATTTATGAACCTGTATATATGTCACATATGGTAAAAGGAACTTTTTTCTTGATAATTCAAACATCAAGGAGGTGGGATTCTACTGAATAAAGATAAAGTTTTGTTTGAGAAAGATCTTTAAAGGGACTGTGGAGCTCACAATCTATTGACAGCAATAACTAACACAAAATAATATACATACAAAATCAATAAAAACTGAGAATATGGTCTATCGAGTAATAATTCTTAATATAGAAATATATTTACATCTCTGAAAAAGGATTCTTCTATTCTTAAAATAGTATCTTTAACCATATAAGTCATTTTCATTTTTGAAAAGAGGCTGTTTTATGAATTGATAGCTATCCTAACCCCACAAGGACCTATCACAATGCAAACAAGGTTATGTGGAAATCTCTACTCCTGGCAAACAGTAGAGGAACGTTTTTTCCAGAAGTGAAGTTTCATTATCCATGGAAGATTGCTTCTCACTGCTCAAGTCTCCCATAGATGAGAAAGTCAGAGAGAATGATGAAGCTTTTCAAAGAGGCTGCTCCTGTTTTGGTCCACCAGAATGGGAGGCAGGAAAAAAAAAATAAGGTAAAGATAAGGTAACAGGGAAACTCTTTGTTCCCACCTTCTGTTTATTGTCAAATCAAGTCCAAGATTTTAGGTGTGATTCTGCTTAGTAGGATCCACTCTGTACCAAGCTGCATTGGTCAGCTGTATCTTGTGCATCACAATCTCTCTCACAACTCTATGTTTTGGCACACCTGACACCATACTGGCAGGACATCTCATCTCTCTTCCCCTGAGATTATTCAAAAGATAGATCAGGGCCAGATAAGAGATTTTCAGATCATCCATGGTTATACCTAACTTGTTAGCAGTCTATCTTTAGAATTGTTTAACATTATTGTGAATTTATTTATTTCTTCAAGTAATACTTATTCTTTACTAAAAAAACAAACAAACAAACAAACAAACAACAACAACAACAAAAAAACTTCTTTGAAGTCAGGAACTGGTTTCCTTTTACCCCTCCCACTTGGCATTGTAAGTTGAATATAATACTTATTAATGGAAATGTGTTAAATTGAGGTAACTTGAATAGAAATCAGTTTGGTTCAAGAAGGCCCTTTTCTATTCATGACAAAAATCCTGCTTTCCTTTAAGGAAAAAAAAATAAATTATTTGCTGAAGTGAGACTCTTCCATTCCAAAAGGAAAGATATTTTACTATGATATTTTGAAGATTATAAAGTAGAGATCTTCAAAATCCACTGCTCTCATTTTTCATAGGATCAAATATTTATAACTATACAAGATTAATATAGAGGTCACTAGGCCTATCACTATCATTTCACTGAGAAAGATTTTAAAAAGAACAGAGAAATTAACCAACTTGGTCAAGGTCAAATCTATAAGAAGATATGAAGCTAAGTTGCAAACACATCTATTGATTTAAAATCTGGCACTCTTTATACAATTATACCAATTATTTTCTATAGGTGATAATAATTTCACTTACATGTATAAACATATATGCACATACATATGTAATTGAATTTCTACATACATATAAACAATGCACATATGTATATCTGTTTACACATATGTAAACATATATAGAGAGTTCCATAATTCTACATAATATATGCATACAAAATTACACATATACACATATGCATATACTATATGTTTCCTAATAATTCTTATAATAAATCCTAATAATCTCTAAAGTCTCTAGAAGGGAAAATACTTGTCTATTCTGAATGTTATGTCCTGACTAAAATTATCATAGCCTCATTTTTTCCTTGCCATTAGGACTGAGAGTTTGAATCGAGAAAGAAAACTTGAAATACCATTGAGTCATAAAACTCCATGTGCCTTATCTCAATACCTGCTGGGACGACTCCATCTTCTTCTGAGTATTGTTCTTCTCCCTGCTATCTCCTGTTTTGACTTTCATATATTGACCCTTATCCTGTCAGTACTAAGAGTTTTCTCTTGGAATTATGGCTTGTCTGCCCACATAGTGTCTTTTTTTTTTTTTTTTTTTAGGCTGGGGTTATGTGACTTGCCCAGGGTCACACAGCTAGGAAGTGTTAAGCGTCTGAGACCAGATTTGAACTCGGGTCCTCCTGAATTCAAGGCTGGTGTTCTATCCACTGCGCCACTTAGCTGCCCCTGCCACATGTCAACTTCCCCTTATCTGCGTTTGTTCCCCTACAAAATTATATACCCAGGCTATGTATCCTGTTTAGCTAAAAACCCTATAAAAGTTGCTTGCCTCAGTTCCTTGAGGCCAAATGATTTTTGAACATGATTTTGATTTGGCCCCTTAGCCAGATAAGATGGTCAGCTACATCTTGTACATCACAATATCTCTTACAAATCTATGCTTTGACACATCTGGCACCATACTGGCAGGACATTTCTCCTCTCTTCCCCTTAGGTTATTCAAAAGATAGACCAGGGCCAGATAAGATCTTTTCAGATCATCCATGGTTATACCTAACTTGTTAGCAGTTTATCTCCACATTAAAAATATTAAAAACTAATCTCTATCTTGTCTCAATTTCTCTGGCATTACATGGAGAAGGAAATAATGGAATATGGAGTAGTCAGTATGATAGTTGAGTTCAAATGTTTCCAGTCTGTCAATGGCAAGTGTGACTAAAATTTTATTATCTGACATTTGAGGGTACAACTAAAGAAAGGAAGGATAGAAGGTAAAAAATCGTAATGTCCTCTCGGTGTCATGAAAATTAATGCTAAAAATGATGGCTGCCCTGAAGAAGAATGGGCTCCCCCTTTTTAGATTTTTTAACATGATTCTGGCTGATGATTTATCAGGGGTGCTATTCTGGGGAATTTTTTTCATATATTGGTTTAATTTAGATGAATTCTGAAGAACTTTTGACCTTTCATGTCTTATGTAAGGACATACATTCTGTAATGTCCTTCATTAGATGACATTAATAGTATTCCATTCAACCTCCCAAAGAGATCCACTGTCAGAAGTTCCATTTTTTTCTCTCCTGAAAAATAAATGAGACAATTGTGTTTCTTTATAATTTTATATAATTTAATGTCAAAATGTATGTCAAATGACTAAATGCTGTGGAATTTATAATGTGTCTGAAAGGTGTAACTTAGCATTTATTTTATTTTTTAAAATTGCCCATTGATATTAAAGAACAAGAAGAGATAATTTATCCTTAAAATTCCATTCAGAAAGGTTTCCCCACTTCATTCCAAGATTACCACCAATTCACATTGATATAATACTTTTATTCTTTCTTACAGAACACTTAATTTCATCTCTCTGGTCCTCAGTTCCCTTAAATGTAAAATGAAGGACTTAGATTTGAGGACATTTGATGTCTTTCCCAGTTCTCAGTCAATGATCACATAGTCTAATCATTCTAATCATTCAGTGCTATGCTCAGCACAAGTATTATTATCTCTATTTGTGGTTAAGGAAATTGAAGGTCAGCATTAGGAGAGCTATTGTGCCCAGAATCACACAGGTGGTAAGAAAGCAGGACCCAGAAATGAGCCTGGTACTGATTCTCAGCTAAAGGTTCTTTCACTTTTCACCATCAGCTCATAAAAACGACACTGATTCAGTGTGATCTCATAAAACAAATAAAATAATAGCCAAGGGAAAGCTTTAGAAACCAAGATGATTGACTAAAGAAAATTCAGATTAGCTCTTGCCTTCTCTCTGTGTCTTTTTATTTGTATTTCCCAGACAATACATAACAAGTGTTGTTTGGTTCCAAAAATACATATTCTACCTCATTGGTTCATTATTCTCAGGTAAATTACAACACTAATTCTACTCCAAATGCTCCCTTAAGCCAGAATAAATTGATGACAAGGGGCAACAGGAAAGAAGAGAAGCCTATAGGAGAGACATTATTATGCAGAGAAGGAAGATAAACAGGAGGCTCCTTAGGTGGGATACTTCATGCTTCCTGGAAAAATAAATCATGCAGATGCATTCAGTTGTACCATGCTCTTTAAGGACTGAAGAAAGATCTAAAGAAGGCTCTACATTTAACCATATTTTATTTGTATCTGTCTAGTAAAAAAAAAAACAAAAACAAAAACAAAAAAACATCGCAATCATTTTCATTACTTAAATATATTTTCCTGCATTTCTCCTCAAACTTGAAGAGGTTATGGATTAGTTAGAAATCACAATTTAAATGAGGTCACATAGTCAAGTATCTTATTTAATATAGATGTATCACTTCCCCCTCACTTCTTTACAAGTATCTTTGTTGACATGTTAACGTACATCCCTATATGGACTTGAATCAAATAAAAAGGAAATTATGCATTTGGTCAATGTTGGGATAAATTTCCAGGTGCTCATTTTACAGCTAAAAATCCTGAGGACCAAAAAGATGAAGGGAATTTCCTATGACTACCAAATTAGTAATGTCTAAATTAATATCTAACATACTATGATAATAATTAACACATTTTAAGCCTGGGGGACAATAGAATGCCCCTTAACATCCATGTGGTTCACAGCTCTTTCAATTGAGGGATTTAATTTAGATGAACACTTATTAAATAAGTCATTATTCCTCTAATATCCCAATTAGGAAAAAAGTCCTAACTTCAAGACAAAGGTTGGCTCTCTACCTTTCATTTATAGCTCTCGCTAATTAATTCCTGAGCAATGAGATGGTATGGTAGAGAGAATGAAAGGTTTGGTGTCAGGAAGTCTCATCTTCTGGAATTCAGATCTAGCCTCAGGCATTTATTAGCTAGCTCTCTGACATTAGGAAAATCACTCTATTCTGTCTGCCTCAATTTCTTCATTTGTAAACGAACTGGAAAGGCAATGGCAAACCACTCCAATATTTAGGTAAAAACTAAACCAAAACAAACAAACAAACAAAAAAACAAATAAAAAAATGAGTTCATAAAGAGTCAGATATGAAAAACTGAACAATAAAAACCACCACAAAAACGAACTCCTGGGCTGTCTGTGAGTAAGGCAAAATTCAGTCTACTACAAATATTCAGATAATAACAGCCCATTATATTCAACCTGTTGGAAAAACTTCCACTGACCATGCTCTTCTACTCTGAGATAATACAGATAGGATATTTCCCTTATCTGTCAAAGCTAGCACTTCCTTTCCCTTTTCACCCCCCCCCAGCTGTTCTAGAATTCTGTATGCCTCCAAAACTCAAATGAATATTTAAAGATCATTTGGTAATCTTTAGCTGATCCCTGCAGGTTTATTTTCTATTAGATTAAAAGTTTGCAATATGTCAATTGCAGTCTTTTTTTGTACTCAGTCAAAAATCTGTGAACAAAATTCATTGTACATTTTATCAAATTATTTATGTGAAGTGATATTGAACAAATTGATTATCTCATACTTACAAATTTCACAATCAATTCTTGAAAAAAAAGAATTTATAAAACATGGATTGTAAAACATTCAGGAATTTGATAACTAATTTCTTAAATATAACTAATAGTAATAATAATTTATATAATATCCATATAGTAGGCATAATATAAATATTATTGTTGCTATTTAATCATCGGTCATATCTGAATCTTTATGATCCCATGAATCATAGCATCTAATATGTTCATGGGGTTTTCCTGGCAGGGAGATTAGAGTAGTTTGTCATTTCTTTTTTCCAATGGATTAAGACAAAAAGAGATTAAGTGCATTGGCCAGAATCACACAGTTATTTTCTGAGGTCAGCTTTGATTTGTCTTTTTGATTCTAGATCCATTAAATGACTTAGATGCCTCCATTAATAATTGATATAATAAGAATTTGTACCATTATTATTATTATTTATTACAACATTTCAGACATTGGGAATTTTACAACTATCATCTCATTTGATCTTCACAACAACTCTGGAACATAAATTCAACTAACTGAAGCAGAGGGATGAAGTGATTTAACTAAGAACCAAAACAAGTACACTGCTGAGACTATATTTGAGTTCTGATCTTCACCAGCTTCATTTTTCAACTCTAATTTTTTTTTTCCTGGGGAGTGTTGAGTAGAGGGTTTCATAAGGAATGCCTCATATATCAGAACATCCAAGATGTCTGAAATATTTGAATCAATCAAATAAATAATTGAAAATCTTAATGTGCTGAATTTTTGCCCCCTTCCCATCGAGCTCTCTACATAATTCATAATAGTGCCTGGCATTAAAAAATACTTTATATTTAACACAACATTTTATATGCATTATGTAAATTAAACCCATGGCATTCCCATAATATAAACAATGAAAATTATCATTCTTTTGAATATGATGAAACCGAAGCTCAAAGAGATAAAGTGATTTGCCCATGATCAAAGAATTGTAATGTGGTATCCTTCCCTAGTGCCAAAGCTTTCCTTTCAACTAGAAAGTATTGAGATGCTACTCTGCCTTCGCAAAAAATAATAATAGTGCTAGAACTTTATATTTAAAAGCAAATTATCATTGAAAAAGGGAGATATTCAATTAAGAGTATATGGAAAGAGAATTGCACAAGACAAAGCATAAGTCATTGCCAAATATGTTTCATAAATATTGTTGGGTTTCAATGTATGAAACATTCTAGGGTAATCTGGGAAGATTTCCAAATCAAATTTATAGAGAGAATCAATAGGGTAAAGTGTCTAATACATAGAACAAAAATCAGTTGATGCTCTGTTAAAACACTGGTTGAAGAAAGTAAGTTTAGCCTCCTTAGGCATAATAAGAGCATGACAGCTGTCCTAAAGTATTTGAATGACTGTCACTTGGCAGAAGGATCAACTTGTTTTCCCCTGATGCCAGAGGGAAGAACCAGTAGAACTGAATAAAAGTTACAAGGCAGATTCTTTGTTTTTAACTTGTGGAAGATAGATATGACATATAATTTTTTTTGTATCCTAGGGGTCTAGGATATCATTTGTCAAGTGCAAAGAATAACACTCTAAGGTCATCAAATATTGCCCATGCTATGAATGAATCCTTTTGCCAAATAATATTTAGCTTGTGCTAGTTTAATTTGAAAAGGAATCAAAATTTTCCTTCCTGAGGTTTTATTTCAAGGCATCTACCAGGGAGGCAGATTCTAAAAATAGAATATGTTGAGTTCGAGAGTAGGGAGCCACTAGTCCCTGACAGCTTATCCCAAAAGATCTTTTGTCAGGAACTTTATAAAGGACATCCATGCTTTGGGTATGAGTTTAACTGTGATATCTTTTGAAATCTCCTTTGATGATGATGAAGAAACTATTCTATTTTCACCTTCATGTTATCAACTCTCTATCTGTTATATTTAGATGGTTTTCCTTCCTCGTTTCCATCCCTTGTAATCTGCTGTTCCCTCTAAGTTCCATAAAATCTTAGATTTAGATCAAAAGCTTTATGCAAGATCATATAGATTTAGAACATAAAGGGGAAGAAGAACTCATCTAATCCTCATTTCTCCATCTGAAGTGAGAAAATGATAACTCAGAGGTGTGAAATAACTTGCCCAGAGTCTCATACGAGGTAGAGATAAGATTGTAAGCTGGATCCTGATTTAAATGTACTGGCATTGCCCTTCAGCATTATGCTACTTGGTTCCTTTGGAGATTCAGCTCAAAGACTTTTGTATCAACATTAGGTCTTTTTCTTATCCTCCCCAACTCAGAGTTTCATCCTCCATCCTTCCACCCTTTTCTTTTACCATCATATTCCCCTGACAAAAAAAAAAAAAAAAAAAAAAAAAAAAAAAAAAAAAAAAAAAAAAACTTTCCTTGATTTACATTGAACATGTTTTTATTGATTTCATTGGGTATATTTCCCACCTACAAACTAATTAAGGAGAGAAATTATTTTTCTCATTTTCACATTTCCACCAAATTTCTACCACAGAGTAGGTACTTAATACATACTGAATTTAAATTTTAAAGGTGTTTACTTGGTAGATTGAAAATGACAGAGCAGTAGCAGATTGCGGTTTGTCCTTTATTTTCAAAAAAGGACCAGTGGCATCAGAGGTCATGTCTTTTTTTTTTTTTTTTAGGCTGGGGTTAAGTGACTTGCCCAGGGTCACGCAGCTAAGAAGTGTTAAGTGTCTGAGACTACATTTGAACTCAGGTCCTCAAGGCTGGCGCTCTATCCACTGCGCCACCTAGCTGCCCCCCAGAGGTCATGTCTTGACACAATTGAACTGAAGTAAGGCAGAGTTGCACAAAATCAGCAGTCTCATTCTCTCTTCCAATCACCGAATTTCAGTGGCAGATTAAAGTCAAGAAAATTGGCAATGATGATATAGGGTGAATAGAATATTGGATTTAGAATTCAGAAGATCTAATTCAAACCTGACTTCAGAAATTTACTAGATATGTGACCCTGTGCAAGTGAAGGAACTTTTTTTTTCGTCGTTATCAACTAGAAAATAGGAGTAATAAGAACACCTGCTTCCCAGGATGGTTGAGAGAATCAAATGAGCTGATATTTGTAAAATGTATTTCAAAACTTGAAGTGCTAGATACTTACTAGGTTTACTACTACTATTACAACAACAACTACTACTACTACTACTACTACTACTACTACTTCTACTACTGCTACTACTACTGCTACTACTACTGCTACTATTACTACTACTACTGCTACTACTACTGCTACTGCTACTACTACTACTACTACTATTGCTACTACTACTGCTACTACTACTATTACTACTACTACTACTACTACTACTACTACTACTACTACTATTACTGCTACTGCTACCACTACTACTATATGTACTAACTTTAGCCTAAAGTTAACATCATTAATTAACAGCAAGAAAACACAGGCACTCCATCAGCCAGTACTACACAATCCATATGTGGAACCAATAGTTACAGTGAATGGTGAAGTTTTGAGTGTTGTGGATAACTTCACCTATCTTGGCAGTATATTTCCCAGGGATGTCCACATTTATAATGAGATTGACACATGCATTGCCAGAGTTTCAGTGTTTGGAAGGTTTCAAAGGAAAGTTAGGAAGAGGAGAGATATTAGACTGACTACCAAACTGAAGGACTGCAAAGTCATTATATACTGACCTCATGGTTGTATGCCTGTGAAATCTGGACAATATATGAACATTGTGCCAGGAAACTTAATCAATTCCATTTGAATTGTCCTAGGAAAATTTTTAAGATCACCTGGCAGGGCAAGTCACCAGACTTTCTCAAAACTCAACTGCCAAGCATTTGAACTCTGTTGCAGAGAGCCCAACTTTATTGGGCTGGTCTCATTGTTTGGATGCAAAATGCATGCTTGCTAAAATGATTTTTACGAAGAACTCCCATATGAAAAGTACCCAAAAGGGGGTTAGAAAACATGATACAAGGACACTCTCAAAATCCTCTTAAGAACTTTAAAATTGATTCTATGACATGGCACAGGACTACCCACTTTGATGTGCTCTCGTAAAATCATAATTGAATCAGCTCAGAAAAAAACAGTAGATAAACAAAATGAAAGAAGCCACCCCAAATGTTCTTATGGCCTATTTGTGTCTGACCTGTGGGAGAACACTTTAAGCTTATTCTGTTCTGATCAGCCACAGACACACTGTAACTCAACTCTAACATAGTGATATCATTTTGATCCTCTTCGAGAATGAAGGACAACAACCAACTAAGTGTTATCATTATATTTTTCCAATAATGTAAGTTAGGCACTGGAAAAGTAAATCCTATGAATTCAAAATCAATAAGACTATGTGTATGTGTATTTAAACCAAGAAAATTGGACTTTTATCTCTTTCAGTGTTGCTTAACGCTGGTTCTGTTTTGTAGAGTATCTGACAGCCCCCAGTCTGGAGCTGATCAGCAAAGAAAGTCATTGAGGTTTTCTTCTACATAAAAAAATAGGGATTCAGGTAGCCAATGTCAGGTGTGTCAGATTCTCATTCCCAATGGATAAAGTTAAAATCCAATAGTAAGCATAATGATATTCCTTAAGTGGAGACCTAGTATCCCCTTCTTGTGCCTGAAAAGGTTTTTATAGCTTAGCTATAAACCATTCAAAAGTGTGGCCTGTAAGGCGAAGGCTGACAGTCTATAATGTAGGGTTTAATTAAATTGGGCACAGCTATAATTAAAGGTTTCGAATTATTAATGCATCACAGGGGCAAACATTTAATTTTTATCTCAATGGTGAAACCTTTATTAAAAGAGGGTATTAGGGCTGCTAAATGGGATTTGCTACAGGAATGGCTAAGTTCATATTTGTAATTTGGTACAATGCTCTGCAGTAGATTTTTTTTTCTTCTTAGGAAAAGAAAGCAGCACTTTTGGAAGCCCAAGAAAATGAACCATGGGTAGATAAGAAATAGCAATTCAAATTATACACGCATGGGTATATATATATCTCCTGAAATGAAACCATGAAACCAACTTAGAGGAGGTAATTTTTGGAACATTCTCTTTGGATCAAGTATTCATATTTAGTCCAGTCATATAGATTCTGTGGGTTGGAAAAAATGAGATTGAAACTTTACGATATTCAAATATCATCTTAGATTATTTCAACAACTTTGTCTTCTGCAAATGGGAAGAAAAAAAAAAGATGCAAGGGAAAGAATGAAAAGAAGACTCCCTAGAAGAATTTTCCTCTCAGAAAAGAGAAAATGAATAAGAGGCAGAAAGCTATAATGGTTGACCTGATTTTTTGGTTTATTTTCTTTTTTTCTGATGAATATGGTGCTTAGTTCAGGCTAACACATTTTACAGAGAATATTGGCAACTTAGAGAATGTCCAGATCCCAGCATGCCTGAATTACGTAATTGAAGGCACCACAGCAGCCAACTTTCTTAAAATTTTCCAATACATGCTCATGTTAACTCTGCTTGAAAACTTCTGGACAAGTGAAACCCATGGTTTCATTAAACATTCTGATCTCTGAGAAAATTCTGTTAAACTATCCAGCAACCCTCATCTCCCATCATGACCTTAAGCTGAAAATGTTCTTTTTGTAAATTCTACTTGATTCTTCCTTTCAGATCCAAGTAGAATAAATCTAATTCCCTTCCAAATAACTACTCTTTTACTACTTGGAGAGCACTACCACATTCTCCTTGAGTGTTCTCTTCAAGCTAAATCTACATATTTACTTCATTTGATTAATATGAAGGGCTGAAACTCTTGAGTCAATGCACTGGGGTTGGACAATCAAACACTTGAGGCTAATTGCCAAATGGACAATACTCTATAAGAATATGCTTTCAAAATGGCCCTCCCACTATCCTGTGCTGGCCCAATCGTTTGGTGTACACAGAGAATTGTGGGAGGGCCTAAGAAGTACAATGAGATTAGCCAGGGTCACTTTGGTGAGAGAGATGAGGGAATGAGGTCACAGAGATCCTAAACATCCATTCCCTCTTGGCTTCTGCTGCTAGAGACCAAGAATAAAGACTTTTGCTTATCCCGATTCCTGCTGATTCTAAGATATCCAGGATACTAACATGGTCATTACCGATTAGCATGTGATATGACAGATGAAACGAGGATGGAAAGTTGGTACATGTGTTTTTTGTTCACAGATGACTGTACATACAAGACAGGCTATGTCTTGTAGGCTGATGTTTATACACACACATACATGAACCATGGGTAGATAAGAAATAGCAATTCAAATTATACACGCATGGGTATATATATATATATATATATATATATATATATATATATATATATATATATATATATATATATATGTATGTATGTATATGCGTTTGTACATATGTAACAATTCTCTACTGCTTGTGGTAATTTTGGCTTAATAATATCAAGGAAAATCTGGTTCTCTCCAAAAGTCAAATTCCCACCACCTATATCAGTTAAAGTAAATGGCTAAATTTTGAATTCTGTGGATAAGTTCACTTACATTGGCAATATATTTTCCAGCAACGTCCACATAGATGATGAGTTGATATGAGCATTGCTAGAAACAGGTCGTCTTTGGGGATGCTCTCTTGAAAAAGAAACAAGCATTAGTCTGCCTACCACATTGAACATCTCCAGAATCTTTATGCTGATTTCATTATTTTATTCCTGCGAAATCTGGATAATATACCAACATCATGACAGGGAAATGAATTGTTTCCATTTTTATCGTCTTAGCAAAATTCAGAAGGTATCAGTGACTGATATCCTTTCTTGAGGTGAACTGCCAAGTATTCAGCCTCTAGAACACAGAGCCCAATTCTGATGGGCTGTCCAAATAATTTCAAAGGCAAATGTGTGTTTGCCAAAAACACTATTTTGTGGATACTCACACAAGGCAAATGCAAAAATGGATGTCAGGAGAACCAAGAAAAATGATGCTCTGAAGGTCTTGCTCGAGAATATTGGATTTGATTGCATAATATGGGAAACACTGGCACAGGACACTCTGCAAGCATTAAGGAGGGTGGTCTGCTCTATGAATAAACCAGAATTCATTAGCTCATAGGAGATTTTATATGCACAAATTTAGAGTATTTAGGCCTAACCTATCATAGCACTTGCTAAGTTTGCTTGGGCCTGATAACCTACAGCTGGCAATATTTCACTTTGAGTCCACCAGAGCAATATATTTTTTGCCCTGTACAAGCAAGGATAATGATGGGATTTCAAATTATAACACACAAATAATACTTAAATGCAGCACTAATTTGCCTTGGAAAGAGAAAATCCAAGGAGTTTTCTCATAGGTGTTTACAGTTACTGGGACTGTTATTTGATATCATTTGTGACTATCATTGGGATTAGACAGTGTTCATATGGCCCCGTAGGGGAGATCCAGAAGCAAGGGTTAGAAGATGTAAGAAGAAGATTTAGATTTATTTTCAAGAATTCAACTTCATGACCTTTAGTGCTTCCAGAGACTGAATGGATTGATCCACAAGATAATGTTCTTTACTTTTAATCTTTAAGCAAATGCCAGTTGGCCACTTCTGAGATGTTTTCCTAGAAATTCTTTTCCAAATTTGGATTAGACTAGAAGGCCAGTAAGGTTACTTGTTGATATAAAATTCTTTGATGGTACAATGCATCCCTTTTGCTAATCCAGGAGAATAGAGTATTATGTGGAGGACCTTGAAATGAAACTGATTTCTACTTAAAATGAGAAACACAATCTATTAGAGAGATGGAAAATTACAGTGTATTTCATTTTAGGAAATGAGTTCCACATCAATAAAAGTTTTCAAAGGAAGGATGGTGGTCAATTGAAAAGGATTAGAAAGTGTGTGTTCCTCAGTAAGTAATTTTATTCAGGGTAATTCAACAAGGAATTGTTACATGTCTACTATATGCAAGGCCAGGAGCAGCAATATGTTATAGATAGAAAGACCAGTATAAAAGTCAGAGGATTTACATACTTCCTATTTGATGGTAACCATTTTATTGAATTTTTAAAGATTTAAGCAACTTTCTAAGACTAAAAGTCCCAAAGGAATTGCCATTCTATATTGACAGAGAAGATTTCCACATCAGGGACACTCCACACTAAAGAAATCATTGGTAAAGAGATCAAATACACATATCGATCGTTGATCACATCAAGGAGATTGCCCTCTCTAATAATTAAGAGACCATCTTATTGATCCATGTGCATTCTTTGTTTCTTTTGTCCTTGGAGTAGGATAAGTTCATCATCAAAATCATGAGGTTATAGAATCATCCCAGTTAGACATTTTGATATTTTTTCCAAAAAAAGGCATGAAATCAGTCAACCACAATAATGTTTTTAATTTCAAATAACATTTTAGAGTCTAGAAGCATAATTGGTGGCAGAAAATTCTCAATTATTCAAGAAATAGTCATTCAATTTTAGTTTCTTTAACTTCTGCTGTTCTCCCAAAGGCATAGATGAATGATAAAAGTCACCACCTCACTAAGAACTACAGAGAACTGGGCATTAAATAAGTACAATTACACAATACAAAATGTGAGCAAACCATTGAAAGCAAAGAAAGCAAAGAATTAGCCAATATTTCAGAACTAAAAAGAATCAAGTGTGTAACTTTTAACACAACTAGTGTAAGTTTCACCCTCATACTAGAGTTGAGAAAATGTACCCGCCTTTCCTCATTGTATAAATTAAGGAATATACATATATTATCAGATAACATTGATCTGATGTTTAATATTTTGTTTTTTTTCTATTATTTATATATTTTACACATACTACATATACATTTATATATAATATGTATTATAATTTACATAGGGGTGTATTCATACATTTAATACATTTATAGCATACATAAATATATTTGCATAATTATAAATTCATATGGATATGTGACTGTACATAGATATACATATGTTTATGACTGTAAATATCATATACACATTTATTATACACATGCGTATATATATATACATCAGATGTATATTATATTTAGGTATCTGAGTGTGTATAAGATATTTCATTGTGAATATAAAGCATTGATTAATGTAACTATGTGCATAATGTACATATATGCTCACATAGATAGAAGGATGGATGAATGGATGAGTGGATGGCTGGCTGATTGGCTAGTGGCTAACTAAATAGAAAGAGAAAGAGAGACAGAGAGAGAGAGACAGAGAGACAGAGAGAAGGAGGGACAGAGGGAGGGAGGGAGGGATAAAGGGAAGGAAGAAGTGAGAGAGAGAGAGAGAGAGAGAGAGAGAGAGAGAGAGAGAGAGAGAGAGAGAGAGAAAGAGAGAGAGAGAAAGAGAGAGAGAGCAGATAATTGCTAACTTCCAAATCTAAAATTTTGTGATTCCATTTAAAATGTGATATAAAGTTTCAGAATTGAGGTTTATAGCATTGATTCCACAAAAGAAGGCTTAATACCCCACCAAACTGTGCAGTTCAGCTTTGATGATCTGGTTACATCTTCTAGAAAGCAATAGATGAGAAAACTGGGTTTACTACAGATTAGATTAACTGGTACTTAAAACAATAACTTCTCTATTTGTAGTGTGAACCATTATGGTTTATAGTTAGTGAATTAATAGGATATTTTAAATTTCCTTAAGGAACCATCTTTTACACTGCTTTTTAAGGGAAAATCAGTGGCTTTTTTCCTTTTGCTTATTACGTAATAAAATCCCATGTTGAATTGTCTCTTATTTAAATGCAAATTTTAAAGTTATTTTTGTCATAAAATAAATTTTTCCAATGGAAAAAAAAAAAGTTAGAACTGGGAGGGGGAAGAAGTGATTTTATTTTAATTTTTATAAAAGCTAATAGTTTTGTTTATTCTTATACTTGACTTCAAATTACTTTCCCAGGCCAGGAGGATACTCATGGGGTTGGAGTGGGGTGAGAAATAAAATAAAAGACGCTATTGAGAAAGTCTATAAAGCTTCTAAGAGGCAGGGACAGACAATTCACTAATGGGACATGAAAAACTTTTAACAGAGGAATTCTGCAAATGGGATTTCTCCAGAAATCTCATTCTATTTTTATAGTGAATTATAAAATAAAATAACCTCAGTACTGTACCTTTGCCGATGGTGTTTTATAAATCTTCGTCATAAAGTTTAGAGACACTAAGAGGTACATGCCGTTAAAATTTCAACAAGATCTTTCTCCTTTCCAAAGACAGACTTTTAATTCACCTGAATAGCTCCTTCAGGGAGCTGTTATTTATTTCCTTCTTTTCACATCCTCAGCTCTTAGCACAGTACTTGACACACTGTAGGCTTTTAATAACTGTTTGTTGATTGTTTGATTGATTGTTGTACAACCAAGAATCACCACTTTTTAAGACTTTAGAGGATGGAAGCTCTTTAAAGTTGTATCATCTATGTCTTTTTAGACTGACATGTAGAAAGCTGTAAAAGTAAAAGAGTCAATTTAGGAGTGCTCATAGATTCATATATACTTGCCTCATCTATACTAGCTGGGTGACCCTGGGCAAAGCACTTTATCTCTCAATCAATCCCCCATGTAATTCTCTGAAATAGAGGGGTTGGTGATTCCCTATATTTTAGAAGATGGTTTGAAAACCTAATTTAGAAGCCCTGGGTTCAAATTCAAATGCTTCCATTTATAGCTTATTTCCTTTTGGAAAGTCATTCAAGTGAAAGATCACTTATTTTGCACCCACTATGCAATAGAAATTATACTAAATACTTGCTCTTTGGCAAAGTCTATGAGGTGATAACTATGTAGTTTATGTATAAAAGAATTGAATGGAGTCATTGGTCTCTAGAGTCCCTTTGAAGAGGCTGAGGTACTAGGCAGAGATGGGTCTGTAAGTTTCTCCTCTCTCTCCTCTCCAAGTTCTAAGGATGGGTTTGTGGTGAAAGAATTTACCTACTCAAAGCTGTGACAAGAAAGACTTTATTGATTAGGAAAGAACATCAAGATGTCTTGGCGGGAAGTATATGCTTCCAGAGAGAAGCCATATTGCAAAGAAACATAGCTTGAAAGCTTTATTTTCTACAAAACAGGATAATAGAACAGGATTTGGATCTGATAAGACTTTTCTGCTTCCAGAGGATATGAAGAACTTTGTATATCAAAGGAGTTTCTCTAGAGACTGGAAATCTTTTGAAGTTTGTATAAGAAAGGAATTTTTCTCCAGAGGATGTAAGGTTTCGTTGGTCATTTACATACTGGGCTGTCTGCTTTTCTCCCTCATCTCCCTCTATTAATCAAAATGTATTAATTAATTATTCATTATAACATATTGATTGGTTAAACCAAAGTAATTTCTAGGAATAAAAGGATTATAAGGGAATATATAGATTAAATATTTACTTACAGTGAAGGAGCATTTTCTTTTTTTTTTTTATTATTTTAATAGTTTTTATTTACCAGATATATGCATGGGTAATTTTACAACATTAACAATTGCCAAACCTTTTCTTCTAATTTTTCCCCTCCTTCCCCCACCCCCTCCATGGCAGGTTGACCAATACATGTTAAATATGTTACAGTATAAATTAAATATAATATATGAATACATGACCAAACAGTTGTTTTGCTGTACAAAAAGAATCCGACTTTGAAATAGTGTACAATTAACCTGTGAAGGAAATCCAAAATGCAGGCGGACAAAATTAGAGGGATTGGGAATTCTATGTAGTGGTTCATAGTCATCTCCCAGAGTTCTTTCACTGGGTGTAGCTGGTTCAGTTCATTCCTGCTCTATTGGAATTGATTTGGTTCATCTCATTGTTGAAGATGGCCACATCCATCAGAATTGATTATCATATAGTATTGTTGAAATATACAACGATCTTTTGGTCCTGCTCATTTCCCTCAGCATCAGTTCCTGTAAGTCTCTTCAGGCCTTTCTGAAATCATCCTGTTGGTCATTTCTTACAGAACAATAATATTCCATAATAATCATATACCACAATTTATTCAGCCAATCTCCAATGGATGGGCATCCACTCAGTTTCCAGTTTCTGGCCACCACAAAGCGGGCTGCCACAAACATTCTTGCACATACAGGTCCCTTTCCCTAACATGCATTTTCTTGCTGAGAGTTCTTGTAACATAGTGTAAAGCTCACACACAACTTACCACCCCCTAAAAATCATTAAGAACTTAGTATGTACTAAATCACTGTGCTAAGAACTGGAAATACAAATACATGCAAAAGTGAGAAAAGGGAAAGGGAACAAACATTTATTAAGCACCTAAAAATTGTCAGATACTATATTAAGTGCTCTATGAATACTATAACATTTCAGCCTCACAATAATCCCTTAAGATAAGTGCTATTATTATTACTATTACTGTTATTAGTATTATTAATCCATCTTTTCCAGTTAAAGAAACTGAGATTGACAGAAGTGATGTGACTTCAGTATCATGCAATATCTGAAGCCAAATTTTCCTTTTGCCAGAACCAGAATTCTATTCACTGTCTCAGCTAACTGCCTCTGCTCTTATATAGCAGAAAGTTCCTACTCTTTAAGGGCTTATATTCCAATGTTTGAAAACAAGAAGGATGAGAGAGTTGTATAGGGTGACTTCCAAGGCTGGATGGATGTTGGGTTCTTACTAAATGCTAAGTCAGTACTTAACAATTCTCTAGCTCAGAGTTCACACCTTTAGTTACACCTTTAAAAGGAGTTCTGAAAAGGAGTTTACACACCTTTAAAAGGAGCAAGTCCATTGGCTGTAGGAGTTCCCACAAGCCCCTGGGAGTACCCACAAGCCCATTCTCTGGGAGGATAAAAGAAGGCAACATTGAGCCTGGAGAGCAGTCTGGATTGGGTTAAGGATAAGACTTCCCAGGAGAACTTCAGGAAAGCTGGAAGAGATTCAGAGCCAGGATTCAGGAAGAAGATTTGAGATTCTACCTTTGCTCTGGCTGGAGGCTCCAGAAGCCTCCCAAGAAACCTGCTCACAGAGAAAAGGATTAACAGAAAAGAAACCTCCTTCCAGAGAAGGATTATTATTGAGAGAAGACAGAACACTACATATGGAGTCTTTGGGATATAGAATATTCTGGGACAAAATAAAAAAAAAATAAGAATGAAAAATGAATACAATGCAGCGCATCTCAGACTGTATATACCAAATGGTTTTATTAAATTAAAAAGTGTATGTGGGAGGAGGTTGCTAAAGGCTAGAGATGAGTCAATATAGCAAACGTAGAACTAAAAATAGGCTGATGCTTTTGAAATAGTCTTAATGGTATCAATCAAAATGTCAAAAAACTGCTTTATATAGTTAGAAAAAAATAACAAAATTCAGCTGGAAGAACAGGAGGTCAAGAGTACCAAGGGAATTAATGAGAAAAAAAAATACAAAAGCCAATGGCCAAAATTCCATAATAAAGCAGCAGTTAACAAACTATATATTGTATTGCTTAAGAAAAAGAGTAGTTGATCAGTGGAATAGGTTAGGTTCACAAGACAAAATAATCAATAATTATATTAATGTAGTGTTTGATAAACCCAAAGACTCCAGTTTCAGGATAAGAACTCACTAGTTGGCAAAAATTGCTAGGGAAAATTGGAAATAAGTATGATATAAACTAGGCATTGATTCTAAACCTAACACCCCATACCAAAATGAGGTTAAAATGGTTTAATGATTTAGACATGAAGAGTAATATATAAACAAATTAGAACAATAAATGATAGTTTGTCTCTCAGATCTGTGGAGAAGGAATACATTTGTGACTAAAGAAGAACTAGAGTATAGTATGGAATGCTAACTAAAACTAAAAGGATAGTTTTGATTATATAAAGTTAAAAAAATTAGTACAAACAAAATCAATGCAGAAAATATTACAAGGGAAACAATAAACAGGAGGAAAAGTTTATCTTCAGGGATTCTAATAATGGTCTCACTTCTAAAATACATAAAGATAATTTCCTCAAATTGCTTCCATTTGATAAGTGGTCATAATTTCTACAGATAATTTTCACATGAAGAAATTAAAACAATTTCTAGCCAGATGAAAAAAAAATGCTCTAAATTACTTTTGATCAGAGAAATGCAAATTTAGATAACTGAGGTTTCACACACCTCTCAGATTGGCTAAGATGATAAGAAAAAATGATGATGAATGTTGGAGGGGATGTGGGAAAACTAGGATGTTAATGTTAATGTTGTTACCATTAATACATTATTGATGGAGTTTTGAACCATTGTGGAGAGTAATTTGGAACTATGCCCAAAGGCCTATAAAACTGTGCATACCCATTGATCTAGCAGTGTATTTACTGGACCTGTATCCCAAAGAGATCATAAAGGAGGGAAAGGACCCACATGTGCAAAAATATTTGTGGCAGCCTGTTAGGTTCTTACTAAGTGCTAAGTCAGTACTTGACAATTTTCTAGTTGCAGCCTTTCCTTGTAGTTTGACTTGTGAATAGCTGGGGAAGAGCTTGCCTGCTTGGGAGGAGTAAGCTCATTGGTTGAAGTGGTTCTTCCCAGAAGCCCTTGCATTATCCCATTCCCATTCTCTGGGAGGATAAAGAGGGCAGCTCTGAGGAAAAAAGTAAGTCTCTGCTCTAGACAGACTTGAGGCAGCTCTTTGCAGGAAGGGAAGTCGGCTCTCTACAGGAAGAAGAATCTGTCTGAGAGATTTGAGTTGACACAGCAGATCTCCTCCCAGAGAGCTTTCTGCAGCTTCTGGAGACAACAGCACATTACAGTAGCCATTTTTGTGGTGGCAAGAAACTGGAAACTGAGTGGATACCCATCAGTTGGAGAATGGATGAAGAGGCTACATGCAGTGGTCCTCAAATAGGTTTGGCCCTATTTATAAAGGGGGCTAGTTCACTGTCCCTCAGACTGTGGGAGGGCCGGGCTATAGTAAAAACAAAAACTCACACTCCCTCTCCACCCCTCAGCCCATTTGCCAAAACCTGACAGCCACATAAACGTCCTCAGTGGGCCTCATCTGGCCTGTGCTATAGTTTGAGAATCCCTGCACTACAATATATAAATGCTATGGAGTATTATTATTCTATAAGAATTGATAAGCTGGATATTTTCAGAAAGGCCTGGAGAGACTTACATGAACTGATGAAGTGAGTAGAACTAAGAGGACATTGTACAAAGCAACAACAAAAGTATGCAATGATCAATTCAAATGGGTGTGGCTCTATTTAACAGGTGATTCAGGCCACTTTTAATGGTCTTGTGATGGAGATAGTCATCTGCACCTAGAGAGACGACTGTAGGGAATGAGTGAAAATACTATCTTTTTGATTTTCTTTTCATTTCTTCCCTTTTTGATCTGATTTGTGTGTGTGTGTGTGTGTGTGTGTGTGTGTGTGCAGCATGATAATTGTGAAAATATGTATAGAAGAACTGAAAGTGATTAACATATACTTGATTGCTTCCCATCCAGGGGAAGGTAGGAAGAAAAAAAAAATTGAAACACAAGATCTTGCAAAGGTGAACATTGAAAATTATCTAAACATATCTTTTGAAAATAAAAAAAAACTTTATAAAAAAACAATAGAATAGTAGATCCATGTAATATAAGATATACACGACACAAAATAATTATTTACTATAGTAATCTAGTATTTCACAATCCCAAAACCCCACTTTCTTAGATAAGAAATTATTATTTAAAAATTTCTAGGAAAACAGGAAAATAATATGCCAGAAACTCAGTATACATCACATATTCCCTACCAAAATAAGATCAATATGGGTATATAGTTTAGGCATAAAGAGTTTCTACATTGGTCAAATGGAGATAAAAGTAGACTGGCAACAGTAGGAAACTTCTAAAAGCATTTTATAAACAAGTATACAATGGCATATGAAGATCATTTAAGATTTAATTAATTATTTTGGATCATACATTTACAGTTTTTTTTCTTTTTCTTTTTTTTTTTTTTTTACATTTTTCTTTATTAATCATGTTGGGAGAGAGAACAAAAAAGTGTCTCTCACTTGACAAGTAGATGAGGCACGTTTTGAATAGAAGCCTTCCTTACTCCACAAAGAACAGCTTGATTCTTACTTCATGTGACCTAAAAATTTCCCAGGCTCCCTAATATTGACTAATACCGCTAGTAGAAATTCTAGTGAATTATGGGGCATGAAGACACATTCAAGAGCCTCAGGTTTAGGACACTGTGTTTATGTGGTAAATCAGTCTCTTTCCATAGGCAAAAGAGTTACACCCAAAAAACCAAGAGGAGCAAAAGGTAGTAAAGGAGCCAAGTCTCTGGTGGGGGTACAACATCCAAAAGCAAACAGCCTCCCCCACCTGAAACCAAGGGTATATTTTGAAAGGGAAAGAATCTGTGACAGATTCTCCAATGCACTGTGCAAGGGCAGCCTCAGAGATTCATCTGTGGCCCAAACCTGATTAAGGGAAGCACTTACTGAAATTGCTTTCTATCATCTGGTTAAAACCAGGGAGAAACAGGTTTTAAAGTGCAAAACCTTAATATAAAAAGCTGGCCTCAGTGACCACTGAACTCTGGCTTTAGGGCTCTTGGGGGAATTGGAGGGGATGCAAATGTCTATATAGGAGACCCTGGGGGGTTGAGCATCTTTGAACAAAAAAAAAGAGTCTTTCAGGTTTTGTCAGTTTGCTGGAGCTGCAGATAACTGAAAATTCACAAAGAAAGTGTACATTGACCTTGGTGAATTAGAGAGATAGAAAGAAAATGACTAATGCCTAAGAAAGCAAGGCCATGTTAATCCATTTAGGCAGGAAGAGGAAACTCCAACCCATGGAATGAGGAAGATGTCAGCTGGACCATCCTGAAATGGGAATGGAAGGCTGTGCCAGCCTTATGCTGCCAGGTAAGCCATTTCATTAACAAGTTACCTGCCAAAGCTCTGTTAGAAAAGTAGAGCTAATGACCTACAAAAGAATACAGTTTGCTAAAAAGAGGTGACAGCAAGAAGTATCAGCAGGCAGTAGACTGGGAGGCACTTGTTTAGGATACTTAATTGGCATCGACCCAGGATAAGACATATACAAGTCAGATCCTTATTGTTCTCATCTGTGAAATGGCGAGAATCATTACCATGGTATTTACCTAATAACATTTTGTGAGGTTTGACTGAAATGATATATGCAGAGTTATTTGAAAAGGTTAGGAAATATAGAAAAGGATAACAATTACAGGAGTTCCTCCTTTTTTCCCATCTCCCTGCAGTCCCACCAAAAACTTGATATTTTTTTTCCAAATTTGCAAATTTGGAAGTTTGCTACATCCCTTATGGAGTATATTGAAAGGAGAAATGCAACTTCTATTTGGTTTTCAGGTGCTGCAATTGCTCCAGGATGATTAGCTAGATCCTTCTCTTAAACACTTACTACTTTCAGAAGCTCTCTGAGATTCTGCTACTTAATCTGCAAAAGGAAAACCTTCATAAACCTCACTTCCCAGGAAGATATGCCCTCATCAGAAGAACAGTACCTGGCATTAGCTTAATAAAAGGGATCCTAGTTTTACTGACTGAAGAAATCGTTTTTCCATTCTTCCATTTAACCTCTATGCTGTGAAGTATCACCAAGAATTCTCACAGGGCACAGAGCAGCACAATATAGTATCTGAGATCTTGGATCTCAACAAAGAAAGTCCAGGATTCCATCCTCTGTGACATTTTCACACCTTTAAGAAAGCATATATAAACTAGGAGCCTCAACCAGGATGCACTCTGGGAGATTCACAAGCCAGGATTCAGTCAAGGAGATTCATAAGCCAGAGAAGGCAGTGGAGCAGAAAGAAGGAAGACAGAGAAGTGGTGGCAGGCTCTCCTGTGGAGAACACGGAAACCAAGATCTGGAAGTGAAAAGTTCTGATAGTCTCTCAGTTGTAATCCTTCTCTGGGAGGAGGTTTCTTTTCAGTATAATCTTTTCCTCTGTGAAAAGGTTTCTTGCTTTTCTTCTCCAGCCAGCCTCTTCTTCTTCTTCCTGAATCCTGGCTCTGAATCCCCTCCAGTTCTTGTCCTTCCCCAATCCAGACTGTTCTTCAGACTCAATGTTGCCTCTTTATATCCTCCCAGAGAATGGGCTTGTGGGTACTGCAGGGGATTGTGGGTACTACTTACAACCAATGAACTTGCTTGTTTGAACTAAAGGTGTGAACTTTGAGCTAGAGAATTCTAACACTTAGTAAGAACCTAACATGGAAGACCTCCAAAAAACTAGCCAAACCCCAAGTGAAGGAGATAAGTTTTTGATGGAGATAGATAAAGGATTTGGACTTTAACTCCTGGCTGTATTTGGGGTTATTACACAGAAGTGGACCGAAGGCTGCTTCTAAAAGCCCCCCAGGAAACCTGCTCCTAGAGAATATTATATTTTAGAGACGAACATTACACGACCTCTTACACCGCATACCAAAATAAGGTAAAAATGGATACATGATTTAGGCATAGAGTATAATACCTTAAACAAACTAGGAGAACAAGGGGTGATTTTCTTATCAGATTTTTGGAGAAAGGAGGTATATGTGACCAAAGAAGAACTAGAGAACATTAGGAAAGGCAAAAATGGACAACTTTGATTATATTAAATTAAAAAATATATATTTGCACATGCAAAACCAACAGAAATAAGATTAAAAGGAAAGTACACATCTGAGAAAAAAAATTTACAGCAGGATTTCTGATAAAATTTTATTTCTAAACTACATAAAGAACTGTCTCAAATATATAAGAATACAAGTCATTCTCCAATTGATAAATGGTCAAAGGATAACAACTATTTTCAGATGACAAAATTAAAGCCATTTATATGTTTATATAAACTACTCTAAATCACTACTGATTAGAGAAATACAAATTAAAACAAGTATGAGGTACATACGTTTCAGATTGACATTAAGATGACAGGAAAAGATAATGATAAATTTTGGAGGAGATATGGGAAAACTTGGATACTAATGCATTATTGGTGGAGTTCTGAAATGATCCAAACATTCTGGAGAGCAATTTGGAATAATGTTTAAAGGACTATCAAATAGTATAGCCTTTGACCCACAAGTGCCACTACTGGGTCTGTATCCCAAGGAAATCATAAAGAAGTCATTAAATAATCCTACCTTCCTTTACTCAGAATATTTTTTAAGTTAATATAATTGGATTTTGTTTTATACATTAAGTCAACATTAGAAATGCAAAGAGAGGTAAATTGTGATCCCTGTCCTCAAAGTGCCCATTTTTTAAAGAAGGAGACAATTCCAAAGAACCATGTACATGCATAAGACATACAATGTAAAAGGGGAGCTAATGTAAAAATAAAGTCACTAGGGATAGGGGGTGGTAGTTAGCCATCTTGCAGAAGGTGAAATGGAACTATCTTTTTAAAGTCAGTGAAGTCAGAATATGGAGATGAAAAGAGAGAACATTTCAGTCATAGGAGAAGTTACTGTAAATTTCCAGAGATAGGACACTGAGTTTCACATAGGAAAGTGGAAGAATTGATTTAAATTTATAAGAATTCAAGCCATCCTCCAACTGTTAAATGGTCAAAGAATATGAACAGACAATTTTCAGATGAAGAAAATAAATCATTTTTAGTCATATAAAAAGATGCTTTAAATTCCTATTGATCAGGCAAATGCAAATTAAGACAGTGACCTTCCATTACACACCTCTCAGATTGGCTGAGATGACAGGAAAAGACAATGATGAATGTTGGAGGGGATGTGGGAAATTTGGGAGGCTGATACATTGTTGGTGGAGTTGTGAAGTGATCCAACCATTCTGGAGAGCAATTTGGAACTATGCCAAAGAGCTATCAAATTGTGCATATCCTTTTATCCATCATTATTTCTGCTGGGCTTGTATCATAAAGAAATCATAAAGGAGGGAAAGGGACCCATGTGCAAAAAATATTTGGAGCAGCTTTTTCTGCAGTGATAAGAAACTAGAAAATGAGTGGATGTCCATCAGTTGGAGAATGGCTGAATAAGCTATGGCGCATGAATGTTATGAGATATTATTGTTTTATAAGAAAAGATAAGCAGGGTGATTTCAGAGAGATCTGGAGAGGCTTGCATGATTTCTTGCTAAGTTAAATGAGCAGAATTAAGAGATTGTGGTACACAACAGCAAGAATATATGATCATCAATTCTGATGGATGTGGCACTTCTGGACAATGAAATAATTCAGACCAATTGCAATGACCCTGTGAGGAAGACAACCCATTTACACCCAAAGAGAGGACGGTGGGAACTGAGTGTTGATCACAACATAGCATTTTCATTTATATTTTTGTTTATATTTTATTTATTTCTTGTTGTTTTTTTCCTTTTTGATTTGTTTTTTCTTGTACAGCAAGATAATTGTATAAATGTGTATGCATATATTGGATTTAACATTTATCTTTTCCATGTTTAAAATATATTAGATTATTTGCCATCTAGGGGAGGGAATGGGAGGAAGAGGGGAAAACATTGGAACACAAGGTTTTGCAAGGGTTAATGTTGACAAATTATCTGTGTATATGTTTTGAAAATTAAAATGCTTTAATAAAAATAAAATAAAAAGAGAAAAATCTAAAAAAATTATAATTGCTTATATCTTTGTGAATGAAGTTTATATATGACATTAAACAGATGCAATTTTGAAATAAAATTATTCGTCCGCTTTTTTGTTATTGCTAAAAATGTGATCTATCAATTAACAGATTGTTTCTTAGAGGTTTCTTAATTTCTATCATCTCAACAGAGGAATTTATATTTAGTTATACGGATAAAAATGATTAACTGAGATTTATTGAGTAGCATTATGGAATGGTCAGATATGTACCTTAGGAAGATCACATTAAAACTGAGCAGACAATGGATTGAGATTGAAGACAGGACAAACTTGAGGTAGATCAACCATGCAGAAGGTTGTTGAAATTTACTGAAATACATGGAAGTAGGCAAGATTTACTGCCTTCTAATTTAATCTAAGAATTATGCAGCTAATGGCACAGTAGCTAGAGTTATAGACTTTGAGTTGACATCTGAATTCAAAACCTTGCTCAGAAATTTATTAACTGTATGATCTTGGTCAAGTCCCATGATATCAGCTTCAGGATCCTCAACAATAAAATGGAAGGAGTACTTACCTCACATGTGAAGATCATATAAGATAATATATGCAAAATCATTGCTCAAATCTTAAAGCAATATAAGAATGGTAATTATTATTATTCTTTTAGGATAAAGAAATAAAAGGAGAAAATAAATCATATTCCTGTGATAATATAATCCTTGAGTTTCCCCCCAAAATATTCTTGGCAATACTGAGTGTAAGTATGAAATTATAATTTAACCCATTTTAAAGACAGGAATTTTATTCTCGGGAAGTTTGTAACTTGCCTAAGTTTCCTTGTTAAGATTTGAATGCATGTTTCCTTGCATTAAAGCAGCCATGTTTTTACCCTATACCATCTGACCCTACTAGTATGTTTTTCATTGATAACTATTATCTCTATTAGAGGGAAAAATATAATGAATTGACTGCTCTCGATATTATAAATCTGGCACTTTGAAGATGCATCTTCTCAGACAGGATTTTAAGTACAGGACCCCCAAAATACTTCTGAATCATCCAAGAAAATCTCTGTAATATTCAGCCCAACTCATGAGAAGTGTCATTTACTGGATTCTAATTCACTGAAAATTAGTGATTCATGTCTGAATTATATCTGATGTTTCACACCTGAATACTAAGAACATCTGAATACTCTACATAGTCAGGTTTTCTGAGAAAACAGGA
Source organism: Sminthopsis crassicaudata (assembly GCF_048593235.1). Classification (NCBI taxonomy): domain Eukaryota; kingdom Metazoa; phylum Chordata; class Mammalia; order Dasyuromorphia; family Dasyuridae; genus Sminthopsis; species Sminthopsis crassicaudata. The sequence continues at coordinate 16,783,474 of NC_133618.1, read as the reverse complement.
GAGCAAATTTGCCATAATTTAAACACCCACTGATAACCTGCTAAAAACATTTCAACAAGGAGAGTTTGATTTCACTTGTTCATCCTTGGGTCTTTACTTCTACTCTGACTGTCCAGGATAGAAAAGTTAACTTCAGCATCCTCCTTTGTGTCTAAGATTTCACTCTATAAACTATATTTCAGAGGAAGAGGGGTCTATTTATCAGGGGAAAGCAAGCGTAAGAACCCCTTTATTATGGTTCCAAACCTTCAATAAAGAAAGATAATTTAGAGGAAGTGAATTTAAATGAAAGACAAAAAAAATCTAGTTTTAATTCAATCAAATCTGTTGAATTCTCGAGTAAAATAATCAGCACACAGAACATTATCTGGGATTGCTTACTACTGCTTGTTTGAGTTTGAGGGCCCAGAGGAAGCCTGACTCATCTTCCTTTTGGGTTCTATGGTATCTTGAGGGATTAACTAGTGTCTTTCTATGAGCTCCAAATTTCTGTCTATCCCAGCATGATTCATGAGTTGGTATCAATTTGTCAACCTGAATAAATTATTTGTTAGAAAAGGGAATTTAATGAGTGAAAGAAAGAAAGAAAAGGAAGGAAGGAAGGAAAGGTAGAAGGAATGAAAAAGGAAGGAAAAAGTAAGGAAGGAAAAAAAAAGGAAGGAAATTAAGGAAGGAAGGAAAGGAAGAAGAGAAGGAAGTATAGAGGGAGGAAGGAAGAGAGGAAGGAAGGAAGAAAGATGCTTACGAAGGGAGGAAGGAAAGGAGGCAGGGAGGAAGAGAAAGGAAGAAAGGAAAGATTGAAGAAGGAATGGAGGGAGAGAGGGAGGAAGGAAGAAAAGAAGGGAAAGAGTGAAGAATAAAGGAAGGGATGGAAGAAGAAAAAGAAATGAGAAGAGAGAAAGAGATATAGAAGAAGACCTGGAGACACAGAAAGAGTAACAGACAGAGACACACAGAGAGAAACAGAGACAGAGAGACACATAGAGATGGGTAGAGAGCGGCAGAGAGACACAGAGAGACAGAGATAGAGAGAGAGAGACAGAGAGAAGGAGGAGGAAGATGAGGAAAAAGAGGAGGAGGAGGAGGAAGTGAAGGAGAAGTAGGGATATTTGAAGAGGGGTCACAGAGGGAGGGAGGGGGGACAGAGGGAGGAAGAGAGGACAAAATTAAAAATAAAAATTATTTTAGGAACCTGGATAGGACTGCCACTTCACTGACCAGAGTCTGCTGTTTTTCATCTGCCCCCAACCGGAGTAACTGAATTGTTTTCCACCATTCCCTATACCCTATCTATATAGAGTTATTTTATTCTTTCAAAGGAAAAGCCTTTCCTCCTTCCATATGCATAAAAATTTCACTATACCTTAATTGCAGTGACTTGTATTAGGCCATGAAGTATACCATTAGGACCTTCACGCTGGGAGAGGGAATTATAAGCACAATGAAATGGGTAAGGAAGCATGGCAGATGATCATCATTTCTTGGATATTGTAGTTTAAAGAAATATCTTGCTTCAGAAAAAGGAATAAATAAGAAATGGAAGGAAAAGAAGTGGAATAAACCCAGCCTTTTCCCCAATTTCCATCAGCTACATGAATTTTGGACTTCTTTAGTCTTCCCCGTCACCACCCTATGCACACTTTAGATACTTGAGATAGTAAGCACCAGAGCAAGGATATTTTTTTTTTTAAGTTGTATTTATTTTTTCCCATGTTCAGCTAAGTGGCACAATGAATAAGGGTCAGGTCTGAAATCAGAAAGATCCATCTTCTGAGATGGCCTAAGACACTTACTAGCTTTGTGACCTTGGTCAAGTCAATTTACCTAAACATGACTTAGTCACATTATCTAAAATGAGATAGTGAAGGAAATGGCAAACCTCTCCCAGTTGTTTGCTAAGAAAACTCTAAATGAGGTCATGAAGTCAGATATTAAAAAAAAAAAAAAAAAAAAAAAAAAAAAAGCATTCCCACCCCCCCCCCAACCCTCACAGCGCTTAGCACATTATCTGACATAAAGCAGATATATGTCTATATGGGTAATATAGGTCTATTGATTGACTGATTAGAATTATTGGAGAATAATTTTGAGGCGAATACCAGTATAATTGGTATTGGTAAAGTGATTGTTAGGATATCCAATTAAAGAAAGATTCTATTGGAAGAGAGGAGATGGGAGAAAAGCAAATAGGAAAAAAAATTGTGAATTTGAAATCAAAGTGTTTGAAGAGCATAAAATTTATTAATCAAGAGATAGGGACAAAAGATTGGGAAATCAAAATCAAAAGATATAGATAGTTTACTATAGTAGAAAGAACAAAAATTTGGATTTGGTGCTTAGAAAGGGAGAGTTCAAATCTAAGAGTTCTCATGAAGTCAGTCAGCATTCTCCATTCTAAGATTACTCTCTAATCATGTTCTTTGCCCATATTTATTCCCAACCTCGTAACAAAATGGGTCTCTTTGAGAACAAAGATAATATTATTTGCATCTTTTTATATGTGTATTACTGGTAAATCTTTTACTTATTAAGCACTTACTAAATGTTTATTTAATTGAATCAGATGGAATTGTTGTTATATGATGAATCAATCATCATCTATAAAGAAAATTTTGTAATGTTTCATGTCCAGGTGTGTTCTCTCTGTGTTTGTCTACATTTGTTTCTCTGTCTCTGTCTCTGTCTCTGTCTCTCTGGTTCTGCCTCTCTATGTCTCTGTCTCTGTCTCTGTCTCTGTCTCTGTCTCTCTCTCTCTCTCTCTCTCTTTTTTTTTCTCTCTCTCTGTCTCTGTCTCTCTGTTTCTCTCTCTCTCTCTCTCTCTCTCTCTCTGTCTCTGTCTCTGTTTCTGTCTCTGTCTCTTTCTCTCTGTTTCTGCCTCTCTCTCTCTCTCTCTCTCTCTCTCTCTCTCTCTCTCTCTCTCTCTCTCTCTCTCTCTGTCTCTCTCTGTGTGTGTGTGTGTGTCTCTCTATCTCTTTCTTGAAAAAGAAAAGAACAAAAATTAATTAATGAAAGGAAGAAGAAAAGTCACAGTTACAATTGCTATTTGTCCTTATCCAGGCTTGTTGACATTTTTTTCTTTCACCTTGCAAGTATTTATATATGTTTATATATGTAAATGATAGTTGATTAAACTGAGTGTTTTTTATGAACAACCAAAATTTCCTATTTTCTATTATATGGTTTTTATCAAAGACATTTGAATTTATAGTCAGAGATCCTGGATTTGAAAATGGGTCTTGCTGATTACTTCCTCATGTGACTGTAGATAATTGTTGGCATTCAGTTTTCTCATCTATAACAAAGTCAGTGAAGACAGTAATAGAGCTAGTTGATCTTTGAAATTCCTTCTGGTTCGAATTGTCATTCTAAAAGTGTCACAAGATGTATCTCAATTTTAAATTTAGTTTTCTTGATTGTGCTCTTTTACCATTAGGCTATTTTAAAAGTGCCTTTAATACTTATCTACTGCTTATTTCTTTTCAGATGCTTTTTAGAGCCCCCCAATTGGGGTACCAAAATATACAATGCTTTCTAGAGCCCCTGCACTGGGGTGCCAAAATATACTGTCCAGACTAGCTGTCTGGAGGATCTCAGGACCAGCTTGAGTCCTTGGTTTTAGTGGAGGAGTGAAGAAACAGGAGACCCACCAGGCTGGTCAAACATGGTGTCCATTTATTTCCAGGCCTCTCAGCTCCTAAATAACTTAGTACTATTATATCACTACAGCACACTGAGCATGTGGCAATTAAAGAACCCATTATATCACCACATCACTATAGCATATTGGGCTGTGTTAACTATAAGCACCCTGTAATAGACATATAAATGCATCTTACTATAAGTATCCCTTGATTCAGGTACAACACAGGTGGTCATGCCCTCCTTGACTTCTCAGGAAGGGTGAAAGCCTCTTAGGGGAGATGGGATGCCAAACTAAACATTGTCAGCAGGTTCCCTCTGGGATGAAGGATCTTATACCTTTCCCAGAATTCCCCCATTCTCTGCAGCCCTCTACAGATTCAAGTACCTATTTCTCTATTATTCCTTTTTCTTTGAGTCCACGGATTTGCATCTGTGCATAAGGATACAGATAAGTGGATTCATTAGGTTGGATCACTGAAATCACTTTAAACTAATAAACATTCAAATATTCCATACTATGTACAAGGCGTTATTTTGGTGTCTCTGTCATAGAGAAATGTGCATTTTACTAGGGATGGATGGACAATTCACAAATTGTAAACCTATAAGTAAAATCAAGAGACTGTCCAAAAATCAGTCAATTCAGGAAATTTACTCAGATCTACCTTTCAAGGTGGATTATACAAAGTATTCACAGATATTCCCTTTCTATGTCTCCTTCAACTTATAGCATTTTGAGAATCCACTGGCTAAGTATGTGTGTTTAAGAAGTTGATATGATATGGTGATATATTTCTTAATTGTATAATGAAAAGGATTAATGCTAGAAGATATGAGAAAGGACTGAGGTTGCATAAAAAGAAATGATCCTACTCCCAATCATCCTGACTGTAAATGAAATAATATCGTGAACTGTTTTATGTGGAGAAAGGTGGCAGCCCCATTTCCCAGCCAAAAGCATATAGCTATGGCATCCCATTGCTTTTATGCATGATGTTTAGCAAATCAAGTATATAAAGCAGGAGTGGGAAACCTTTTTTTTTTTTTTCTACCTAAGGCTATTTGATTATTCATAATGTTATTTACAGACTATACAAAGTGACCAAGCTTTTTTTTTTTTTTTTTTTTTTTTTTTTTGCAGAGACAATTGGGGTTAAGTGACTTGCCCAAGGTCACACACTAAGAAGTGTTAAGTTCTGAGGTCAGATTCTCCTGACTTTAGGGCTGATGCTCTAACCACTGTGCCACCTAGCTGCCCCTCAAGCTTTATTTTTTTTAAACCATTATACCAAGTCTTTTTTCATCTTACATGTACGAAGTAGATTTTTTAAAAAACCAAATGTAAAACTTTATATTCATCCATGTTATGATTTCTTATTTGATTTAGGCTGGTAATCATAATATTCTGTGTCTAACTCTTGGGATCTTCAATCTGAGATTCAATGTGAATCACAAAGTTGTGTCTTATTTGAAAATTTGATGAGTAGACTATCTGTACTTTAAGCTATTGGAAAAAAACATAAATGAAGAGGGAAAATTACATCTCCCAGAGAATTCCTTCCTAATTGATTTGATAACATTCCTTGCTATACTTTTGTCTTCCATCTCTTTACCCCACTTCAGAAACATCAGCTTTAATGGCTCAAATGCAGATAACTTTATGTTCAATGTCAGTACAAAAGTGATCCATTACAGACAAAACAAAAACAAACAAATAAAGAAATAAAAAGACAATGTTACCTTTGCCATCTGGATATAGTGGAAAGAGAGTAAAATCATAGGAAATGAATTTATAGGATGGCTTTTTGGTTTGAGTGAGACCATAGTCACTCTGATGATCAATACTTTCTTCAGTCTGGATAGAAGAAATCAGCAAAGACAATTGGTTATGATATTTCTTTTTTTTTATTATTTATTTTTTTAAACATTTTTGACAGTACATATACATGATTACTTTTTTTTACAACATTATCCCTTGCACTCCCTTCATGCCAAATTTTCCCCTCTTTCCCTCCACTCTCTCCCCTAGATGGCAAGCATTATCATACATGTTAAATATGTTATAGTATGTATATCTTAGATACAATATATGTGTGCAGAACCGATTTTTTTTGTTGTTGCTGCACAGGAAGGGTTATGATATTTCTGACCAATATAACTATTTACTTTAGACTCCAGTTTGATTCCTTCTCTCCCAGGATTGCTGCCATCATCCAGAGCTGGATCTCACTATACATATTATCTTTATAGCCTTTTTTCCTCTATAAATCTCATTTTTTCTGATTTCCCTTTTTGAACTTCACTTTACTTTCATTTTCCAATAGCTAATCCTAATTTTGGATACACCCCAGCTCTGCATACAGTTTGTCTTAATTTTTTTTTAAAGAAAAGAAAAAACATAATTTTCTTAAAGAGAATAAAATGAACAGAAAAAAAAATGAATTCAGCCATCTGCTGAAGTGCTGAAAAGGATAAAATAATTTCAAAATTATAAATTATAACAGTGTGTTTATAAACCACCCAATATCTGAGAAAAATATACAAAATAGCCTGAAAATTAGTCATTCCATGATCACAAAAAATTCCCACAATTGAGAAGAAACCTGAAACTTTCTAAAGCACCTCATTTTTTTTGGACAACTCTCTTAATTAGGAAGTGTTCCAATCCATACCTCCACGAACCTATTCCAAAAGAAATAATGAGTACCATCCATTGCTCTTAATTTTATTATCTGTGTGTCACATTAAGAAATATTTGTTTAGGAGTTTATCAGATTTGGATGCTTCCTAAATAAAATTCAAGGCTTTAAAATAAGTGTTTCTGGCTATAATCATAATAATGTTGCATTTCTTTAGCACCATCTGGTTTACAACATTTTCCTTTTGACCACCTTGATAATTAATAACTTCATCCACATTTCATAAACATAAAAGTGAGATTCATAAATTAAATGACTAGCATATTTTCATACATCTAATAAAATGACATCAATTTAAATTATAATTGATGATACATAAGTTATAATCTTAGAATTTTTAAAATGTTCTCATTGGAAATAAGTAATGCTTATATAGTAAATTAAAGTTTGCAATATTCATTGTATACACACACAAACACACACAGATATATGTTATGTGATACTCAAAATTTACCTTGTGGAATAAGTGATATGAACTTTATTTTCCAGATGAAAAATATAAGGATAAAAGTAGAGTGAATTGCCCAGGATGATTCAGGTAGCATATATCATTTGACTTCATCTCTTCCTATTCTAGGATGAATACTAATATAAAATTTTGGGATAACTGTTAGAGAATATTGAAAGAAGTGAGTTGCAATGCATGGTGAACTGGATAAAGTGCTGGGTTTGGAGTCAGAATAGATCTGAGTTCAAATCCAATTTCAATCTCTATTTATTTGTGACTATGAGTAAATCACTAAAACTTTATCTGCCTGTTTCCTCATTTGTAAAGTGAGATTAATAATTGTATTTATCTCTCAAGAATGATCATATTAATAACTATAAAAGCACAATGTGTGTCACATGGTAAGTGCTATATAAAATATTAGTTTTCATTGGCTATTAAAATATCTATCATATATGTGGGGAGGAGCTCGGAATTCAAGTGTTATTTTTAAATCAAGCTGTTATACCTTTGTGACATTGTGCAGATAGAGCAAATAACCTTTCTGGGTTTCAGCTTCTTTCTTTGAAAAATGAGGAATATGGACTTAATAAGTCCTCCTACTTCTAGGTCCTTTAAAATTGAAATAACTAACAAAAAATTGGTCAGGATTTCACCAGCTCTGACAAGGAGATGATGCTCTATAGAACTAATATATGGGTTAGCTTTGTATTATTATTATTATTATTATTTCTAAGTTTACATTCTACTAATCTCTCTAGTTACTAACAAGAATTCAATTTCCAAATCCAATGGCCTTTACTCAATTCTCAATTTTCTTGTTTTTCTGTAGCCTTAGAAATTATTGAATATACTCTCTATTGAATACTCTTTTCTATTGAATACTTAGAGTTTCAGGATATAATTATCTCCTGATTCCCTATCTGACTACTGTTTCTCAATAATCTTTGAAAGATCTTCATTCAAAATGTACCCATTACTTGGACATCCCCCAGGCCTCAATTCTAGAATTTTTCTTTTCTCCTTTGATGCCATTTTATTTGGTGATCTTATCAGTTCTTGTGTATTAAAATAGTTCTAAACCGTTGGAATTGAGTTCTAAATTCTAAGATGACCTCCACTCTACTATCATCAATTCCCTTTTGAGAATCAAAAGATAAATATCTTACAGATAGCTTAAACTAATTATATCTAAAACTTAACTAATTACATTTTATGTCAAATCTTACCCTTTTTTTTACTACTTTCAAGGATATTCTTTAAACTGTTAGCATTGCCACACTAATTCAGTCTCTCATTAATTCACACTTTTATGATTAAAGCATCTTGCTGGTTGATCTTCCTGCCACAAGTCTCTCCCGACTCCAGTCAATTTTTAACTCAACAATGATCTTTAACAATTTTTTATGTCTGACTATAGTCCCCAAATCACATCACATCAAATCAATCAAATTCAGTAACTCCAAATCACTTCCAGATCAATTATAATGTGTGATTTGTGTTCATAGCCTTTTGTAACCTATTCCCTATCCTAGTTTTCAAGTTTCTTGCCTCTTATACAACACATTATGTATGTACTTGTTAAAATTGGCTTGTTTCCTGTTTTTGTTTTTTTATAAAAAGGAACCTATATCCTTGTGCTTAAATCAGGATTCTGCCATATCCTACCTTTGTAATCCTAAGTGTTCACTTTACCAAAAGGGGTCTCACTTTTCTTCATTTCCAACAGGAAATGGTTGTATTAAGAGATCTCAAGCATCTCTTCTAACACTTTCAGCCTATAAATCTTGGGGTATAAGTTTTGACATGAGAGACAAATATACAAAACCATAATCACTCCCTTTGGTGCTTTTAGCCTTTAGGATAATGCAATTACAATTAAATATTCAATTCATAAAAGGAATCTATATCCTTATTCTGGTCATTGACACTGCCTGTCCTAGACATATACAATATTCTACCCCCTTCTCCCTTTTCTTTCCCTTGTTTTTCTCAAGTCATAGATAACATTCTAATACTGTCATTATTGCTCTCCCTTAATTTCGACATCTTCGTTCCCTTAATTACTTTCATTTTATTCTGTATATACAGCATTTGTAAATGATTAGTTACATGTTGTCTCTTTAATTAGTCTTTAAGCTCTTTGAGAACATGAACTGTTTTTTTTGCTTCTCTTTGTGCCCCTGGTGATTGTCACCATTGATAGTTGGTATTTAATAAAACTTAAAGTATGTACTATATTCATTCAACAAATATATAATAAGTGCAAACCATACGCAAGTTTTCTTTCTGTGTGCTGTGGACAAAATGACAAAATAATGTACCAAGCTTATCATATGCAAACCCCAAAAGGTTTATGGAACAGAAATATTTTGTTAAAAGAAAAATTATTATAAGTGAAAAGTAATGGGGTTCAGATAAATTACCATGACAAATTTCAAGAGAGAAATAATTTTTATTTTTGAGAAAGAAACATGGAAGAAACATCACCTGAATGGGTCACCTTGATTGCAAAGAATAACAATACTGACTTGTAAAGATTTGAAAAACATTTTATATCATTTCAAATAAAGGGATAGCCATATGATTCAATAGAGAAATGATTGAACAGAACAATGGTAGAGAAAGCCATGGAATCCTATTGTATCATAAGAAATGATACCCAGAAAGAATGAACAAAAATCTTATGAAGTTGTATATGAATTTGTATAAATTGGAACAAAAGCAGGAAAATACAATATACCCATATTATAATAATATCAGTAACAAGGACACTGAATTGAAGCATGGCACTGAACAATTATGATGATCCAACTCGATTCAGAAAGACAAGGAGAAAACATTTCTGTCAGAACTGTGGAAAAATCATAAGCTCTGGATTCATAGAAATTGAGTTCAAATATAATCTCAGATATTTAATTTCTATGTGACCTTGAATAATTCACTTATGGTTTCTTGGTCTAATTTCCCTGACCTTTAAAATAAGACAGCTGGAAAAAGATTGGCTTCCAGTTTTCTTCCAACTCTGAAATTATCATCTTATGGTCCTTTCAATAGAATAAAGTGATAACAGCTGAAGAATGTTGCATACAAGTGTCAAATACAATCAGAGTGTCAGCTGATTTTGAATAATTGCTTTTGTTTGTTAAAAATAGGCCTCTTTTCCTTTTTCCTTTTCTTTTATTGGGTGGGGGAGCATAAGAGCAACATCTAGAATAGACAATATTATTAAAAAATGAAGCATTAGTAGACATTGTCATTTCACCCCTTTTAATAACTTATTTGATCCTTATTAAGCCCTATCAGCAACTAAATCCAACAAAGGATATTTTGTATTTAATGAATTAATTATGGCAGATTAATTGATTTGCCCACAGACATGCCTGGCAAGTACACATGGTATAATATAAACCCATCACTCTACTGACTGTAAATCTCAACCTCTACAATACCATATTGCCTTTCTTAAAAATTTTGAAAGAAATAATGGGAAATGGGGCAAAGAATTTACATCTAACATTTTATTTTTATGGATAAAAGCATGAGCCTATATTTCAAGATAGGGTGCAATCATCTAGAGATCATCATAGTAAAACAGTGACCCAGGTTTCTTGAAGAATAGAGTACAAGAAAGGACTTTAGATGGGATATGTAAAGCTGGAAATAAAAAAGTACCTCTTTGTGCATCACACAGAATCTCTGATTAAAGAACTTCTTAAAAGATGATGAGATATGTAGCGGGAGACTTTTAATTCTTGGATGAAAGAGTTTATTTTATACTATATAGAATAAGAAATCACAGAAGATTATTGAGCAGAGGAATGATGAAATCAGGGTATTACAATAAAGAGATTGTAGAATCATCAGTGTATAAATTTTTCTAGAGAGGAAAAAATTGGAACCCAGGAAGCCAATCAAAGACTATTTGAATAGCCTATATAAAAACATAAACTAGATTTTTTTTTTATAATAGGAAGGAAGCCATGCATGTGAGGAATGTTCTTTTTGTAAAGATGGAGCAATGGACTCTTATAGTTTGTAACAAATATTCATTAAGATTCTCAAACTAGATTAGTTTCTCAAGTAGACTTTCCTACCGGGAAGAGAAAACATTGCTTAGCCAACACAAATATTCCCATCTGCTTGGCAGTTACATTCATAGGGTAAATTTGTAAATTGGCCTCCTAGTTTCTCAATCAATCTGTTTTTAATTTAGTGGGTATAAATCAGTTCCACAGAGCTTGGCAAAATTAGAGTAACATGATTGACTTAGGAAGAAGGAGTGGAAAAGTAAATATATGGAGGGGAAAGTCAAGATGGAAGAATAGAAGGTCACAACTGTCAAACTATCCCCAAAACAACTCCTACAAAGTGACAAAAATGAATAGCATTCTGAATAAAAAATGGAGGGAAAAATTCAATGGAATCATTTTCCTGCTTGCTAGCCCAGAGTAGTTAAGCAGGAAAGAAATTTGCAGTTATTTAAATATGATTGCTTAAAAGTCTCATAGAATTAGCACTAAGAATTGGTGGCATCAAGAGGCAACAGCATCTTAGTGATCAGATAAGGTTAGGAAAATGATCAGAACAAATATCTCAAATGACCCTTTTTCTAGTACCTGGTAAAGGACAAGGAACACAGTGACGTATTTCTTCATAGATGACAATTTGTAGGTATGAAAAACCTGTGAGCTCCTAAGTAAATGTATGAAGGAAAAAGAATATAATAGACAGAAGCTGAAGCAACCACCTCCCTCCCTGAAGCAAGTTGTAACAAAAAATCCTAATTTAAGAAATAAGCTGGAAAAATGAGCAAAGAGCAAGAAAACTTTTAAAAGATCCTGACTATAACAATGTAGTATAGTGACAAGGAATCATATGTGAAATGAATCAGTACCACACAAGGTTTGGCATCTTTTATATAAATTAAGGACTTGAAATATAATATTCTAGAGGGCAAAAGACCAAGAATCAGCAAAACTGAATCAAATACTGTCGGGAGTGTGGGAGGATTTGGGAAAGAAAATAGAAAATTTTCAAGCATTCTTCATGAAAAGAACAGAGCTGAATGGAAAATCTGACATTCAAATACAGACTCAAGAGGATCATAAAAAGGTAAACAGGGGAGGGAAATAATAAAAGACTTTATGAAGTTAAACAGTTTACATTCCTGTATCTGAGGCTAATACTTGTACATCATACATCATTATTTAGCAGTTAGAAGTTTTTTGTATGTAGGCATATATATATGTGTGTGTGTGTGTGTGTAAAATGTGTATATATATATATATATATATATATATATATATATATATATATATATATATATATATAAGAGAGAGAGAGAGAGAGAGAGAGAGAGAGAGAGAGAGAGAGAGAGAGAGAGAGAGAGAGAGAAGAGAGAGACATAATACAAGATAATATGTATGATACAGGTGTGAGTTGGATTTGAAGGGATGATATCCAAAAATTTAAATTAATGAGTGAGAGAGAAATATACTGAGAGCAGTAGCAAGGGAAAGATACAATAGGGTAGATTATCTCACATTGAAGAGAAAAAAAAAAACTTTTACAGTGAAGGGGATGAAAATGGAGGTGAGGGGAAGAAAATAAACCTTACTATCAGAATTGTCTAAAGGAGGGAGTAACATACTCATTCGATTGTGAATTTAAAAAAATCATATTACAGAAAGTTGAAGGGCAAGGACATAAGAAAAATGGGAATAATAGAAGGGAGGGTAGATTAAATGTGAAGGTAGCCATAAGGAAAATATGACAAAAGGAGATAAAAGAGTAGAATAAATAGAGGTTTGTGTAAATAAGGTGAACAGTAATAAAGTCAGCCAAGGTAACTATGGGAAAAAAAAAAAAAAAAAACAACTTAAAGCAAGTTTGTTTGATAAGGATCTCAGTTCTATAGAGAACAAAGTCAAATTTGTGAAAGTAAGGACGATTCTGCAATTGATAAATAATCAAATGATATGAACAGTGTTCACATGAAGACATCAAAGTTATCTATACTCATATGAAAATGGTCTAACTCACTACTTACTGGAGAAATGTGAATTAAAACAATTCTGTGGTACTACCTCATATCTGTTAGATTAATTAATAGGAGAGGAAAAAAAAAAAGATAGGTTATTTTCTTTTGCTCTTTAAGATGACCAAAATAACATCACTGTGTTAGAATCAAGTTTCAGTGTGTCTGACTGTTTCTCACAAGATGAATATGAGCTTAGAATGTTCTGACACAGATTGGACACAAGTATTTTCTATTGACATTTGAGATGGCTTCTCTTAATTTGAGCATCTTGTGTTTCTTCTGAGATAATGGAGCACAACAGCTTCTCTGATAAGGGCATGCCATGGTGGGCCAGTGTTTCCCATCTCATGCAATCAAGTCTAAATTTCTTAAAAGCACCCTTGAGAGTGTCCTTTTATCCATATTTCTGACTACTTTGTGAGTACTTGCCAACTGTGAGTTGTCACTCAAATAATCTGTTTTGGAAAGCATACATTTGGCATTTGAATGACCATCCCAATGAAGTTGTACTCTCTGCAGTAAAGTTGGAATGTTTGGCTGTTTAGTTCAAGGAGGGACCTCAGTGTTTAATATATTATCCTGCCAGGTGATCTTCAGAATCATTGTAAGACAATTCAAAGGGAAGTGATTCAGTTTCCTGGCATGGTGTTGGTAGACTGTCAAAGTTTTATAGGCTTAAAATAATGAGGTAATCTCAATAGATCGGTAGACCTTTAGAAAATGACAAATGGTGGAGGAGATGTGGGAGAAATAAGGGGGGATAAGACATTAATGCATTATTGCTGGAATTTTGAACTGATTCAGTCATTCTGTAGAATAATTTGGAGCAATGTCCAAAAAGTTATAAAAGCATACACATCTTCTAACCTAGGAATTACACTATTAGATCTATATCCAAAAATATTTTTAAAAGAAAGAAAGAAAAAAAAAGGAAAGTACCTACAAGTATTGATTAGTACTTATATTTATATTTATATATTTTTCCATATAGGCCCCTCAAATGGAGAATGGCTTAATAAATTCTGGATGTGATTATGCTGGAATACAATTGTGCTATAAGGAATGAGCAAGGTATTCTCAAAACAGCCTGGAGAAATTTCCATGAGTTGATGCAAAATGAAATCTAGTTTATACAAAATAACATTGATATTGTAACATGATCAGCTAGGAATGACAACTATTCTCTTCAGTACAGTGATACTTGTCTTGTATCTAATACTTGTCTAATTCTGAAGGAATTAGGATGAAAAAATGCTATCCATCCCCAAATACAGAACTGGTGGTATCTAAATACAAATGGAAACATCTGTTATTTTTGCTTCATTTTTCTTGATATTTTTGAAGGGAGATCTATGTTTTCATTCACAACATGACTAATATGGAAATGTTTTGTGTGACTATACATGTATAATCTATACTTTCTCAATGAGAATGAGGTGGGTAGGCAGGAAAGGAGGAGATCTAGAACTTGAAAAAACACCTAAATTTAAACATTGTTTTTATATGTAACTTAGGAAATATATTAAATGATTTTAAAAAGAATTATACAAATGTATTTATTAAAAATTAGAGATTAGATATAAGCCGAAAAAATTCAAAGAAGAGTTAAAAAGAGAGATTTGTTTAAAGAAGTAAATCAAATAAAGAAAAAAAAATGGAGGATGGAGTGAAAATCATGTAAGAAAATTATTGAAATAGTATTGATATGGTCAAAGGATATGAATAGACAATTCTCAGACGAAGGAAACAAAACTATTTCTAGCCATATGAAAAGATGCTTCAAGTCATTATTAATCAGTGAAATTCAAATTAAGACAACTCTGAGATACCACTACACACCTGTCAGATCGGCTAGAATGACAGGGAAAGATGATGCTCAATGTTGGAGAGCATGTGGGAAAATAGGGACACTGATACATTGTTGGTGGAATTGTGAATACATCCACCCATTCTGGAGAGCATTTTGGAACTATGCTCAAAAAGTTATCAAACTGTACATACCTTTTGACCCAGCATGTTACTATTGGGCTTATATCGTAAAGATATCTTAAAGAAGGGAAAGGGACCTGTATGTGAAAGAATGTTTGTGGCAGCCCTCTTTGTAGTAGCCAGAAGCTGGAAATTAAGTGAATGCCCATCAATTGGAGAATGGCTGAATAAATTGTGGTATATGAATATTATGGAATATTATTGTTCTGTAAGAAATGACCAACAGGATGATTTCAGAAATGTCTGGAAAGACTTACACGAACTGATGCTGAGTGAAATGAACAGGACTAAGAGATCATTATATACTTCAACAACAGTACTATATGATGATCGATTCTGATGGACGTGGCCCTCTGCAACAATGAGATGAAAGAAATCAATTCCAATAGAGCCGTAATGAACTAAACCAGCTACACCCAGTGAAAGAACTCTGGGAGATGACTATGAACCACTGCATAGAATTCCCAGTCCCTCTATTTTTGTCTGCCTGCATTTTGGATTTCCTTCACAGGCTAATTGTACACTATTTCAAAGTCTGATTCTTATTATACAGAAAAACAACTGTTTTGATATGTATACTAATATTGTATTTAATTTATACTTTAACATATTTAACATGTATTGATTAACCAACCATCTGGGGTGGGGGAAGGAAGGGAAAAATTAGAACAAAAGGTTTCGCAATTGTCAATACTGTAAAATTACACATGCAGATATCTGGTAAATAATATATGTATATATATATGAAATAGTATTGATATCAGGTCAAAAGATGCACAGAATTCTGGAAGAAAATCTCTCTTTAAAAACCAAAATTGACCAAGTAGTATAAAAGGTAAAAAAAAAAGCTCACTGAGGAAAATTTTTTTTAAAAGTCACATTTGGTCAAGTGAAAGCTAATGACTCCATAAGTTTAGCAAGAAATAGTGAAACAAAATTTAAAAAGTGAAAAAAAAAGGAAATTTGAAAAATTTCACATAAAAAAAAAAAGACCTGGAAATAGATCAAGAAGAGATAAATTAAAAATTATTGGACTACTTGAAAACCATGATAAAAAGAAAGAAATAATAAAAAGTTTAGATATGACATTTCAAGAAATTATAAATGGATACTGCCTTTGTATCTTAGAAAGAGTAGACAAAAATAGAACTTGAATTCATTATACACAAAAACTAAATACACTTACAAAACAATATTTATTTGCATGAATACAAATTAAACTATTGAAATAATATTAATTGCTCATGAATAGGCCAAGACAATGCAATAAAAAAGATAACATCATCTAAATGAATTTCTTAATTCAGCACCATGTTAATCAGATTACCAAAATTACTTTAATTAGGAAAAAATAACAAGACAATTCATATTGAATGAAAGATTAAGAATATTTTGGGAATCAATGAAAAACTGAGAAGATTGGCGAGGGTACCAGATTTCAAGCTATACTTAAAACTAATATTTATGTAAATAATCTGTTACTAAATAAGAAATTGAATAATTTATCAATGAGATTTGTTTGGCAAATAACACATAAAAATAAATGAGCACATTATCCCAGTATTTAGTAAACCAAACATTGCAACTATTTAGGCAAGAAATCAAGGTTTAGCAAAATCTACTATTAATAACAGGGATCAGGCACAGATGAACACTTCATACCATATTAAAAATGATATCAAGTTGGGAACATGACTTTGGTTGAAAGAGTAATATTATCAGAAAAATAGGAAACATAAAAAAGTATCTGCCAAATATATTGATAAGGGAAACTTTTGTGAGTAAATATGAAATAGAGAAAATCACAGGAACAGAAATTGTTACTTCTGATAATAT
Source organism: Sminthopsis crassicaudata (assembly GCF_048593235.1). NCBI lineage: Eukaryota > Metazoa > Chordata > Mammalia > Dasyuromorphia > Dasyuridae > Sminthopsis > Sminthopsis crassicaudata. The sequence continues at coordinate 16,766,817 of NC_133618.1, read as the reverse complement.
TGTTTAAAATTACAGATATAAAAACAAACAAAAATTGGAAGGGAAGGAAGTAATGCACAAGGGGATACAGTAATATTCTCTGATAAAAGATCTCATTTCTCAAATTCATGGAAAGATGATCTGATATATAAAAAAATAAGAAACTTTCTCCCCTTGTTGAAGAACACAAGATATGAATAGTCAGTTTTCAGAAGAAGCAAGTTAAACAATCAATAGTCAGAAAAATGCTTTAAATCATTTATAATTAGAGAAATGAAAATTAAAATAATTGAAGTACCACATCATTTCCATTATAGACAAAAATAAAATTTAACTGATAAATGATGAAAGGGGGCATGCAATCTCTTTCAGGCAAGTGATCAGTGATCAGTGAGACACGCATAGTGTAATCACTGTTGAAGAAGACCCAGCATTGGAAGGAGTGAAACTACAATCAGAATTACAGATGGAAGTAGCCATTCAAGTATTTGAAACTGTATGCTTAAAGGTTCTCAGAACACTAGTTATATATTGAGGTGGTTAGTGTATGTCTAAGCTACTTCAGATCAAAGATCAAAAAAAAGTAATCAGTCTTATATCCATTAATAAGTGTTTCTCTCCTTTCTACTTAAATATTCTACTCTAAATATCAGTAATACTATTTTTACTGATGTGAGGCTCAGAGAAGTAGATTCTTACATAAGATCACATAACTAGGAAGTATCGGGAATGGTCATCTAACTCAGGTAACCTCATATGGTCTAGGTGTTCTTTCCACAGCTTTATTTTCATAGGTTTGACTATTTCATAAATAGTCACAATATACACAATATAAAATTCCATTTTAAAGGTTTTTTTTCTTATCTTGGTGTGCACTAATTTATCCCTAATTCACTTCAAAGCTCAGCTCAGACCTCCCCTCCTATATTAACTATTTTTCCCAGAGTCCACTAATTGCTGGCAATTTTTTAATCTGAAAAATTGTCATCTAAGTGCTGCAGTGGATGTAGTGCTAACTTGGAATTAGGAGGACTCATTTTCTTGAGCTTAAATCTTGCCTCAGCACTTATTAGCTGTGTGACCCTAAGAAAGTCATTTAACTCCATGTATTTCAGTTTCCTCATAGGTAACATGAACTAGAGAGAGAAATGGCAAACCATTCTACACAACATGAAGGTCCAAAAGTGACAAGAAATATTATTTTATGAGACATTTAATCATTGCATATTTCAGTACTAAAGCTAAATATAAAAATAGATTGATGTGAAAATAATTGCAACTTGTGTACCAACATCAATTAATAAAGAGAAATTGTAGAGAAATTCTATGGAGATTTTACAAAAACATGGAGATCAAATCAACATGCTCTGTGGCATTATTATGAATATTATGAATTTAATGCAAAGTTGTGAAAAGATGAGAGAGGAAAGATGTCTATTTCTAGGGAAATAAATGAGAAAGGACAAAGATCTAAAAATTTTTCATAAACTCCATGTCTCTAGAACAAGTTTTTCATTCAAATGTATACATACACATAAATTCAAACAAAATCTGTCTTCTCTTCCTCCCTCATCAAATACTGCAATGATCCGGTCTAGCTCCTCTGAAGGGCTCAGAATAAGTCCTTAAATGCGAAGGTCTGGGATAGCTCCTCTGAAGGGCTCAGAATAAGTCCTTGTCAGGATAAGCAAAAGTCCTTGCCCCACGTTGGGCGCCAATATGTAATGTACTGTTGTCTCCAGAGACTGCCAATAGCTCTCTGGTCTAGAGGAAAAACTTCTCCCTCCACAGAGCCACCTCAACTCTGACCTAGAGCAGAGACTCTTCTTTCTTCCAGAGAGCCGCCTCAAGTCTGGCCCAGACAAGAGACTCTATCTCTAGAGTGCCACCCTCTTTTATCCTCCCAGAGAATGGGCGTTGGATAATGCAAGGGCTTCTGGGGAAAATGACTTCAACCAATGAATTTGCTCCTCCTAAGCATACAAGATCCTCCCCAGGAGTTCACAGATGTGAAACTCCCAGTAAAGGCTGGAACTAGAGAATTGTTAAGTACCAACTTAGCACTTAGTAAGAACCTAACAAAATACCTCCCCAAACACCCAACTGGGAATGGAAACAAAAGAAAACAAAAATAAAAACTTACTTACATATATTAATAAGCAAAAAAAAAATCTTCATTAGAAATATACCAAAAGTACATGCTCAGTTCTGTACATTAAATCCTTCATCTTTCTATCAAGAGATAGTGTGATGAATATACTCTCGAAGTCCAAATTCTATTAAAGTTTTCCTCAATTACATTGTTGACATTGTATAATTTTTATAATTCCTTCTACTTCTTTGAGTTAGACTCATAAATCTATTTTGCTGTATCCTAATATTTATTTAGTTTTTTTTTTCTTTTGACCATTTCAGATGAGGATGTCTCAACTTTTAATCTCTACCTCTATTTTTATTTGTATGGATATATATTCTGATTTATATGAGCTTATTTTCCCCAATGTTCCTTTATATTTATTCCTCCTCAGCATATTCCTATTCCCTCTCTTCACATTGTTCTTTCAAGATCATCAAGAAACTATAAACACTCATATCTCCTTTTTAATTGGTTCCTTGTATGATTGCTGATGAACATAAATTTCAGAATGGAAACATGTATTATCTCAATAATAATAGAATTATTGTGTCTTTATTTATTCCCTTATCATTGCTCATTTCTGTTTAATTTAGAGGATTGTACTGTCTGTTGTTATTTTTCTTAGTAAGTGATTCTTGAGTGTAAATAAAGCTTTGCTACCTTGAATATCACATCCTAAGCCCTCTGCTTCTTTATAACCATTGATGAAATTGTATGGCGATGATAACCATGGATCCTTAGCACTCGAATGTTTTTTCTTTCTATTTATTATATTGTTATTATTTATCTGGAAATTATATTTTGATTATAACATTCTTGGGAATTTTCATAGATGGTTTGTTTTAGGAGATTCCTTACAGTTCCTTTATATTTCTTCTCTATCCTCTGGATTTAAGAACTCTGGATGATTTTCTTTTAAAGCTTTTTTGAAATGGGATGTTTAAGTTGTTATTTGTTTAATTTTTTTTTCATTAAGTTCAGATAGTATAATGATTATTTTTCCTCTTTATTCTATTTTTCTAGCTATTTTATATATATTTTCTTCTATTTCTTTATCTTATTAATTTAAATATATACATATATATTATTGTCTCAGGAAGTCATTAACTTTTCCTTATTTCAATCTCATTTTCATTGTTTGTATCTTGGACAAGAATGTCTGCCAGTTTACAAACTATTAATTTCATTTCTAATTATTTCTTCCACATCTTTCATTCCTTTTCCATTGTTTTCTTTTAGTAGTCAAATTATATTTATATTTATAAAAATCAAATAGACCAAACCTAGCTTTGTCTCTATGAATTTAAATTAGATGTGTTCTGTTTGTTTTTTGCTTGTTTGTTTTTGAAGCTTTGCTTGTAGTTGTTTTGGAATCTTTCTGTTCTGCTTTTATATTATCTGTTGCTATTACCATCATAGTTTTTGTTTGTTTGTTTGCTTGTTTTTAGTATGGGATATTTTTCTTTCATCCTTTTTTTTCCACTAATGTACTTCCTAACTTCTGACTTTATATTAGGACAAGTTTGTAAACTTTAAAAAAAGTTTTTAATTCTTCTTTAATATTATTATTGAAGATTTTATTTACAAAACATATGCATGGGTAATCTTTCACTATTGACCTCTGCAAAACCTTGTTTTCCATTTTTTCTCCCCCTACTTCCCATTCCTTCTCTAGATATCAGGTAATCTAATACATGTTAAAATGTTAAATTGAATATATGTATACATATCTATATAGTTATCTTGCTGCACAAGAAAAATCGGATCAAAAAGAAAAAAGAAAAAAAAATCTGAGAAAGAAAACAAAACACAAGCAAACAACAACAGAAAGAATGAAAATGCTATGTTGTTGCCCAAAGTCAGTTCCCACAGTCTTCTTTCTGGATTTACATGCTTCTTTTTATCACAAGATTATTGGAACTGATCTGAATCATCTCATTCATCAGAAAATATCTTCATATAATCTTTCTGTTGCAGTGCACAGTTATCTCCTGATTCTGTTCATTTTACTCAACATCAGTTCATGTAAATCTTTCCAGGCCTCTCTAAAATCATCCTCCTTATCATTTCTTATAGAACAACAATATTCCATAATATTCATATACCATAATTTATTCACTGATTCTCCAATTGATGGGCATCCACTCAGTTTCCAGTTTCTTGCCACTACAAAAAGAGCTGCCACAAACATTTTTTGTGCATGTGAGTCTCTTCCCCTCCTTTAAGATCTCTCTGGGATATGTCCAGTAGAAACACTGATGGATCAAAAGGGTGTGCACAGTTTGATAACTTTTTGAGCTTAGTTCCAAATTGTTCCCCAAAATGGTTGGATCCTCTTCGCATCTCCACCAACAATGTATTAGTGTCCCAGTTTTCCCACATCCCCTCCAACATTCATCATTATCTTTTCCTGTCATTTTAGTCAATCTCAGATGTATGTAGTAGTATCTCAGAGTTGTCTGAATTTGCATTTATCTGATCAATGGTGATTTAGAGCATCTTTTTTATATGACTAGAAATGGTTTTAATTTTTTCAACTGAAAATTTTTCATATTCTTTGACCATTTATCAACAGGAGAATGGTTTGAATTCTAATAAGTTTGAGTCAATTCTCTATATATTTTAGAAATGAGAACTTTATCAGAGCCCTTAAATTAAAAAAAAAATTAAATATATTGCTTTCCTTCTAATCTTGTCTGCATTATTTTTGTTGGTACAAAAACTGTTCAACTTAAACTAATCAAAATTATCTATTTGTTGTTCTATAATGGGTTCCAGTTCTTCTTTGGTCACATTTTTTTTTTCCTTTTCTGCAGATCTTAGAGGTAAACTATCTTATGTTCTTGTAATTTGCTTATAATATCACTCTTTTTGTCAAAATCATGGACCCATTTTGAACCGTATCTTGATATATGATGTTAGGTGTGGGTCAATGCCTAGTTTCTGCCATACTAATTTCCAATTTTCCCATCAGTTTTTTTTTTTTTTTTCCAAATAGTGAGTTCTTATCCCAAAAGCTGAGGTCTTTGGGTTTGTCAAACACTAGATTGATATAATTATTGACTATTTTGTCCTGTAAATCTAACTTATTTTACTGATCAAGTTCTCGATTTCTTAGCCAGTATCAAATAGTTTTGATGACCTCTGCTTTATAAAATAGTTTTAGGTCTGATACGGCTACGGCCCCTTCATTAGCACTTTTTTTCATTAATTTTCTTGAAATTCTTGACCTTTTTTTTCTTCCAGATGAGTTTTTTTTATTATTTTTCTATAGATCTATAAAATGATTTCTTGAGAGTTTGATTGTTATGACACTAAATAATTAGATTAATTTAGGTAGTATTGTCAATTTTATTATATTCACTTGGCCTACCCATGAGCACTTGATATTTTCTTTAGATCTGATTTTATTTGTATAGAAAGTGTTTTGTAGTTGTGTTCATATAGTTCTTGACTTTTTCTTGGCAGGAAGACTTCCAAAAGTTTTATATTATCCATGATTATTTTAAATGGAATTTCTGTGTTTATCTCTTGCTGCTGGACTTTGTTGATAATATATCAAAATGCTGATAGTAAACACTTCTTGAGGGAAGGAATTTTATTCATTTCATATAAAATTGAATGCTGTTTTTTCCCAGGATAACAGGGATATCTCAGGTTAAGAACTTCTAGCATTACAGAACATTTTTATTGCTCACAAAATAGTGTAATTTAGAGCAAAGTCTGATTTTTGTCCTGTTCTTCTGAGCTGTGCACATTCCTGAATTGTATTTGGGTCTGATCAGCAAAAGATAGCTAAAAGATTCAGATGCTATCAACAATTTTGAGAAGCACCATGTGTTCAGATTGAGAAAATGTGGTCTGGGAATTCTGTGCTAACTAATCCTCTGAAGGCTTCTGATTATATTAGAAGCTAGAAGTAAGATTCTATCCTACTCCTACATTTTTCTGAAATTGTTTTTATCCCAATATGCTATCTAATACATTCTTACTTTTTACTTAAGAATGTTATAAGGGCAGCTAGGTGGCACAATGGATAGAGCACTAGCCCTGAAATCAGGAAGACTTGTGTTAGTTTCTTAAAAAGTACTAATGAGATAATGAGATATTGGGTTTTTACTAAGTGCTAAGTCGGTACTTAACAATTTTCTAGTTCTGGCCTTTCCTGGTAGTTTGACTTGTGAATTCCTGGGGAAGAGCTTGCGTGCTTGGGAGGAGCAAGTTCATTGGTTGAAGTGGTTCTTCCCAGAAGCCCTTGCATTATCCCATGCCCATTCTCTAGGAGGATAAAGAGGGCAGCATTACAGCGACAGAGAGTCTCTGCTTTAGACCAGGCTTGACGCTGCTCTCTGCAGAAAGGGTAGTCACTTCTCTGGACGACAGTTAACGGCAACTGTCTGGAGACAACAATTCTCTACAGGAAGAAGAATCTGTCTGAGAGATTTGAGTTGACACAGAAGATCTCCTCCCATAGAGTGATCAGCAGCTTCTGGAGACCACAGCACTTTACAATTGGCACCCAACGTGGGGCAAGGACTTTTCCTTATCCTGACAAGGACTTATTCTGAGCCCTTCAAAGGAGCTAGCCCAGACCTTTGCAGACTTGAGTTGAAATCTGGCTTTAGACACTTAACACCTACAAGGTGAATGACCCTGGGCAAATCACTTAATCCCAATTGCCTCAACAACAACAACAACAAAGTTACACAAATTCAGATCCCATCCAGAGTTCTACATACGCACACACATACACATATATGGATAGGTAACTTAAAATATGCTAACATGTGATACAGTTGTCAATCAACTATTATTCCTATTGCAATGATACCTCTATGTCTGGAACTTCCTCTTGTCCCAGAATGCTTTTTCTAGACCGCATTTCAGACACTTCCAGTTCTCTCTGTGTGTCTCTCTATACCAATTTGAATTGGGGAAAATAAAAATCAATGAGTTTTTCTAAATTCCCTCATTAAGATTTGGGTTAATATATTTTGGATACATAGAGGAGGGCATTGAAGGAGAGGAAAAGAAAAGAAAAAAATGGTGTAACTCCTCTTTTGTTACACTAACTTCTCTTCATAAATTCTTTCTTTAAAAAAGAGTAGGTAGATTATTGTTCTGTAAGAAATGAACAACAGGATAATTTCAGAAAGTCCTGGAGAGACTTACATGAACTGATGGTGAGTGAAATGAGCAGGGCCAGGAGGTCATTATATACTTCAACAACAATACTATATGATGATCAATTCTGATGGACGTGGCCCTCTCCAACAATGAGATGAACCAAATCAGCGCCAATAGAGCAGTCATGAACTGAACCAGCTACACCCAGCGAAAGGACTCTGGGAGATGACTATGAACTGCTATGTAGAATTCCCAATCCCTCTGTTTTTGTCTGCCTGCATTAGGCTAATTGTACACTATTTCAAAGTCCGATTCTTTTTGTATAGCAAAACAACTGTTTGTACATATGTACATATATTGTTTTTAACTTATACTTTAACATATTTAACATGTATTGGTCATCTGGGGGAAAGGGGTGGGGGGAAGGAGGGGAAAAGTTGGAACAAAAGGTTTTGCAATTGTCAATGCTGAAAAATGACCTATGCATACATTTTTTTTGAAGAAAATTAATTAATTACTTAATTAAAAATAAAATAAAAAATGGTAGGTATGACCATCAAAAAGAAATTTGAAACATCAAACTGATTACTTTGTTTTTACAGAAATAAAGAAGAGATATGTTAGGCATCTGAGAATAACTTTAAGATAACTCTACATATATTGGTTCATATGGGCCAAGATGAATTTGAAAAAACAAAAACATATATTTGAAGTTATCTACATAATGATGATAGATAAACCCAAGGGGGCATATGCATTTTCTAAGTCAGAGAGTTTAGAACAAAAAGAGAAGGTCTAGAATGGAAATTGTAGGTCTAGTCACAGTTAGTGACTATGGTAAGGATAATTAGGCAACAAAGGAGACAACGAAATGAACAGATGGTAGGAAATGATCAGTGGAGTATCATGAGCAGGTAGTCAAAACTGAAAGGGTAAATAGGACACTAAAAAAGGGAAAAAAAAGAAAAAGGGGAAAGTCATTTTAAAATGTGATGAAAATAATGCAACCACAAGATTTAGAATTAAATATCACAGCCTTTGTAGTGCCTATAGAGATTATTGAAAGAATTAAAAAGAATAAAAATTGAAAATCCACCAGATTGAAATAAACATTTTATGCTGAACCTGATATAAATATGAGATCATCAAGGAAAAAAATTTAAAAGTATCTTAATGAGGGGAAGATGCTTGGATTGTAGAATACCACCACAAAAACCTTTCAGACTATACACACATAAATACACACACACACACGCATATGTGTGTATTTTTGATAGTAGTCTGAAAGGTTTTTGTGGTGGTATTCTACAATATATGTATGTGTGTATATATATATATATATATATATATATATATATATATATATATATATATATATATATATATATATGTGTGTGTGTGTGTGTGTGTACACACATACATATATATGTGTGTGTGTGTTTAGAACATTTATGTCTTCATACAAACATATATGTCTGTGTATGTGTGCATCACAATTAAAAACTACATGTATGTATTGTGCTCTTCCATTTATACAAAATGACAGTTTTCTATATACGATTATTCAATAAAGGCCTTAGCACAGAGCAGGCAATGCTTTTTTTTTTTTTTTTTTCCAAAATGATACTTAAGGAGAACGTTTTTAAATAACCATAATAAACTTAAAGATATTTAGGATATAGTAGCATGTGCTAATGTTTCCTTGAATACATATTTATTTATACATGTATATAAATGTGATTGCATACATACACATAAATGTTTTCAATGCTCCTTACTGTAACAAGTAAACTAACACTATGCAATGATCCTTTGATAATAAACATCATTAAAGGAATAAATCAGGGGCAAAAATAGGGTCCCTAAAACTACCTGACGATTTGAAGGAGACTGCTAAATACAGCTGATTCCTTATCTATAGCAATATCCTCCATATTATCCGATTTGGGGCTAGCATTGTGTTAATTCTATAAACTTTCAAAACTATTCATCACCTAATGGAAAAGTTTTGTGATGACTCAAAGGTAATTCAACTTTTCATCTATACACACACCCAAAAAAAATGGCCAAAAAGAAATATTTTTCCAATTTTTTCATGCATCTTTTTGATAAGACAGGGAGAACAGAATGAATATTGGGATAAAAATTGCATATGTATAATTAACTGGACATAGCTTTGAGAAGAAGGAAAATACAGGTTGTATTGCTTTCGGATCAGAACACTTTACTATCCCTATGTCCCTAATAACAGCAATGGCCATCTTTTTAGTGTTGTTACCATATGGCAGTGAGACCTAGAATCCCCTGCCTCAGTGAAATAAACATGATTATGATACAAAGGGCAAAGGGAAAAGACATGGGGAATGTAAGCAGACTGCAACAAATAACCAAGAGTTCTGAAGAAGGACAGGAATAATCTACATTATAAAATAATGTTTATGAATGAAAGAGAATATTGATTGATCATGTAGGAAAAGCAAAAGATATCAGGTAGGCATCAAATCATTGGTTTCACAACTACCCTCACAGTGCCAAGAAAATATGGTATAAAAACTTCCTACACATTAAATGGGACTCCTGAGGTATAATTTTTGGAAGACATAATGAGACTTGTGTTGGATAAACAAGCATGGGTGTGTCCTGATTTTCATCACTGTAAAGAAATCTTTCTATTTAGACCACAAACACATTTATTTTGCATTATTGATATGAGTAAAAATCTAGTGAAATTAAGATCAAGTTCAAGATGGACAATTGTTTTTTGTCCTTGTAGCACAGTATCTTTTGCATAGAAAATGTTTAGTAGTTATTTATTGAATTGATTTGTATATATTTCACTCACTGCCCCTGCCTCCATAGTTCTCTGAATATATTCACATTTTATATTTGTTTTTTAGGTTACAACTGTCTTGCTTTTTGTACGAAACAAATCTATAGGGGCACGTTATTTTTTTTTTCTCCAATAAGTGTTATAGTCAAGAAATGTTGTCAAGCCATGTACAAATACATGGCTTTCATTTTGTGAAGAGAGAGAATTGCATAGTGTCAAGAATATTAGTTTTCCAGTTATAGAATCTGGACTATATTTCTGTTCCTACGTATTATAACACTAGGCAAGTGCATTCCCTTCCCTAAATTTGAAAAGGATGCAATGGAGTATAATTAGTAGATTTAGTGGCTTCAAAGTCAGAAATATTTGAATCCAATTGTGATTCTGACCCTCTAAGCAAAAGTAATAGGAGAGTAATGTGTCCCTTCTGCTGCTCCTATTCTTCATCTTTAAAATAAAGGATTAGATTCTAAGATCATTTCCATCTAAAGTTTGAAAACCATATAAGTTCTATATTTTTAGCTATATTCTATAGGCACTCATAGCTTAGATATCCAATATTCTAAGACCTATGTGTGGGCAAATCACTTAATTTCTCTGATATTTGATGTCCTCTAATGTCACTTGGGATGATTGATGAAGTAAAGTCAGTGCTTTATTTAAGTTCTCCCCCAAAATCCCTCTAAATACTTTTAACGAATGACTCTAAATATATTTGAGAGTAACAGAACCCACAAAAGGACAGAGTGGAACAATTGTCCAAAACGATTTAGAAGGCTGGCAAGAAAAATATTATACAAGGATAATAATCAAGAATAGTAGAACACAAACATTATAGCTCAGACCGCATCCCAGAAAACCAGGAGCAGGCCTGAAAGTCACTAAATTAGCAGCAGCAGTGGCTGCTTCTGGACTCTCAGCACAAAGACAAAGTTACGATAAATGGATCAAACAGGTATGGAGAAGGAGATTCCTGGATCTGTTTATTAACACTGACACCGAACTGGGTTGCTTTGTCAATACTTGAACCATGATCACAGATCTGGATGGAATTCTAAAGCAAGGAGGAGCACTAGCACACCAAAGCATGCAGCTGGAGTAGAGAGAGGACCATGATCACCATTCCTGAGTGCAAAAGAGAGTGTGTGCTTGATCATAGATAAGAGCACAGGCCAGGAGATTAGGTAAACATTTCTCCTTAGATCCTATCCCCTTAAAAGAATTGAAAACCTCCTGAATCTTGGGCTAGTGCAACCTTTTGGAAACAGAACCTTAAGAGTCAAGTAATAGGCCGGGAAAATGAGCAAATAACAGAACAAATATGCTTATTTTGCATCCATAGTATTAAAATGCATTTAATATTATTTTAAAAATATGTATACCTATTGTTGGTGGAACTGTGAATGGACCAAACCTTTCTGGAGAGCAAGTTGTAACTCTGCACAAAAAGTTATCCAACTGTGCATATCCTTTCACCCAGCAGTGTTACTACTGGGCATATATCCCAAAGAGATCTTAAAGGAAGGAAAGGGACCAATATGTGCAAAAATGTTTGTGGCAGCCCTTTTTGTGGTGGCAAGAAACTGGAAACTGGGTGCCCAGTAATTGGAGAATGACTAAATTATGGTTTATGAATGTTATGGAATATTATTGTTCTGTAAGAAATGACCAGCCTGATGAATACAGAGAGGCTTGGAGAGACTTACATGAACTGATGCTAAGTGAAATGAACAGAACCAAATCATTATATACTTCAGCAACAATACTATATGATGATCAATTCTGATGCACGTGACTCTCTTTAACAATGAGATGAACCAAATCAGTTCCAATTGTGCAGCAATAAATAGAACCTGCTACACCCAGTGTAAGAATTCTGGGAAATTAGTGTGAACCACTACATAGAATTCCCAATTCCTCTATTTTTATCTGCTTGCATTTTTGATTTCCTTCACAAGTCAATTGTACATTATTTCACAGTTCAATTCTTCTTGTGCAGCAAAATAACTGTATGGATATGTATACATATATTGTATTTAACATTTACTATAATATATTTAACATGTATTGATCTACCTGCCCTCTGGAGGAGGGAATGGGGGGAAGGAGGGGAAAACTGGAATAAAAGGTTTACAACTGTCAAATGCTGAAAAATTACCCATGCATATATCTTGTAAATAAAAAACTATTAAAAAGAAAAGTAGAAGCACAGAGGTATCTAAATGACATAATGTATAGAACACCAGTTCTAAAGTGAAGAGGACCTGAGTTCATATCTGACCTCATAATTTCAATTAAACCCAATTACTTTAAAAAATATTGGTCAAATGGAAAAGGAGGCACCAAAGCTCTGAACAAAACAATTACTTCAAAATTAGAACTGAGCAAATGGAAGCTAATAACCTTATGGAGAATCAAGAAACTACAAAAATAAAATTATCACTATCAGAAGGCATTTAACTTTCTTCTATTTGGTCAGCTTTCATGTTAAATATCCTTCTTCCCTTTACATTCATTTGGAGAAATGATTAAAATATTTACCTTTAACTCAATGTACTGTTGTTTCCTTTGATGTTTAGGGTCAGCTTCGCAGTATAAATTGTTTTGGAGACTGGTAATATTTCTTTTATTATTTAATAAATTTTCATTTGATTTGCTGTCACCATGTAATAGATCTAGTTTTATGATATTCTGATTATTTATCTTTGAGATTTAAAGATTTTTTTCCCTCACTGTCTGTAAAATTCATCTCTTAATTTTAGAGTTCTAAAATTTTATTATAATGATTCTTGTTGAGTTAAAACTTTTGTTTTATATATGTATACATATATATACATATATATATATATACACACATATATATACATATATATACATACATACATATATATACATACATACATACATACATATATATATATAGTGCACATATGTTACCACAGTTGTCATATTGGCAGAGGCATAATTACCATGAGAGAGCCATCTAATACTTGGAAAATAACCGAAAGAAGATGAGTGAGAACTTCTTGTTTAGCAAATACAGTAATATTCAGATCATCATTAAAAGTCTAAAACTGATTCCAACCTAATATAATATAATGCCATTAAAATCAGAAAAGCTGATGTGGGCATAGTGTGTGAGAGTAATTTTAAGGTCAGGATAATGTTTTTATATATCATTTTTGTACTGAGAATATTAAGTATAAATTATATAATTTTTTTAATAAATAAAGCAGAACCAGAATGATTGTTTATACATTAACTATAAAAATATTAGAGGGAAAAGTAAATGAGAATGAATGGATAAACAAAGGAGTTACTGAAAACTTGCTGTGTGGCAAACAGTGTTTGTTTTAAATGACCATAATTAGTTGTTTGAAGAGAAAGCTTCCATTTGGAGAAGTAGAGTTAGACAATAATGATTGGGAGTGATTTTAAAAAAAAGGAGGAGGAGGAAAAAAAAAGAAACAAAAAGAAAGGATTTTCAATAACATATTTTAAATACCCCAAAGAGAATCAGGAGAAAGTTCAAAAGGGAAAATAGACAAGTAGGACAGTTTTGTTTTACCATAATACATTTAGCATTACTTTGAACATATGTGTAGTAAAACTTCCCAGTTTTATATCCAATTTTTGCTTTTTTATATTGAAATGTTCCTATCTATTGATATTTAAGTTCATAATAAAAAAGAAAATTTAATTAAAAAAGTGAAACAAGCTATTTCTCTTCTCCGCAGTAAGATAAGGGATTATAGGAGAATAATGTGGGGTAGAAAGTTGTTATGAAAAGCTATGTTAAAATCAATGAAGAAAAAAAGAAGAAAATAGTTCTACAATGATTTTATTATATATTTAAAAGGAATAGAAAGTTGTACATAATAAATTTGCAGTTTCATGTGTAATCTTTTTTTTATATACTGCTACATTGTGGAAAGTTTGTTTTAGTTTTTAATAAAGTTAATAAAACAAAGTTATTAAGCAAGGGTTTTTTTTTTTTGGTGATATTTCATTTTAAGCTTTTAATAAAACATGTTCTTTAAGGACCTCAAAAAAAGTTATTGAACTGCTCATATCATTTGAACTAATAACCCCAATATTAGGTCTGTAAGAAGAGTAAGGGAAAAGGAAAAGAAACTATATGCTCTAAAACAGTTATAGTACTTCTTTGTGGTAGAGGTGCGAAAGGAAATTGTGGGGATACTCACCAATTGCAAAATGCCTGAACAATTTGTGGCATATGATTGTGATGGAAGAAGACTGTGCTATAAGAAAAGACTAACTCACCAATCTTTAAAAAATATCAATAGACTTGCATGAAATAGTTGAGCTAAATAAAGTAAACTAAGAGAATATTATATAGAATAATAATAATATTGTTTTAAGAACAACTTAGAGTGAATAAGTCATTTCAAGTGTTATGAATATCTAAACTTATTACAAAGAAAGAGCTATCTGCATCTAGAAAAAGAATTGACGAGTATGTATAGAATGATTTTATATATAATGTGCATAAATATATGTATGATTATAAACATATGTGTGTATGTGAATATATGTGTATATATATGTATATATTTATATATATACTACATATATTATATATAACTTGTATATAATAGATTTGCAGTTTCATGTATAATCATATTTTTTCTTATTCTATGTTGAGGAAAAGCTTGTTTAATTTATAATAAATATTTAATTAATATATTAAAACTGTATATAATACAAATTATATAAATAATTTAAAATAAATATCTTAAATTCTAACATGTTTACTTTCTTGAAAAACTTAAATTTATCTGTAAAGATCATGTTTCTTCATAGTTGTTTGCAAGTTGTCTACAGCATTAGAGTATGAGCATCTTTATAATAGAGATGTTATTTGGTCTTTCTTTGTATTTCTAATGCTTAACACAATGCTTAGCACAGATGTTTAATAAATGATAATTGACTGACTCCCACTGAGGAAGAATGTCAGAAAATTATTTGATTGTCAAGGAATAAAATATTTCTTTCTTTGGTGACCACACTTTCTTCATTTACAGAAGAAATGAGATTAGCATGGATTTACTTAATTAGAAATAATTCTTGAGTTCCTGCTCACTAAGAAACCCATGTCCTACTTGAATATGCTTTATTTCATTTAAATGAAAATTTATCTGTTAGATCTAAGAAACTAGGGTTAAAAAATGGAACTAGGGTTGCATTGTTGTTATCATTACCATTATTATTATGTTTGTTACTGTAGTCAACATTTGTAATACTTTGTAAAATAAAAATAGCAATAATGGACATTCTTCTTTGATCCCTGAATTTATTATGAGAGATTCTACTATTTCTATTGCATATAAAGGTAATTATTTTTTTTAGATATCATTGACCATTTTAATAAAAGGTGAATGTATTCTACTGTTTTGTTTTGTTTTGTTTTGTTTTGTTTTTCTTTTTTGTTGTTGTTTGGTTTAGCTTGGTATATAATCTCAAAAACTTTTGGGTTTTTTGCATCATTTGATATAGACATGTGATGCTTTTTATTGTTAGATTTTATGAACAAGTATAAACAAATTCCTTATTATTAAGCAATCTCATGTTCCAAACATAAATTTAAGCTGGCATTGTGATGTTTTTTTCCTTTTCTACTATTTTATTTAAACCTTTTTAAAGACATTAGTGATATTGACTTTTTTTCCACTTTGTTTGTTGCTGGTTTATGTATGAAGACCACATTCATACCATAGGAAAAAAAAAAAAGCTTAATGTCTTTATATTTATGCAAATTATGTATATAACCTTAGAATTAAGAAATTTTTAAAATATTTCATAGAAATCATCTGAGAAACTATTGGATTCTGCCATGTTTTCCCATTATTCTCCAATGATTTTTTTCAATTTTTGAATTTGAATTTTAATTA
This sequence comes from Sminthopsis crassicaudata, assembly GCF_048593235.1. Classification (NCBI taxonomy): domain Eukaryota; kingdom Metazoa; phylum Chordata; class Mammalia; order Dasyuromorphia; family Dasyuridae; genus Sminthopsis; species Sminthopsis crassicaudata. Next base: position 16,750,832 of record NC_133618.1, on the reverse strand, counting down.
ATTTCTTTTCTATTAATGAAGATATTTTGCATTTTTGTAAATGTACATTTATTTCATTTATCAGCTTTATTGCCATAATTTGGAGTTTCTGTCAATATCTTTTACTTTTTCTTCATTTATCATTTTTGTATCTCATTTATCATTGTTCATTTTTGATACTGGTAATGCAGTTTCCTTTCCATTATTCAAAAAAAAAAAAAAAAGAGAGAGAGAATAGAAATTCAGAGAGGATACATTACTTGTGTTATATGACCCAGGCTAAGTTCAAAACCTTACCCAGGTAAGGTTCAAAATGATTTCATTTGTATTTTCTAACTCTATGTATATGTTTTGTTTTTGTTGTAGCTTCTGTACTAGTTGTTGTTGTTGTTATTTTTATGTGCCATTCCGCCTGGAACTGTTTGGTGTTTTCTTATGAGTAAGTTCAACTCTCATTCTTGTTTAACATTCTTATTCTATTTATCCTCAGTATTTCCTAATCTATAGACCACATGGTGATTCCTACTACTCTTTTTTTTTTTTTTTTTTTTTTTTTTATTGGTGAGACTGGGGTTAAGTGACTTGCCCAGGGCCACACAGCTAGGAAGTGTTAAGTGTCTGAGACCATATTTGAACTTGGGTCCTCCTGAATTCAAGGCTGGTGCTCTATCCACTGTGCCACCTAGCTGCCCCCTCCTACTACTCTTTTAATGAAGAAAAAATGTATAGTTTACTGCACAGTTACTCAGGGTCCTAGACTTGAAAGATGATTGAGACCTCACCCAGTCCAAATCCCAAGGCATTTTATGATGGAAGAATGAAAAAAGTGGTGGATCTGAAGCCAAAAAGACCTGAGTTCAAATTTATGCTCCGACAGGTACTATACGACCCTGTGGTAAACTCCTTCAATTTCCTCAACTACAAAATGGTAATACCATCTACACATTTCACAGATCAAGTGAAATGATGTGTATGAAGTGCAAATTTTAGTTCCTGGGAAAGTGTAGAAGCTATATAAATGCCGATTTCCTTCTTTCTTTTCATTTTCTAGGATATAGTTCATATTTTTTAAAATATTTTTTTATTTTTTATTAATTTTTATAATTATAACATTTTCTTTGACAGTACATATGCATAGGTAATTTTTTTTTAACATTATCCCTTGTACTTGCTTCTGTTCCAAATGTTCCCCTCCTTCCCTCCACCCCCTCCCCTAGATGGCGGGCATTCCCATACATATTAAATATCTTATAGTGGATATAGTTCATATTTATATTATGTTTACCATGTGCAAGATACTATGTTAATTTCTGAACCTTGATTTTCAAAGTAATGCTAAAAGGTAAGTGATGTTATTGTCCTTATTTAATGAATGAAGTAATTGATGCAATAAAAGGTTAAATGACTTGCTCATGATCATAAAGCTAGCTTTTGATGGGACTAAATTTGAGTTCTGATCTCCCTGACTCCACATTCAGTATTCCATTCATTGTACCACCTAGCTGACTAAATTAAATGATGCCTCCATGTGAATAGCAGGAGTGACAGAGGAAAGATGTCAGGAAGAAAAAATGTTAGAAGTGTCCCAAAAACTACAATGGGGTATTTTGAAAGGTTGTAGGCAATGGTGATGTTTTTAAGTAAAAGTTAGGTGGCAATTTTGCAGGTATGTTATAATGAATGTTTATTTTGTCCATGATTTGAAAGAAATGGTGGCTGAGGTCCATTACAACTCTCAAATTCTTCAGTTTTCTTCCCATTTGAAAACAGATGCCAATTGCAAAGCTAATAACAGTCTCTTTATACTATGTTTTCTGTTTGGTTGATTCTTTTTTTTTTTTTTTTTTTTTTTGTTTTTGTTTTTGTTTTTGTTTTGTTTTGTTTTGTTTTGTTTTGTTTGGTTGATTCTTGATGTTAAATGCATATATTTCAAATCTACTGATACTTTCAACTTTCCTATTTAGTCAATTAGTCAATAAATATAAATATTTATTAAGTGCCTACTATGTGTCAGGTCATGTAATAGACATTGGGGATATAAAGAAAGGTAAAAGAAAGCTTCTGTTTTCAAGAAGTTCACAATCTAATGGCTGGTGTTTGGAGAGAAAAGAAATGTAAGTAACCATGCCCAAACAAGAGAAAGTCAGGATAAACTGATATTAAGAAAACTGCCATCTTTGAATCTTCCCTGTGCCTCAGAACTCACACCTATCATTTGCCAAGTCCCATAGTTTCTTCTTCTTCAAAATATTTTACAACCATCCCCTTCTGTTAGCCCTTCTGTTATTGATTCCTTTGCTCAGCTTAGCCATGTTTATCTTATCTCAGCTTAAAATCAGACAAATGTCTTTGTTTAAATAGTTATGAACACTTTGTAATAATGGAAAGACTTTGATGTTCTCTTTATCGATCCCTAGTTTGATTAATTTTTAATTGTTAACCTAATTGCATAAGGCTTTCTTCTGGGCTTTAATCGCTGGCTATTGGTTATTGTAGTATGATGGCTGCTCTATTCTTCAGAGAAAGTCTACGATCCAAGACCCTCAAGAAGATTGGCTTGTTTCTGCTACAACAACTAGTGATCTGACTCTTCATACCCATCTGTCACCACATCCCAATGACCCTTCATGTTTTTGGCATATTTATATCTGTATCTATGGCATAGATTGTCAGCATATTTTCACCTCTTTTGTAAAAGAAGAATATCCTCATCAAGATTCTTTAACTCCTGTGTCTTCTACATCTTAATCTGAATTTTCCAAAAATCTGTCTGGTATGTAGATTCCCATTCCAGTTGTCATTTTGGTGTTTTTAATCTGTCAAAATCACGCCACAGTTTTCAATAGGTTCTCACCCCTTGAGGAAAAAAAAATAATAATAATTCTGATGTTTGCCAAGGAAAAACCGCCCTACTTTCCTCTTTACTAGAATACTTTGTTTTGCTTGTTATTTGAGCATGACCTTTCCTACTAGGAAAGCAACTGCTTACCACGTTCAGGTAGACCGAGATTCTCTGTTGTAAAGGTTTGCCAAGCCCATTGCTGGATGACACATCCACCTTTGAGACTTTCTACCCAGTTTTCTCTTATGACTCTTACAACATGAAAACCAGCCTCACCCCAGTAAAATTTACTCAGCAGATAAGCTAAAACAGGTTGAGTAATTGACAATTCTCACATCTACTGGTGAGGGCATGTATACTCCAAGAATAGAAGAGACCATCCCATGAAATGGCTGAATGAGAACATGTTCTCCCCAACAGCCTCTTAAAGTTTTATCAGATGTCAAAGATGCCAAGGTCATCAATTGTATGACAAGCCATTGGCAACTGTTTTGACTTTTGTCTTGTTACGGGACTTCAATAGTTCTGGGAGAGTGAGACTAATGACTTTGTGCAGCGCCACCTCATGTAATTCAATTCATCTATTCTCAGCAGAGACATCCTAGTAAAAAGTTTACTTGGAAGAAAAGCCAAAATAGCCTTATGGGGTACTCAGATCCATCTGTGAGACATGGGCGTATCTACCCAAATCATATGAATTCTCTTTGCTATGGCAAAAGGGATGAAAAAAATTATTTCAAAATCCATGAAAATATATGAAACAAGCATTGTAGAGACATGAGAACTTAGATTTCCTAAAACAAGCCCACATAAACCATTGGCATTTCTATATGTAATCAACAAAGTCTAACAGGAAGAGACAGAAAGAGAAATCTCATTTAAATAGCTGTAGATAATATGCATTGTTGGGGAGTCTAGCTGCCAAGGCAAAGCCAGGCACTATCTGAACACAATTACAAAACACGTTTTCATGCAAATAAAGATAGATCTCAACGTTTGGAAGAATAGCAAGTTTTCATAGATAGGCTGAACTAATATAAGAAAAATGACATTTCTACTTAATGTAATGATTCATTGCCATATCATTCAAACTGCCAAGAAATTACTTTATAAAGTTTGAAAAAATAACAAAATTCATCTGGAAAAACAAAAAAGAATTCATGGGAATTCAAGGTAATTAATGAAAAAAATACAAAGTGAGGTGGTCTGGTTGTATGAAAAGAGCCACATCCACCAAAATGGATCGTTATTTACTCTTGCTGTTGCTCTGAACAATGTTCTCGTTATTCTACTCACTTCATTTTATATAAATTCATATAAGTCTCTTGAGGTCTTTCTGAAATCATCTAGACCATTTCTTATTCTATTTTATGTTTTATTAATTTTATAATTATAAAATTTTTGACAGTACATATGCATAGGTAATTTTTTACAACATTATCCCTTGTACTCCCTTCTGTTCCAAATTTTCCCCTCCTTCCCTCCACCCCCTCCCCTAGATGGCAGGCAGTCCCATACATATTAAATATCTTATAGTATATCCTAGGTAATATATATATATATATATATATATATATATATATATATATATATATATATATATATATATATATATATGTGCAGAACCAAATTTTGTTGTTGTTGTTTGTTGTTGTTGTTGTTGCAAAGGAAGAATTGGATTTGGAAGGTAAAAATAACCTAGGGAGAAAAACAAAAAAAATGCTAACAGTTTACACTCATTTCCCAGTGTTCCTTCTCTGGATGTAGTTGATTCTGTCAATCGTTATAGATCATTTCTTATAGGACAATAATATTCCATAACATTATATACCATGACTTATTCATCCATTCTCCATCTAATGGGCATCCACTTTATCTATAGTTTCTTGCCACTACACAAAAGGCTGCTACAAATATTTTTGCACATGAGCATCCTTGTCCTTTTTTATGATCTTTTTTTTTTTGGAATACAGGCCTGGTAAAAACACTGCTGGATCAAAGGATATACACAATTTGAGTGCCTTTTTGGCATGGTTCCACAATATTCTCCAGAGTACTCTAGAATGGTTCAAAACTTTACCAATAGTTAATTAATTAATCATGAATTGATATTCCTAAAGGTCAGATTCTACACTGGAACTTACCAACTAACAATTTCCTCTAGGATAAAATATAAATTGTTCATTTTGGCATTGAAAGATTCTTACAGATTAACTCTATCCAAACTTCCCAGAATTATGTCATTCTGTTCCCCTCACAATATATTTTAGATCAAACTGGAACCCTTACTATTCCTCATTTCATATTTCCTTTGATACTTCCTTACATATGGATAAACTATATTCCACTCTCAGAATGCCATTCTTCCTTTTATTATTACCTTGCTTTAAATGAGCTTTCTTTAAAATACATATGTTGTTATTATTTAATGGGAAGTGTCTTTTGTCCTTCCTTTAGTGTATAGTTTTCTCTGAACTATAAAATTTCATGTAATTAATTAGGTTTACATATTTGATTTTCTTTACTAAATGATGTTTTACTCTAAACATTCTGTGTAAATTTTTACCACACTTGAAATACATGTGCTTATACTTACTGAATCATCAAAAAAAAATTAAAAAGTAAAGGATTTATAACAATGACAAGTTTTTACCAAGTTTCTAATCATCATAAATGACAATCAAAAACGACTCTAAAGTCCAACTTCAATCTGAAACAATTGGCAAGATGTCAAAAATGGAAAGTTGGTGATGTTGTATATAATGAAGAAGACATGAATTGGCCAAATTATTTTGGAGAGAAATTCTATAATTCTATAGAATTAGAATAAAAATTAATTAAAATAACTATTTTACTCAATAATTATACTTGTATGAACGGCACCAAAAAAGTTTAAAGACAGAAAGAGCTCATATATACAAAATCAATTACATTTATTAATAAAACTAGCATTCATGTAGTGCTTTTAAACAATAAAACATTGTACATGCATCATATGTTTTGGTCCTCACAACAATTCTATATATTCCTGATCTTATTATTTTCATTTTATATATAATGAAACTGATTTTGGTTGGATTAATCCACTTTGCAGGGTTGCGAGGTTTGAAACAGGGTTTGAACAATTCTTTCTGCTTCTAATTCTAACATTCTCTCCATTGCATTACCTAGCCGTGTATTATGTTGTGCTAGATATTAGGTATAAAAATTCAAAAAATGAAATAATATATTTTCAATAGAGGTTTATATTCTAGTAGAGGTAATATCAAGCAGGTATATAAGTAAGTACAATGTGACTATAAATAGAAAACATCTAAAGGAGTTAACATATAAGTAAAGTTGAAAGAGATGACAAAAGAATTTCTGGATATTAGTGGTAATATACTGATCACAGTGTTGGTATGATGTCATCTCTGCAGAAGGCTAGGAAAACACATGAAGGTCTCAGGCAAATTACTGATGATCATTTGTTAAACATGTTACATTTGAGTGACATTTAGGGTGAGGTAGGAATAAATGGCCACAAAGCTTTCTTTTCAATATCAAATTTTTAGATTTTGTGAAACAGCATCTGATTGACATGTAAAAAACAACAAGCTCTTAACCAAGAATTGCTAATTAATTGACAAGAGTCCTCAGAAGCTGATATAAAAGATCAACTGATTTTAAAAATAAAAACAATGGTGGTTCTTGGATAATGCCTTTAATCATTTGAAAAAATGTATTGCTCCTTTGAGGTCCTGAAGGTGCCCTGGACAGGGACATAAAAAAAGTTAAGGGAGGCTAGAATCATGTATTTTTATTAATTATTTTATTAGTATCATTAATGAACTATAAGCAAAGTAGATGCTTATTGCCTTGGAAATGGTTAAAAGAAAAAATAGTATAGTACAGGAATATATTGGGATGATTGCACTAAACAAAAAGATGGATATAATGAATAGTGAAAAGCCTATAACAACTTGCATGAATGATATAAATTCAAAGAAGTAGAACTGAAGAAACAGTTTACACAATGACTAAAAGATCAATAGAAAGAAAAAGTGAAATATAATGCCTTAGATTAGTCCCAGATAAGAGTTGGAAATTTTCATCTGTTCTTGTCCTTTTCAAAAGTGAGGAATTATGGGTTAAGAATATTGTGACTAATTTCAGCCTTGCTTGAGTTAGATTTTTTGTTGTTATTTTTTATGCATTTTTTTCATTATTTTAAAAGATGTTAGGAAGCACAATTCACTATATATCCATAAATAATGCATAATTTAAAAATAAGAATGTCGGTAAGAATTAATGTATGTATGAAAAGAGAGAGAAATCAATAAAGATATATGTTATATAAGGTTATATGTTATCATAAAGATATGCAAGTATCTATGTAATTAAATCAACACTTAGATGTATATATATATATATATATATATATATATATATATATACTTATCTATTTATTTATATCATCTATCTTTTACATATATCATAGATTTATTTATCTAGCCATGATAAAAGGATAGAACTTAGGAGCTAATATGATTCCAGAGGGTCATTTCTGAGTCCTCCTTCCCTATTTCTCTGGGTCAATCCAGTTTTCTTAAATGGAGCTGATTGGTGACTAAGGCACTAGCCACCTCACATGCTGGGCTGATTAACTGCTGTTACTGCTGAGTGTGTCTGCTTCTGACCCCCAGGATATCTCCATTACAAGTTTCTAATGGTGTAATTTCTGACCTATAGCAGCCTAGAGGATAAGAGAAATCTCTAATTCTATGAACCACATTTGTAGGGTATATATCTTTTCCACTATGTAGGCAACTAGCTAATATACCTAAGGGGCAACCTATACATATGCCCTGTAGGGACTGGAAATCTATGGTTATAAGCAGCTCGGGGAAGCTACATAAAAATAAATTTCTTCATGGCTGATTTTACTTAAAAGAAGTAGGAAGAAAAAAAGCAGAAGAAAGGTAGCAGTAAACAAGGTTGTAGTACTTTTAAGCTTAGCCAATTGTAAAAGCTGTCTTAATTTATTATATAGAATGTAATTTAAGCTCTATTATATTAAGAACCATTTAATTTGTGTCTTTGTATCACAGGGCCTAAATCTTTGCCACCCAATCGATGCTTCTTTAATGAACATTGAGAGAATAATTATTATGGCATTATTTTTATGCACAATATCAATTGATTATTATAAATTAATAATTATTACTACTCTAATTTCCTTCTCTGGCAGCTAGGTGGTATAGTGGAAACCATGCTGGTTTTAAGTCAGAAAGAGCTGAGTTCATTTAGGTCTCAGATACTTATAAGCTGTGTGACACTAGCAAATCACTTCTCTGCTTGCCTCATTTTTCCCCCTTATTTTCTGTCCTCTTCTTCCTTCCTTCCTTCTTTCCTTCCTTCCTTCCCTCCTTCCTTCCTTCCTTCCTTCCCTCCTTCCTTCCTTCCTTCCTTCCTTCCTTCCCTCCTTCCTTCCTTCCTTCCCTCCTTCCTTCCTTCTTTCCTTCCTTCCTTCCCTCCTTCCTTCCTTCCTTCCCTCCTTCCTTCCTTCCTTCCTTCCTTCCTTCCCTCCTTCCTTCCTTCTTTCCCTCCTTCCTTCCCTCCCTCCTTCCCTTCCTCCCTCCCTTCCTCCCTCCCTTCCTTCCTTCCCTCCTTCCTTCCTTCTTTCCCTCCTTCCTTCCCTCCTTCCTTCCCTCCCTCCCTCCCTTCCTCCCTCCCTCCCTTCCTTCCTTCCTTCCTTCTTTCCTTCCTTCCTTCCTTCCTTCCTTCCTTCCTTCCTTCCTTCCTTCCTTCCTTCCTTCCTTCCTTCCTTCCTTCCTTCCTTCCTTCCTTCCTTCCTTCCTTCCTTGCTTCCTTCCTTCCTTCCTCATTACATCTTCATTGACATTGTCATCCTCATCATCACAATAAAGACTTTGCACACAAGAAGTGTGTATACAGGTTTTTCTGCCCCAATCTTATCTCTTGACTAATGTTTAACAAATGTGTTATTTTAATATATTCAATTTAAGCATTTTAGATTTTTTCTCCTCACTTTATTGAATTTCTAATAACCTTAATTAAGAGTTTAAAGAACTAAGAGACCAGCTAAAGGAGGACATTTATAGAGAAGATCAGAAAGCAAAATGATCTGTTATCTTCTTAGTTGAAAAAAATGGGTGTTCTAAGGAATGAGCAAAAAAAAAGAAAAGAGAATTATCAAATCATCTCAAATGATGAGTTTCTTGACATTCACTTTTGTTTTGTGCCCTTTATTTTTCTTTGTTAATGATTAAAGAACAAACTCAATAAACAGATTTTTTTTTCCAGTGAAACTTCCCTTTTTCTCCAATACTGAGGAAATTTGCATTAAAACAAAACCTTTTGTTTCTGAAAAGTTCTCCAAAATTGTGGGGAAGGAAGCCCTAGTAGAAATGAAAATCCCCTGTCTCTGACAACCTGCACAGTTGCTATGGAAATAATTATGACTTTTGGGGTAAGGAGGAAAAGAAACAGGGAACATTTGAACCTGTAAGAAAGAACAGGACTATTTTAATGCAAATGGGTTTAGTAATACAGACAGATATGGAAATGTAATCTTCCTTGTTTTTAAATAGTATATTGTGCAAAAATCCAAATTAAGGATAAGCAATTAAAAACAAAGCAACTTAGAAGTTGGAAAGGGAATAAGAGCCCAGTTTTAAGGACATAAATATAGTTGTAGGACTCACATATGAAACAGGGACCTAGAACAGACAGGGTGTATTTGATGGTGAAGGACTGTGGGACAGATAACACATATGAACTTGATTCTCTAGTTCTAACCTTTTTGCTAAACCTTTGTGACCTAGGTATGGTACATTACCTGTTCAGATCTCTGTTTCTTATTCAGTAATTTAGTAGGCTTAGAATATAAGGCACTTCATTCAATAAATTTAGAACTGAAAGAGAACTTCAAAATCAACCCTCATGTTTCACAAATGAGGAAACAGAAATCTAGCAAGATTTAATATCTTATGCACTGTAACATAAGTGTGTAATAGAAGAAAAGTCCAAACTAGGGCCTCTGACTCCTAATCAAATTTTTTTTGATTCTGCCATCTGTTCTTAAAATTCCTACGGATGCTATATTCTATGAGCCTGTATCTAAGGAGATTTTCAGTAGAAACATAATATGATGCTGAAAGAAAAATAATTAAGATGTAACATAATTTCTTGTGATGTCAAATATACACCTATGATGATCTTGCACTCTCCCAATAAATTACAACCAAACATTGAGCCAATGGGACTTACCAGGAGACATTGCTAGTAGGAGGTGTTTGAAAGGAAAATTCCTCATTTGGGCTTTCATTCTGATTAATAGGGTGAAACTTGTGACAAAAAATAAAATAAAAGAAATTATTTTAAGTATTTTTAGGCAGCAAGGTCGGTCTTATCATTGGAGATCAGGAATTTCTTCACAGTGGGGCCAGCTTCTCTAGGTAAAGTTTATAACAATTAAGATATGCCCAACTCAGCAAAAGACATCTCAGCCTCTCCTTAATGTAGCAAGAATTTGACTATTTGAAGGTAGAAGTACAAAAGACACAAGCAGGACTTGATCTTGTAACACTTGACCAAGTAACAAATATCAGGGAACTGGTATTTCCCCAATACCCCCAGAGCTGGGAAAAATGAGTCATTGAGTCAACTTAACTTTCAAAATAGGGATGTACCTCAGGCCAACATTCTAAGCCATATTTGATTTTTTTAATCTTAGTTTCAAAACAAATATGATTTAAAAAACTACTTGTCCAAGCAACCATAGAAGAGCTGTTCCTCTTAAGGAGTGATGCTCAGGTTATGAGAAAAGTAAGAGAAACTTCAGAGATTTATTTTCTAAAATTAAGGAATTCCTACAAGTATCTCTGTGTACAAATACATTGGATACCTGAATGGATTAATAAGTATATTATTTTCTTAACTGAGTTTTATTTTATTTTGATGATTAATATGTTTGCGCATGTAAAACATTATTGTATACAATGTCCAAACATATAGAGTAGGAATATAGTCTTAGGAAAGATTTTGTTGTTCATATTTCATTCTTGAAAAGACAACATGAGGATGATTTTTTGATCTGTTTGTAAATTGGATCTAAGTGATGCAGAGCTACACAAAGTCCTGAGACTGATTCTAAAATTAGTGATTCTTTGGGAGATGGAATATTGTCATAGATAACACATTCAACTTGAAAGTATGCATCGTATTTGCTCTGTGATCTTGGACAAGTGCTTAAACTGTTATGATTCTCAATTTTTGCATCTGTAAAATGAGGATGCTGGAGGCTCTTTAAAGCACTGTTATCTGTAAGGCTTTCGGTGCTAAATCCAACTAAATTAACAACAAATAAAGGAGTTAACAAATAAAAGTGACTCTCCCGGGCTTCATAATTTTCAGTTTTGTTGATTACAATCACTCTAACTGATTCAGTAGTCAATTCCCATAAGGTCATGTGCTCGTTTTATAATTCTTCAAAGATATAGGTTGTTCTTTGTTTATTTCTTATTTGTTTGTTTTTTTATTCTCCATCCACAACCAAATATCTAACACAAAAAATTATTTGATAAATGTATTTTAATTGCTTATTGGATTTGATCATTCTATGTCTAAGGTTGTATAAGATAGTGAATATATATGGGCTTAGTTCTGATAGGTGCAAAATGTTTCTTGAAATGTGAAAGAAGATTCCAGAGAGTGAGTTCTCTATCTTGGACTGATACTCCTCTCTTAGGAATTCATCTCTGAAGTCAAAGTAAATGACAACTGAAAACCATGATATAATAAATGTGTTGTCAGTATTTTTCTGTCTCTATTCATGTGACTCACTCACTAAATAAAACAATAATTATCACAAAAGCATTTGTATAGCATCTTAAAGTCTGTAACACACTTCATCCATGTTATTCTGCTTTATATAGAAAGATATCTATATCTAAATCATTCCTTTTGGCAATTAAACTCAACATACAATATTGTACCTAACAAATAGTGGGTGTTTAGAAAAACTAGTGAATTTATTTCTTTATTTATTTGTTTTTTTGTTTTTTGTTTTTTTGTGATTACAGAGCATAAAAGTGATCACATCCATGAACACAGTATAGACTGTAATCAACTTCTGCATGTGTTTGTAACCCAAGAATATTTTGTCCTGGGTATAAGCTGATATTCAGAAAATTAACTCTTTGACTTCGATTATTATTAATTATAATTATTTTCAATGACTCCCCATACTCTAACTTTCCCATTTCTTCTCCACAACATGTAATAGAAATTCTATTTTTAAAATTAACCACATTTGTTGATGGCTCTCACTAATAGGTAGGCTTCTGGAGGGGTTTTATTCCTATTTTTTTTTAGATCACAGAAGTGTATTATCATAACTAGGACTATGAGGGACTTTTAAATTTATTACATGGGAAATGAAGAAACAATTCTAAAATTAAGAGTCAGAAAATTCTAAAAGTAACAGTCAGAAAATTGTCAGGGTTAGAATATTGTGTTGCACTAAGTGGGTCCTTAATCAATGCTTGTTGTTGAATGGTTGTTTCTGAATTTGATCCATTTCACAGCCTTTAATTTGGGAAGAAAATATGATTACACATTGAGAGGATGCATAAGGGTAATAGGAAACAGAGCCACAGTTTTTAGTTAATTGTACATTGTTTTTACATTTGACCTTAATTAATGCTAATTTTTAAAATTTTATTTATTTTTAATGCACATTGTTAATAAACCATGTTGCAGGAGAAAAAAAATCAGAGCAAAAGGGAAAACCCATGAAAAAGAAAAAAACAGAAAAAAGAAATGAACATAGCATGTGGTTGATTTACATTCAATCTCCATAAGTTCTTTTTCTGGATGCAGATGGAATTTCCTATCCAAAGTCTACTGAGATTGCTTTGGATCACTGAACCACTGAGAAAGACCTTGTCTTTTGTAGTTGATAATTGCACAATCTTGCTCTATTGTTTACAATGTGTTACTGATGCTGCTTGTTTTATTCAGTATCACTTCATGTTAATCTTCCCAGGCCTTTCTAAAATTGGCATTTTCATCATTTTTATAGAACAATTTTTCCCATTATGTTTATATACCAGAGCATATTCAGCCATTCCTCAACTGATGGCCATCTACTCATTTTCCAGTTCTTTGCTATCCCCCAAAATCCTCCAAACATTTTTTTTGCACTTGTTGGTCCCTTTTCCTTCTTTATGATTTCTTGATGCTTATTTTTAAAATGACTATAAGGAATAAGCAAAACCTTTAAGCCAGGAGTCTGCTTGGACAACAGAATTTAAAATGAAGAAGAATCAAGAAAGAAAGAAAGAAAGAAAGAAAGAAAGAAAGAAAGAAAGAAAGAAAGAAAGAAAGAAAGAAAGAAAGAAAGAAAGAAAGAAAGAAAGAAAGATTGAAGGGAGGGAGGAAGGGAAGGAGGGAGGGAAAGAAGGAAGGAAGGAAGGAAGGAAGGAAGGAAGGAAGGAAGGAAGGAAGGAAGGAAGGAAGGAAGGAAGGAAGGAAGGAAGGAAGGAAGGAAGGAAGGAAGAAAAAAAGAAAAAAAGAAAGAAAGAAAGAAAGAAAGAAAGAAAGAAAGAAAGAAAGAAAGAAAGAAAGAAAGAAAGAAAGAAAGTGAAAGAAAGAAAGAAAGAAAGAAAGAAAGTGAAAGAAAGTGAAAGAAAGAAAAAGAAAGAAAGAAAGAGAAAGAAATAAAAAGAAAGAAAGAAAGAAAGAAAGAAAGAAAGAAAGAAAGAAAGAAAGAAAGAAAGAAAATGAAAGGAAGAAAGAAGAAAGGAAGAAAGAAGAAAGGAAGGAAGAAAGAAGAAAAGCATAAAGAGGCTAAGAAACAAAGGAGAGAGAGAGAGAGAGAGAGAGAGAGAGAGAGAGAGAGAGAGAGAGAGAGAGAGAGAGAGAGAGAGAGAGCCTTGATAAATGTCTATAATAAAATTGAAAAGTTGATTCCATTAGGATTTTTATTCCCTGTCCCATTATATGTTAGCATATTCTATGTGTTCTTATGGACAGTTACATGATGGGAATGTTTTTCATCACTGTATATCTTGATTCCACTTCTGTATCTTATTTTTCACAGTAAAGAAGGAGAATGTAGTTACTCTGTACTTTTTCCTTGGTCACAACACATCTGGAACTTTTTGAAAAGATCTGTACAACTGAATTTAGGCAGGGCAGTAACATACTGAAAAGCACACAGAGGAAGGAACCAGAGCTGTGAAGGAATTTGAATTTGTGCCACACAGTAGATAATTTATTAAAGAAAGGGAGTTCTTGTTGTTTCTGAAACAGAGAAGAGTGGGGACAGGAGACACATGGTGATTATCTCTAATTATTTTTTTAAATTGTCATGTGGGAGCAATTAATCTTTTTCTGCCTAGTCAGAGCAAATAATCAAAGGGTAATGGATGGAGATTAAAAAAAAAGATTCCAGGTTAATAAAAAGGGGTCAAGGACCCAAAGCTTCTTAAGGATGAAAATGCCTAATGTTTGCCAATCTATCATATAAGAAGCTGGTTCACTGAAGGGCTTCAAGCATAATTTACAAAAGAGGGTTACTTATTGAAAAAAGGGGAGAAAATACCAATCTTCCTGTTGTCATGAAAATGATCTTTCTGATACCTTTTGATTTTGAGATACTGGTTTTTGTGTTCATGAAAAATGTCTTGAAAAAATCACTAGTTAGATCCCCATACAAGCCTGTTTGAATAATGATGACTAATTATTATCCTGTCAGGAGACCTTATATTTGTCACTCCAAATTCAAAATTCATGATTATTTCAATTGATGTTAACCCAACACTGAGAGTCATAATATTAGATGAGTGACTAATTTGAAAAATATTAATTACCTATTATTAGGATTCTTACAAGGTGCTAAGTCACTGAAATTGATAGAGACAATAATTATCTAATTTAGCATGGTAATTAACAGTTCTCTAGTTTAGTAATGTACTTACTAGAATTCCATGAGATTCACACCTTTAAGAGAGCATACTTTTAAGGAGCTCCTACAAGCCCAGGGAGAACCCAGAAGCCCACTCTCTTGGAGGCAGAGATTAATTCCAACTTCCACCTAAAGGTGCATAAATGCTAGCTAGAGGTATGGAGAAGACTTCTGGAGATTCAGAGTCAGGATTCAGTCAAGGAGATTCACAAGCCAGGTAGAATGAAGGAAGACGGAGAAGTGGTGGCAGGTTGTTCTATGGAGAACACTGAAACCAAGATCCGGAAGACCTCCAGAAAACTAGCTGAGCCCCAAGTGACAGAGATAAGATTTGGAAAGAGAAAGTAAAGGATTTAGACTTCTTGCTGCATTTGGGATTATTGAACTGAAGTGAAACTAATGCTGCCTCCAGAAGCTCTACAAGAAAGGGGCTCCCAGAGAACAATTATATTTTTAGGGAAGAGAACATTACATTTTGACGCCTGAACGTGGGGCAGACAGGATCCTGATTTCAATGGAAAAGTCTCTGATCCTGATCTAGTGGAAAAGTCTCTCTGATCCAGAAATTAGGGCGAGTACAAAAAGGAAACTTTTTTAAAGAGGTAAAGTAGAATTTCAGCAAAATGGGGTAAATTTTTAGAAAACAGCTTCCGTTCAAGGAAAGTGTTTAGAGAACATTATCAAGGTTATGAAAAGCCAAGAATTTATGAGAATTTTGGAACAGATATTGGGATTATATCCCAAAGAAATACTAAAGAGCAGAAAGGGACCTGTATGTGCCAAAATGTTTGTGGCAGCTCTTTTTGTTGTAGCTAGAAACTGGAAGTTGAATGGATGTCCATCAATTGAAGAATGGTTGGGTAAATTATGATATATGAAGGTTATGGAATATTATTACTCTGTAAGAAATGACCAGCAGTAGGAATACAGAGAGTCTTGGAGAGACTTAAATCAACTGTTGCTGAGTGAAATGAACAGAACCAGAAGATCACTATACACTTCAACAACAATACTGTATGAGGATGTATTCTGATGGAAGTGGAAATCTTCAACATAAAGAAGAGCCAACTCACTTCCAGTTGATCAATGATGGACAGAAATAACTACACCCAGAGAAGGAACACTGGGAAGCGAATGTAAATTGTTAGCACTACTGTCTATCTACCCAGGTTACTTATACCTTCAGAAGCTAATAATTAATATGCAACAAGAAAATGGTATTTCCACACATATATTGTATCTAGGTTATATTGTAACACATGCAAAATGTATGGGATTACCTTCCATCGGGGGGAGGGAGTGGAGGGAGGGAGGGGAAAATTTGGAAAAATGAATAAAAAAAAAAAGAAAATGTTCTCTTTTTTTGGACATTTGTGAAATTTAAAATAAAATAAACTAGAAAAATAAAGAATTTTGGAACAGGTCACTGAACTTTTAGAAACTGTGCAGTGTATATCTCCTTGGTTCTCTATGGAAAAAGAATTGGATCTAGAAGAATGGAAATTAGTAGGAGAGCAACTTTGTCAATACTACAACAAAAATGGACCTGACTCAATTTCCAAAGATACACTTAATACATACAATTTCATACAACTGGCTTTAGGAAATTATATAAGTTATAGAATAAGGAAAAAAGAAGAAAGAGCAGGAGGGGGAGGTGCCAACTAAACTAAGTGAAAAGGATGAAGAATCAGATAAGAATTCACAGCAGGAGAAATTAGATCATTTCCAATCCCCTGATTTATCTCCCTCAATTAACCCTTCATGGGTGGAGAGAGAAGGAGGAGGGAGAAAGGCAGTAACACAATCAGAACCACCTATTAAGCAGCCTATGACAGGAATAGAATGAGCATTGGTTAAGGCAAAAAGAAAAATGAAGTAGAGGATATATCTGATTTTATAGCTGCATACCCTATAATTGAAGAACTTGACTGGGTCAAAGAAGGAGAAGATACACTCCTTTTGATTTGGATAAAATTAAGGATTTGAAAAAAAGGTTGCACTCTTTATGGGGCTACATCATCTTATGTTAAGATATTTACTAGTATACTTAAACAACAATACTATATGATGATCAATTCTGATGGATGTGGCCATTTTCAACAATGAGATGAACCAAATTACTTCCAATAGAGCAGTAATGAACTGAACCAGCTACACCCAGCAAAAGAACTCTGGGAGATGACTATGAACCACCACATAGAATTCCCAATCCCTCTATTTTTGTCCTCCTGCATTTTGGATTTCCTTCACAGGTTAATTGTACACTATTTTCAAAGTCCGATTCTTTTTGTACAGCAAAACAATTATTTAGACATGTTTACATATATTTTATTTAATTTATACTTTAACATATTTAACATGTATTGGTCAACCTGCCATCTGGGGCGGGGAGGAGGGGAAAAATTAGAAGAAAAAGTTTGGCAATTGTCAATATTGTAAATTACCCATGCATATATCTATTAAAATATTTTTTTAAAATGTTACTAGATAATTTGGCTATTAGGTTCTTACTAAGTGCTAATGAGATAATGAGATATTGGGTTTTTACTAAGTGCTAAGTCGGTGCTTGACAATTTTCTAGTTCTGGCCTTTCCTGGTAGTTTGACTTGTGAATTCCTGGGGAAGAGCTTGTGTGCTTGGGAGTAGCAAGTTCATTGGTTGAAGTGGTTCTTCCCAGAAACCCTTGCATTATCCCAAGCCCATTCTCTGGGAGGATAAAGAGGGCAGCACTCCAGAGATAGTCTCTGCTCTAGACCAGGCTTGAATGGCTCTCTGCAGGAAGGGAAGTCACTTCTCTGGACAAGAGTTACCGGCAACTGTCTGGAGACAACAGTTCTCTACAGGAAGAAGAATCTGTCTGAGAGATTTGACACAGCAGATCTCCTCACAGAGACCGATCGGCAGCTTCTGGAGACAACAGCAAGTTACATTTGACTTATGAAACCCTAACCCCAAGTGATTGGAAATCCACAATCAATTTCAGTGACTTAGCACTTTGTAAGAATCCTCACAACCAGCATAAATTTGTGGTAGGTATGTGGTAGGTATGATACTTGGAAGTAGGGACATACAAATAAAAGAGATATTGTCCTTTTTTTCCTTCAAGAGCTTAACATTTGGCCAAAGAATGCAAATTGTAATAAGATACTACATGGAAATTAAAAAAAAAAAGATTTTTGGGGGGTGAATTGGGGGAAGAAGAGGCAACAGTAGCATAAAAATGGGGCAATGGGGCTTTAATTTGAATGAAACTTGAGTTTCCAGGAGGCAGAGATGAAGAGGGAATGAATTTCATGTTTGAGGGATAATCAGTCTAAAGACATGGAATCATAAGAGCATTCTGAATAATAGTTAGTTGGCCAATGTTGGCTCTCTATGAAGCATATTGGAAAATAGGAAGATTAAGAAAAAAGGTTGGGTTCAAATTTTGAAGTACTTTCAAAATTAAACAGTGAAATTTGTGTTCGATTCTTGTAGCACATAATTATAGCCACTGGAGTTTATCAAGCAAGGGGCATGATAAGGCAGGTGCTTTGTCAGGTCACTTTTTTAGTTCTATGAATGCCCGATTGGAAAGGGAGGAACTAGAAATCATGGAGATCAATTAGGAGGCTGTTTCCACAGAACAAGTGAAATGCGGTGAGGGCCCGAGTTAGGGTAATAATCATGTTGCCAGAGATTAGTTAAATGTAAGTGAGTACATTGAATAGAAAGGCCAATCAAGCCCCAACTTTGACAGTGACCTTAAGAACATGTCTTTATCTTTATAAGTGCCTTGAAATATAAGAGAATGGAATGAAATTGAACTTCCTTTCAAGCATTCTGGCTTAAATAAAAATATAAGTCACTTCTCTTTTTTTCCTTTTCCTCTAGAACAAGGTGACTAAAGTAAAAGCAGATGGTTTACAGCAGGGGTCCTCAAACTATGGCCAGCGGGCCAGATGCGGCCCTCTGAGGATGGTTAATAGGCCTGCCAAGTTATGGCAAAATCATACCAGAAGTGACATTCGACCTAAAGTCACGTTAGCAACGCACACTTCTGGCACTGGACGGAGGCGGCGGAGATGGTGAAGACACAGTGTCTAGCCCTCCAACACTCTGAAGGACAGTAAATTGGCCTCCTATTTTTAAAAAAAAATTGAGGACCACTGGTTTACAGAATGGAAATGCTAGAGGAAATGACCTGAAGGCAAGGTATACTCAATGAATAAGATAAGATGATAATTCTGTCCTGATTCTCAGACCTGATTCTGATGTATGATTTTATTAGTGGGTCTACCATTATTTGCAAGTGAATTGCTTCAAGTCAAACACTCTTGAGTTTGGGAGTAACTAGAGTAACGTGCCTACTTTCTATGCCGTAGAATTCCATGACAAATAAATCTCTCATGAATTCCAGAGCTGTGGGGGGATCCTAAAAAAGAGAAGCAATAACTCACTATACCTAAGCCATTTGAGGTTCTCCTTTCTAAGCGTGATGACCTAATGAAGATCACAAAGACTGCTCTTAAGCAGAATCTGCCCCTGAACCTGTTCCAGCACCATAATCTTGCCAGGATCAGTTCGCCAACAGATTCACTGTGTTTTGCCTTGTAAAACATCACCTTGTTCCCAGGGATGTTTTTACATCATCAAAAAAGTCACAGACGTGTGTTTAAATTTTTAGCCCTGCTTAAATTATCTGGAGTCCTTCAAAAGAGAAGAGAAAAAAAAATCAATTTGGCTTTGGCAGCTGTCTCTAAACTGACTGCCAATCACCATGGGATCTTGGCTATTCTTAAGCCCCCTGAATTCAGTCTGCATTAAGGCAGGAGTGTGCTTGGATGGAAGCCCAGGACTCAAGCAATATAAAATGATTTGTTGTAAGTTTAAAGATGCTTCATCCTTGGCGTTCTCCTTTCATTTACATTTTAAACCCTCATCAAAATGTGAATCAGTGGCCCCAGCTAATAGAGCCTTCTCCATCCGACATCACGTCTACTACAGAGAACAAAAAAGTCTTTCCAATCCCTCACTGTTCTTTCTTACACTGTACTGCCTCCCCCCCCACCCCCGTGGCTGCAGAATGAGCACCAGACTTTATAAATGCAACACTTCTCCCCAGACCCAATCTATTCTATGAAATGTAAATGTGTTGCTACTTACCAGGACATGCAGCCGCCTGTCTGAACTGTCACCCTATCTATTGCCAATGACATTGTACTTGTGTAATGGAAATGTCGGCATAGCTTTAGAGTAAACAAACAGGCAAAAGAAATGAATGTTAAAATTTGTAAGCAAGATAAATGCCATGGTGATCTCCAAGGCTTCAGAGCAACATGCGATACAGGCAAACACACTAATGGGTTTTTGTTGGTTTCATAAACATGACTAGTGCTATCCATTTGGGGATCAGCAGCCAAGTGAAAAATCATGAGGGTTAAATAGCAGGAAATAAGCAGTTCTCTTATTCTAGTGTGGCATAAACCATTGTTCTTGGGAAAGGGCTGAAATATGGCTATGACAAAATTTCTGAGTTGAAAAAGAACTCAACAACTACCTTAACTAGTCCACATCTATCTATCTATCTATCTATCTATCTATCTATCTATCTATCTATCTATCTATATATGTATATATATCTGAGAACAAATGGGAACTGACCACAAGCCAGTCTTTGTTCCAAGGCCTCCAAAGATGGAGGACCTTATTCCTACACTTGTCCTATGAACTTCTGTATAGATTTTTGAGCAATTCATCTATTCTCTGATATTCACTCCCCACCTAACATATTAAATGTGCCCATTGCACTTTTTTCTACCCTCTAAGGTAAAATAAATTGAATTTGTGTGAAATTCATTCGAAATTATTAATATAGCTATCATTCACCATTCAAATGAGTATTCTATCTTTTTTGAGACATAAATGATCTTATCCATATGGCCATTCTGTCCACCAAGATTGAGAAAAATAATGAGACAAAACAGTTACTCAGGCTGACAGAACACTTTAAATTGTACAAAGTAACTTATGAACATGTTTTATTTTAGTCTCTCAATCTGGTATGTTATTTACTATTATTCTCATTTTAAAGAAGAGGAAACTGAGGTTTCAAGATATACAGGAAATGGAGCTTAGAACTAAAAGTAGCTGAGGTCGATTTAAACCCATTTTTTTTTCTCATATCAACTTCAGCCTTGATATGAACCTCTTATTCAGTGTGATTCTTGTTAATATATTGCAATATTTCCTCCATGGAGAGAATCCAATTAGTGTGTTGGAAACATTCCTGAAGGTCTTGTAATTTTCCCTGGGTACCAGTAAAGCTCATCCAGACTATCCATCCCTTTGGACTTCCTATTCATGAGGGAGCAGCTCATCTTCCTTTCCAGTCGTTCATACTCTGATGAAGTGCTTTAAGTTACTTTTCTGTACAATATTTGACTGGTCATATATCCAGCCTAATTACACCCACAATGAATTATCTCTTTCCACTTAGTACTACCACCATTGTGATTGTTCTGATTCTGCCTTGATTCTTTACAGACCTAGAGTATCCCTAACCAAATGATGATTAAGGGCCCTGACATTATAGAATGGACTGTGTGGGATGTAATAAGAAGTAGGATATAATTAGAAATTGCAGCAAAAAAAAGTCACTTTAATGTGTGGTCAGACTTAATCATGAATGTTCTATGTACTCCTATCTGGTACTAAAATAAAATTAAATGTATTTTAAAATCTCTGAATTTTTAAATAGATAGATAAACTAAGGATGAAGATTTAAAAATAGAAAAAGAAAAGAAAATATATAAGAAACAATAGATTAATGCTCTAATGGGGAAGTCTTATAGGGCCCATATTCATAGTAATTATACACTCTGAAATAAGATTATGAAAATTTGAATGACTGATCATTGTGATCCAGTTAGAACTTACAATTTTATAACAAGTCAAAAAGATAACACTTAAGTTATGCTCTAGTAAATGTTACTCTCTATTAAGTGTCTTCAAAAAATACCCAATACCCTCTTTTTCTGAAATAAGGGACAGAAGTAAATTCAAAAAGCATAAGTGTTCATGTAAAAAATAGCTCAGTTCCATTGAACAAAATTAAGGGGGAAGGATCAGATAAGAACCATTATTCTTTTCTTTCAACATTATAGTTCTCCAATACCATGAGGTAGTTTCCTCCGTTAAAATCAACAATAGCAAAAACAACATATAAATAACAGCTATTCCTTTGTTGTGTTAGCTTTCAACTCTCCAGACTTAAAGAGGAAGAATTTAAGGATGAGAACGATCCATTTTGTCACCACTGTTGTCCCTTAAATATTTCCTGAGTGAGTGAACATGGAAGTTATTTCTCTTCCTTTCTTTCCATTTTATTCTCTTCTCTCAATCGAAAAATTCTCAAAATCCCTTTTTTAAAGAAGAAACCTCATCTTCAGGTCCTAATTTCTAGTTACCTTCTTTTGTTTTTCTGTGGTTAAAATGAAATACATCTCCCTTGGCTTTTATAGTCTTATGTTTGCTTACAAAGCATCCAGTTCTGGCCTTCTCCAAAAGAATGCTATACTGGGTGTCATCAATTCTCAAAGGAATTGGAAGCTGATCTTTTCCAGCTCTTGATTTAGGATCTTTGAATACAGTATCTGTTTGAACTGTGATTTTATATGTGTTGGCCAGTTTGAGAACTCTGGTTTCATAATAGATTTTTTTCTGTTGTTTTTGTTGTTGTTGTTGTTGTTGTTGTTGTTGTTGTTGTTGTTGTTGTTGTTGTTTTTGCCCTTTGCATATGTAAATGGTAGTGGGGCTGACAGGTATTTTCTGCTTAAAAAAGAGTGTGCTCATATTGTCACTTTCATCTCTCTCAGTCAATTTGTGATTGCTCTGAGTTCTCCTTTTGGTTTCCTTGGTTACCAATCATCCTTCATCCTTCCTCCTACCAATACTCTATCCACCTCTGCACACTAACTTCAGTCCCATCTACCGGGTTGTGTCCAATCTATCCTGACATAACTCAGACTTCCCCTTTCTATTTTCAATTATTCATTCATTCAAACATTCATTCATTTATTAAAAGCCTGTCTCTCCTGAGTTAGCTCAAACCTCCCTTGTTTGCTTCAATTACTTTTTTTCTTCAAACTTCCCTATATCTTCTCTTAATTTTAGATTCCTTGTGCCTTGGTTGATTAAGTTATCCATTCGTTATCAACATATTACTAATAATCTTCTGTGTGCACAGTACTCAAGTTGGCTTAACTATTGGACAAATAACAGATGGGATGAAATAATGGCCTTATTCTTTACTTTATGGTATTTACAATTTAGTAGAAAAATTAGATACAGCAATAACAAGAATGCATATTTTGATTATTTTCTCCATTAGAGAGTATAATTAAAATGCCTTATGCAATGCATGGAGAAGAAAAACATAATTCTATTTTGTTTTGTTTTGTTTTGCTTGTTTTACATAGGAAAATTTCTCAGTTTTCTTGCCCTTTAAAGTTTATAAAGCATCTTCCTTAATACAACCTTATGAAAGATATTCTGGAAGTACCATCATCCCCACTTAACAGATGGTGAAAGTGAGGCTTTGGAGAGTTAAATGATTATTCCCATGATTGTACAACTTACTACTGCATAAAGGATTTTTACTTCATGGCCCTTTATTCTGCACTCCACAACTGTGCTCTACACCCTATCATCATCTTTTCTCTTGTTTCCAACTGCAAGGTCAAGATGTTCTGACTTGAATAGACAATGGGAAGCTACAGACAAAGTTTAGGGGGAATGATGTGAATAAATATGTCATATCTTTCCTTTTTCTATTGATAGGCACATTTTTCTTTAGACTGATCTTTGGTTGATGCTCTAACAATTACATCACAATTACAAGCTACAATTGAAGTAGCTTCTTTTTCTTTTTCTCCTCCTCCTCCTCCTCTTCCTCCTCCTCCTCCCCCTCCCCACTCCTCCTCCTCCCCCTCCCCACTCCTCCTCCTCCTCCTCTTCCTTCTCTTCCTTTTCCTCCTCTTCCTTCTCCTCCTCTTCCTCCTCCTCCTCCCCCTCCCCACTCCTCCTCCTGCTCCTCTTCCTTCTCTTCCTTTTCCTCCTCTTCCTTCTCCTCCTCTTCCTCCTCCTCCTTCTCCTCCTCTTCCTTCTCCTCCTTCTCTTCCTCTTCCTCCTCTTCATCCTCCTCCTCCTCCTTCTCGTCCTCTTCCTCATCCTCCTTCTCTTCCTCTTCCTCCTCCTCTTCCTTCTCCTCCTCCTTCTCTTCCTGCTTCTCCTCCTCCTCATTCTTCTTCTTTTTCTTCTTCTTCTAACAAATATGTATTATTTGCCAAATGGCAAGGATATATTTATTTTGCTTTTAGAGAGAGATATGGAACTGATCTGAAGAAGGGATACACACACACACAGACAGAGAGAGAGAGAGAGAGACAGAGAGAGAGAGAGAGAGAGAGAGAGAGAGAGAGAGAGAGAGAGAGAGAGAGAGAGAGAGAGAGAAACAGAGACAGAGAGAGACAGAGAGACAGAGAGAGACAGAGAGACAGAGAGAGAGAGAGAGAGACAGAGAGACAGAGAGAGACAGAGAGAGAATGCAAAACTGTAGTTTATCACAAAGGGAATTATGTTGAGAAAGAATGCAGATCATCCAGGTAATCCAAAGAGTCAGAGATAGAATGTTGTGTGGGGCAAAGAATAACTTAGAATTCAGATTTTAACACTCAACTTCATACATATTATGACCAATGCCAAGCGAAAGAATCAATGGGATTATGACCTTAACTGTTAGTTATATTGTTTTAAATGCTACTGCTTGGAGTAAAAGTATCTGCCTTGAAAATGTGTATGAAAAAGTTAGTCACACCAAGCTTTCTCTATGAAATTTAACTGTTGCAAAAATCAAATTCACTTGTGAAATGGCAACACATTTTTCTTCTGCTAAAGGTTTTAATCCCTCCAACAGACATAATTATCTTTTGAAAGCTGTGTAAATAAAAAAAAAAAAAGAAAGAAACAATAAACGTTTCCTTCTTGTTCTTCACTACTTCTGATGGAAGCCAATTTTTTTAGCCTTCATTTCATATTTTACTATAAGCTGTTACAACTGTAATTCTGTGAAAGTATATAATAATAAACAAAAGGAAAAAGAAGTGAGAGTGATACATTGTTGGTGGAACTTTGAATGGACCCAACCATTCTGAAGAGCAAATTGGAACTAGGCTCAAAAAGTTATCAAACCATGCATGTCCTTTGTTCCCGTCAGTGTTTCTACTGGGCTTATATCCAAAAAAAGATCTTAAAGGAGGGAAAGGGACCCATATCTGCAAAAAAAAAGTTTGTGATAGCCCTTTTTGCAGTGGCTAGAAACTGGAAACTGAATGGATACCCATGAATTGGAAAATGGCTGAATAAATTATGGTATATGAATGTAATGGAATATTATTTTTCTGTAAGAAATGACCAACAAGATGATTTCAGAGAGGCCTGAAGAAATGTATAGGAACTGATGGTAAGGAAAATGGGCAGAACCAAGAGATCATTATACAGAGCAACAACAAGACTATACAATGATCAATTCTTATGGACATGGTGCTCTTCAACAATGAGATCATTCAAAATGGTTCCAATTGTTTAGTGTTGAAGAGAGCCCTCTACACTCAGAGAGAGAATTGTAGGAGCTGAGTATGGACTACAACATAGAATTTTCACTCTTTCTGTTGTTGTTTGCTTACATTTTGTTTTCTTTCTTAGTTTTTTTTTTCCTTCTTGATCCAATTTTTCTTGTGAAGACAAGATAATTGTATAAATATGTGTACATGTATTGGATATAACATATATTTTAACATATTTAACATATATTAGACTATTTGTCATTTAGGGGAGGGGTTGAAGGGAAGGAGGGAAAAAAAAATTAGAACAGAATGTTTTGCAAGGTCAGTGTTGAAAAATTATCCATGCATATGTTTTGTAAATAAAAAGCTTTAATAAAATATAAAAATAAAAGAAAAGGAAGTGAGAAAACCAAATAATAGAGGGAGGAAATACATTCTTATAGAAAAAATATAAACAAAGAAACAAGACACTTATTTAATAATGCCTAACTTGGCAGTTATGTTGTGGAATGGATTAATGTGCTGGGAATGGAGTAAAGAAGATTAATTTTCCTGAGTTCAAGTCTCATCTCAGACACTACCTATGTGACTTGGGCAAGTCATTTAACTCAATTGCCACAACTTCCTCTTATAAGGTATGCTGGAGAAGGAAATAACACGTACCTGCAGTATTTTTTTTTTTTTTTTTTTTTGCCAATAAAAACTCTAGTATCATGTACTAGTATCTAGTATCTAATAACTGAAAAATAAGAAATAGAGAATAAGTGGGAAGGGATTTTGTGACATATTTCAGGAAAGAATACAATAGTAACTATGTCAGAAAGAATTAATGAAATAATGAAATAATTAAAATATGAATCTATTTTTGCATGAGTTGAAGTGATAAAGGAATCTAGAAATATATAGCTAAATTTACTAAAGACACATTTGACTCCTGGCTAGCCTATTTAGCAATATGATCAAGTTTCTGAGTGCTGAATTTGATTATTATTATTTTTTTTTGGTAACTGAAGATTTGCTGGCCTAAGCTCTAGTCTTCATTATTTCAGTAACTGGGTTTCCTAATTTTTGCTTCTTCCCTTTTTAATTCCATTTATCAAGATGAATGAAAATGTCCCTTGTTAGGATTACTAAGTGAGAACTCAGGTTGTCTGGACAGTGACAAGGTGAGAATTCAGGTTTTCTGGACAATTACAAGGTGAGAACTCAGGTTGACTTGATAGAGGGGGCAAGCTCATTGGCTGGGGTGGTTCTTCCCAGAAGCCCTTGCAGTATCCCACGCCCATTCTCTGGGAGGATAAAAGAGACAGCACTGGGCCCAGAGAGCAGATCGGCCTGGAGAAGGATAAGAGCTGGAGGAGATTCAGAGCCAGGATTCAAGAAGAGGGTCTCTGCATTACATCAGGCCTGACAGGGCTCTCTGCAGGAAGGGAAGTCACTTCTAAGGACAAGAGTTAACAGCAACTGCCTGGAGACAACGGTTCACTACAGGAAGAAGAATCTGTCTGAGAGATTTGAGTAGACACAGCAGATCTCTTCCCAGAGAGTAATCCGGCAGCTTCTAGAGACGACAGCTCGCTACAGTCCCTAATCATGATTTTTCAGTTTCAAGAATTCTTGTTATTATGTAATTTGTAATTTTTGAAAGTTATAATCAATATTGGTAACAGTATAGCACAGTGGATAAAGTGCTTTACTGAGAGACAGAAAGGACTGGGTCCAAATTCTGTGTCTGTAATTTGTAATTATCTGATGCTAGGCAAGTTATTTAACCCACAAGAGCCATAATCTCTACATTAAAAAAGAGAAAAAAAAAATTAATGATGCTTATACTTCTTTCACCGTCAATCTATGTGCCTTAAATCTAGGAAGATATTTTTTCACCATCCTGTCTTTGCTTTAAAAAATAAATTATCTTGAAATAAATTAGGCAAGGAGAGTGAATATTGGATCAGAAGAATGGATTTATAATTCTGAATTTTATTTATAAGACTCTTCAAATGTTTGTTGATTCATTCCAGTAGTTCTTTAATCCATCACATATATTCAAAGAATACCCATTGCAGTGTATGCCCTCAGTGATCATGCATCCTTGATTTGAAGACTATTAATAAAAGAAAACCCACAACCTCCAAAGGCAATCTAGTCTCCTTTCAGATCACTACAATTTTTAAGTAGATATTTATGTAAAATAATATCCACAATTATCTTTTGGAAAATTTCCATCATTATCCACAGTATTGTCTTTGAGGGGTAAAAAGAAAAAAAAATACATCACTCTTGTATATTTCCTTTTTAATATTAAAGAATGGTGTGGCTAGCTAGGTAGTGCAGTGGATAAAATGTCAGATCTGGATTAGGAAAAATCTGGGTTCAAGCTTCAGACAGTTTATAGGTGTGTGACTCTGGTCAATTCACTTTCTTGGCTGCTTCATTTTCCTCATCTGATGATGAACTGAGGAAGGAAATGTTTGACATTACTTGTCAAAACAAAACAAAACAAAACAAAACAAAAACAAAATAAAACAAATGAAATCAGAAAGTGTCTGAAATAATTGAACAATAACTCACATATTTATTGAATTTTTTCTTCAGTTTAAAAATCCTCAATTTGTTCTGCTACTCATTTTGATAATTGATACTCTTTAGTTACCATTTTAAAGTCATTTGATGCCCCTCTGCCATGCTTAATATCATTGTCCCTGAGTACTATGAGGGTCCTAGGATTCTTTTCAAACATTAGATTCTGTGCCTTTTTCGTTCCAAAAGAGGGATAAAGGAGTATATGTTTAGTATCATATGGGGAGGATAATCAAGAGTAAGTTGAAACATTGCATATAGGACATTTGTCATTGGGAAAAAGGCCAATAAATAGATGGCTATTGACCCTTACAAATAGGGGACATTTATATAGAAGAGAAGGAATCGATGCTAAGGGAGATATTATGCTTTTGAGAGAAAAATAAATTTGGGATGTCATTTTTCTCTTGAATGGATTTGTATATCTCTGCTAAAAAGGGGGCAACTTTAGAGAGGAGGTGGATATAGGTTTTCCTCTGGACTTTTCAAGTATAATGGGATGAATAAATGAATGAAGGAAGTGGTTAAAAGCAATAAGAACAAAAATAAAATCAACCAACTAAAAAAAACTTCAAATATTTCCTGTGTGAGAAGCATTGTTCTCGATATAGGAAGATAGTCCCTATCTTCAAGAAGCATACCCCCAAAATATGCTCAAAGAGATTGTTGCTCTAGAGTGATACAATGGATATAAGTTAGTCATTTGTGATTTTAATTAACTTAGAATAATTTGATCTACACAGAGTACTCACATACTGTTCCCAAAGCAAACAAAAAAGATTCCCTAGGAAATTTGTGAAATACTCATATTTGTTTTGTTTGTTTGTTTGTTTGTTTGTTTTAATTTGGTCTGAAAAATCTTGGTGCTGTGAAAGATTTGAGTCAAGCTCAAGGCCTTGAGAAGCATTTTAGGAAATAGACAAAGAATGTTTTTGAAGCAAACTTTCAATAACTCAAAGAAAAACATCTAGCAAATTCCTCCATCCAGTCTAGAATTCCACTAAAAGAAGAATGAAATCATTGGAGACTGTGGTTGTAGTTTAAAAAGTGGCAGAGAGTTGAGGATGAGATTGGAATCTCAACATCCTGTGATTGCTTGAAGTCATAAATTAACTCCCAAAGAAGCTTATAAATACATCCCCAATGAGCAGAACAAAAGATGTCTACATTACTAGAGACTTCAAAGTTCAAAAAGAAAAAAAGAAAACCAAACAACCAAAATAATTTTAGATTATTTTAAAAAATGCTTAATAAAATCTTCATTTTTAAAACATATGAATAAAAAATTTTGAAAATTCACCTTTGAAAAATATTGTGTTTCAGTTTTTTTTTTTTCCTTCTTTTCTCCCATTTCCTCTCCTATATGGCAACTAATACGATATATGTTAAACGTGTGCAATTCTTCTATACATGATAACTCTACAGTTACAATGCATTAAAAAAATGAGATCAGAAAAGATAAAAGAAAAAAAAAATGAGAAAGAAAACAAAAACAAGCAGACCACAACAACAAAAGGAAAAAACATGTTGTGATCCATATTCAGGCTCCACAGTTCTCTCTCTGGGTGCACATAGTTCTCGTCATCACAAAACCATTGGAATTGGCTAGAATAATCTCATTGTTGAAAACTGCCAAATCCACCAGAATTGATCATCGTATAATCTTGCTGTTGCCATGTACAATGATCTACTTACTTCACTTACCATCTGGTCATATAAGTTTCTCCAGGCTTCTCTGAAATCATACTGCTGATTTTTTTTTAATAGAACAACAATTTTCTATAATTTTTTTATATCATAACTTATTTAGACATTCAACAACTCATGGGCATTCACTCAATTTCCAGTTTCTTGCAGCTACAAAAAGATGGTCACAATAATTTTTGTACATGTGGGTCTCTTTCCCTTCTTTATGATCTCTTTGGGATACAGGCCCAGTGGAGGCATTGCTGAATCCAAGGGTATGCACATTTTGATAGCCCTTTGGGCACCGTTCAAAATTACTCTCCAGAATGCCAACTAAAAAATTAAAAAAGAAATGATTCTCTATAACAAATAATCTCAGTCAAGCAAAAGGGAAATCAACACACTAGCAGTAAGAAAATCTATTGAACTCTAAGCACTTTTCCAAGTTGTAGTCTGCAATCACCAACTCTCTCTTGGACATCTCATAATGGATATCTGGAAATATCTTAAATAAAGTATATCCAAAATGGACTCCTTTTTCTAAAATGTTGAATTTCACTAGTGCTGTGATTTTATCAGGACTGTCTACCTTCTTTTTTTTTTTTGTTTTTTTTTTTTTTTTTTTTTCCTGAGGCTAGGGTTAAGTGACTTGCCCAGGGTCACACAGTTAGGAAGTGTTAAGTGTCTGAGACCACATTTGAACTCGGGTCCTCCTGAATTCAAGCCTGGTGCTCTATCCACTGCGCCACCTAGCTGCCCCCGACTCTGTACCTTCTGACTGGAGTCAGGGACTTCAAGTCCTTCACTTATAGAGAAGTCAGAATAGTCTTTAATCAATTTTCTATCAATAGCACTGCTTTCAGATTTCTTTTGACTTCTTTCCCTTTTGTTCCCCATCTCCCCCTACTTTTTAATTTTCTCTGTGTGCTGTATTCCTCTTTTAGATTCTCAATGTTCTTTTTATATGTACTTATATTCTCAGCATTTGACACAGAACCTAGAACAAAGTGCTTTACAAATGTTTATTGACTGAAAACAAAGACAAAGTATGATAGAGCTCCATTCCCCAAGTGGAAGAAACTGGGGAGCCAAGAATTGCAAGATGTAAAATGTTGGATAAATAGAGTGCTGTAATCACTGATATAGAACTTTAGTAAAAATTTTATAGCACTTTGGATATGCTAAAGATGCAGTGAAGAAAAGGACTGTTTATTAGCTAAATACTCTAGGTAGGACTGTGTATATGGTAGCTAGGTATCCAGAGTCTTGACATTTGGTCAATCTCTTTTCTATCTAGCAGCAGTTTCAGTGAAGCACAATGCTATAAATTCATGAAAGATTTTTAGCAGAGTCTGCTAGAATCTTCCAAAGGACAAACACGGTTTAACCTATTCCAACAGTGGCAAGTATACAGCCAACGACTTTAAATTTGAGTGCACTCTCCTTGGTGAATGAGAAGATGCAAAGGATAACATGCTGTCAGCTATTGGGTAAAAATATTTGTGACCGCTCTGTTTGATAAACATCATGGAGAATATTCCTTTGGAAATGCTTGCTTAAATGGAACTGTCATCTTAATCCCTGGGGACTACGAGTTGGGACAAGTGCTGTGGATAGTAGACTTTAGCTAATGTCATTAGAGAGACTTCCTGGCCCTTCAGGGGCACTTTAGAGTAAAAATAATGATGTGGTCTTCTTTCCTCTGAGAGAGACATTTATCACTACAATAATAAGAGATGACACATGTATGAATTTATATACTGCAAATATTTGACTAATAATCATAAATGTTATATATATATATACATATATATGTATATATATATGTATATATATGTATATATATGGTGTTTGTACATTCTCATATATATGTTGTTTACTGCATATACTTATATATGCATATATGTATAATATATGCATTTATTATATATATGCACATATGCATATACATATATTCATCTATTCATTCATTTTTTAAGTTGCTTATCTTTGATTATTGTTGTGATTTTTGTATAATTTCAAAAGGATGTCATGGTTTTTTGAATGCCATTTAAACCAATTTTAGGAGAAAACTACAAAAAATTGAGAAACAAACAATAAGGGGGATAAAGACTTTTTAAAATGATCATTAAATTGTAAAACAACAGTAAAACAATAGCAGCAACAATTTACTTATGCCAGGTTATATTTCACCTAGTGAAATTAGTAGAGGGTATTCAATCATGTTGCTAAACTTTAATATATGCATTTTTCTGTTTACATCGAGGTAAATGTTAGGAAATGGGTGTTTTTGGTATTTGCTGATGATGCTCTCTACATTTCCTAGTACACCCCTCTTTTTGTTTCATTGTTTAAACCACACTGTTACCAATTTCTGCTATGTGTTCTAGAATAAAGTGTAGAATGGACTTTTTTCAATTGTTCAGGATTATTCCAGCAATCAGCAGATGGGGAGCACTTCATAGGATGAAATGCACATTTCACTTTCCACTTTGCATATTACTAATCTAAATAGATCACCTCTCTGTGAGGATTTGAGTTGTTAAGACTTTATTCCTGAAAAAAAAACAAAAAAAAAAAAAAAACTGATTAATGATAAAGCCTTTATTTGGTAAATTGAACTGTGAAACTTAATTATGGAAAGTTTTTATTTTTTTTATTTTGTGTGTGTGTGTGTGTGTGTGTGTGTGTGTGTGTGTGTGTGTGTGTGTGTGTGTGTGTTAAGAGCCCTAGGGTAAAGGGGACTCATGGAATAAAGCTTACAGTGAATTAAACAACATGATTATAATTTTATTTTTTAAATAATCTGCTCTGGTTTCAGATGTGAATTGCCTTTGATTTTCCAGTTTTATTTTGCTTCCATTTTACAAATAATCTCCAATAAATTTATATCACGAGAGTTTTGTTGTAAGAAAGAAAAAAAAATAGAATAAATTAAGAGTGGAATGTGCCTTTATAAGAATTTGTATATAAAACAAGAAAGATGTGCCTCTCTCCCAAACTCTTTATTTTAAATTGACAAAAATCTATATTCACTCTTTCCCATTCTTCCTCTGTTGTGGTTAATAAAATAATTTAAAATGTTAAAACACTATATAAATGTCAGATATTAATTAGTATAATTATGATTATTATTCCACAACCATTATTTACTAGCAATATGAGTTTAGTTTATTCATTCAATTTTCCTAGCTTTCAGTTCTTTTATTTGTAAAATTGAGGAAAATGAAATGGTAAGCTTCTTTGTATATGGAAATGTTGATCTTTGTAGATAACTGTCAAGTCCATGAGTTTAAAAAAATTTAAAAATAAAATGAGGATAAGGATTAAAATGAGGATAACTGTAAGCTTATTTCCAGGTTTCAGTTCTAAAATTCTAAAATGAGATAATAAAGAAGAAAAAATAACTGTAACAAATGTGTGGTCAAGGAAATTTCAACAACATCCACAAATATTCACAAACATGTATGTGTATACATCAGGAGGCTGTTGTCCATGTTCAAAGGGAGCAAAATGAGATCACTACATTAGAGTCAAATACAGTATATTCTACTGTAGCTGATCAGACTAATATAAGCTCAGATTGCTGTCCCACAGGTTGTATCCAAAATTTTTGTACCCAAATCTTCATGTGGACTTTTTGTCATACATTAAACATACACATTTTACAAGCACATAATGTAGAAACACACACATATATACACATATATAAGCACATATGGATATATATTGTGTAGTATGTAATTATTTGTTTTGGATTTATTTATATGTATAGTACATATGTATATGTATATTTGCATATATAGTATAAATAATATATTTCTGTGATTAGTTATAGTCTGTATTTGTAATATATACAGGCATGTGTATTGCATGTATGCACACACATATGTGTTTGCACATGTACCCTTGCAAAAAAAATATTTCATGGAAAACTTACACAAGGCAAATGCTCACAAGGTGGTTAGAAAAAGCAAAACAAGGACATTCTCAAGGTCTCTCCTAAGAACTTTAGAATAGGTTTTATGACATGGGAGATACTGGAACAGGACTACTGCCACCGGACCACCCAACATGCTACATCCTCATCAGAGAATGTATTGTGTTCTACAAGCGAAGCAGAATTGAATTAGCTCAAAGGAAAAATGAAATATAGAAATAAACAAACAGACAAACAAACAAACACCTAAATAAATAAACAAACAAATAAATATATAAATAAATAAATGAAATACAAAAATATTCAAAATTGTTTATTTTTATAGCATTTATATTTTCAGACTTAGTCCTTGAAGGAATCTGAGAGGCTGGCCCACTCAATTCTCTCTCTCTCTCTCTCTCTCTTTTTTTTTTCAAATCAAGATCTTGTTAATTTGTCTAGACTCTTGTTTCTAGTAAATATAAGAGCCAGAATTTGAAACACCATCCTTTAATTACAGCTCTCCCCTTTCTACTAGAATAAACTTACACTACTTTCCTCATGATATAAAATTCCTGGGTACAATCTGGTGAATTTATCAATTTTTGTTTCTCATTTTTTGCCTAGAAAATCCAAGATTTTTTTTTCAGCACTGAACATTTTGACATGAATTGTCTTTCCAATCATGAACATCTGTATGTTATAAAATTAAACGATTTGTTCATACCTATTATTTGATTTTTAAAATACCATTTAAAAATCCAATTATTATATTTAAACAAAATATCTATGAGTATCTTGCTATATGGTAGTGGATATAAAATAGACAAATAAAAAACCTTGTTTTCAAGGATCTTATAAGTCAATGGGGTAGACATCATACAAAGAAATATACAAACAAGCCATATACATGATAAATAGGAAATTATTGATCAATAAATACAATAGAATTTAGAGAAGTTTAGCAAATATCTGATCACTAGTAACATTAGAGGGATCAATTTTAGTTCAATGATAAATATGGAAGCCAAATTGTAGGGGACTATGAAAAGAGTGAGAAGAGAAAAATGGAGAAACCTATAGTTGACAGCTTTCTTAAATTCAGAAGTTATGGAAGAATAATGCAGATGGAAAGATCAACTTAGAGATTTTTTCAGGATAAAGAAGACATGGAAAAGTTTGCAGACCATAGGGAATGAGGCAGGAGACAGAGATATATGGTAGTCAAAATTAACTGAAAGATTCAGAGTATAAATATAAAGTCATTTTTTGTTTCCTTTCTGTTGATTAAAATTGCATATAAAATTATATATGTATGTATGTAGGCATATATTCATGCATATACGAATGTGTGTATGTATATATGCATATAGTGTGCATATATACAATGTAAATATATTGATGCATAAACCAACATATACACATGTGTGTGTATATATATATATATATATGTGTGTGTGTGTGTGTGTGTGTGTGTGTGTGTATACATGTATGCATATCTATATCTATCTATCTAATAAAGGGGGGAAAGAATAAAACATCTCCAAAGATTAGTCCTCCCTTTTTCATAGAATTTTATGAGTGTGTGTGTGTGTGTGTGTGTGTGTGTGTGTATATATATATATATATATATATATATATATATATATATGTAAAATTTTGCCACTCAAACTCATACATCAAAATAGGTCTACAATCTTTTCAAGATAAAATTATAGACTATTATTCATCTGTCCTCTAATAATACATATGGCATGAAGCAAGGAAGTGGGATACATATCTTTACTCAAAATACCCACACTTTTTTGGAAACTATCCAGGACAAAATCCATGCTATAAATGGTTTGCCAATGAATGATGAAATCTCCATATACTTTTGTGGATAACATTGGGGTCATTGCACTAACTCCCAGGAAACTGCAAAGCCTCTTGGAAACAAGAGAGAGTAAATTAAGAAAGAAGAAAGACCAAGTGCAGGGTGAATTTCCATTTCCCAGATTCCAATCTTTATAGGAACACTCTATAGAACTAATCTTTGGCAAGCAAAAATAAGACCAACAGGACAGAGAGATAATTTGCTTAGTGCAAAATTGAACATGAGGAGGACAGTACAATGAATTACCTCTAGAAATTCTAAAGTTCTTTCAAAAACTCTAAAATTCCCATGGAAACAAAGATCCATTTTTTAAAATACTAAAATTTTATCATTTTGATAAATGGTAGCACATCACAAAACATAACTGCCTGTGAATAAATTGGAATTGAAAAATTCTGGAAATGTATATGATTGAGCTGCACAATAAAATCAAGGAGATACTGTGAAAAAGCTAATGGATAATTGATGGCATTAAAGAATTATATGAGTGTAATGAGAGAGGCTTATATTAAGGCAAGTTTGAGAGATTATTTTTATTTATTTTTTTTTCTGAGGCTGGGGCTAAGTGACTTGCCCAGGTCACACAGCTAGGAAGTGCTAAGTGTCTGAGACCAAATTTGAACTCAGGTCCTCCTGAATTCAGGGCTGGTGCTCTATCCACTGCGCCACCTAGCTGCCCCCTAGTTAGAGAGATTATAATTGGAGAGCCAACTGATTCCTCCAATGCTCCGATGATATAAAGAAACATTAAGAGAGACCTTTGGCAGAGTGAACTCACCCTCTATTGAAAATATTTTATAGAATATGAACAATGATCACGTAATTGGGTAAGTATTAATGAATTTAGATCAATATTATTAGATACTCTCAAATCAAGGAGATGAGAGTTGAATATATGAAGACTGGATATCTACAAGACAGCTATGTATTGAGAATAGAATGACCAAAAAAAGAATAAAACTGCTGTTATAATAAAGAAATGATCCTACACTGAACATTAAAAAAAATAAAAAATAATTGGTTAAAAGTCTTAACAAGTAATTTAAATAGAAAGTATACTAACTGAGAAGATAGAAAAGGCTTTATAAGAGAACTGTCCTCTGACATCTGATTGATAAAGAAAGGCCAAAAATGAAGGACTTAAGGGAAAAAAAATAAAAAGGAAAATGAATAAAATCTCTTCAAAAAGCAGCCCTCCTTCTTCAATATAATTCTATGTAAATTCCCATTTATAGGTTTGAAATATAAAGATTCTCCTTCCTCTGAAAAATACAGTTGCTCTCAAAAAGTATCTTTTACCAGGGTTTGTTTTCAGTTTCTCCTTTTGGGTATTGTTTTATTTTGCCCAGCAAAGTATCCAGTTGCTATTCTCTCTTACTCAAGTGAACTGTAATTTTTTGGCAAGGCAAATAAAAAAATCCCTCTTTGTAATTTTTTTTTATTATTAAACATGAATTCCTATTCCTTTTTTAAGTTTTTAAATTTATTTTAAACAGTACAAAATAAGAAAAAATATGTACACAGCAGAACATAAGAGCAGATTCACGATAAAGCAATATATTTCTATTTCAAGAAAATATATAATAAACACCACACATGGTTTTTGACTTGTCCAGCTTTTCTTTGCTTCTTATATATTTACACACATACACACACACACACACACACACACACACACACACACACACATTGTTCTTTGCTGTGTGCTTTTTTTTTCTCTTCTCCCTCCACAAAGGATCCAATTCAGCTGTATGTACATGCATACACATATCATCTATATGTATATGTATATGTAAATACATACACACATGTATATATGTATACAAATTCATGTATATATAAGCATATGCACATATATGCAAATATGTAATTACTATAAAATACACACTTATACACATATAAAGTCATACAATATGTGTATGACCATACTTTGCTTATTTCTACTTGTCCTCTTTTTCTGTGAATGTAAATAGCATTTTCATTCATAAGTCCAAATCTTTTCATGTTTTTCTAACTCAATAAGCTCATCATTGTCTAAACCACAAAAATACTCTAACACAATAACATTCAGAGAAATTATTTTAAAAAGTTATTTTGTTTTGTTTTGCCTTTCCTCTAATTTTCTCCAATTTCTATCCTTGGGTGCATGGTTTTATTTATATTAGGAAACAAAGCAACTTTGTTATTAGTTTTTTTCCTAAGTAGTTTTTTTTCCTTCAGTTTTTATAATTTATTTGAGATGACATTACACAAATATATTAGGTAAAATTGTTACTAAAATTTATACTGGCTTTACCTACACAAAAATAGTAAGTATTACTTTATTTACATCTGGCTTTATTTGTATAAAAGATTTATGGTTTTATTCACACAATTCTTATTTTTTCAGACATATTTCCAGGTATTTTATATTGTTTAGTTATTTTAAATGGTCTAAAAGAATTTTGAATAATGTGGCTGCCACAGTGTAGTTTTCCTACTTTTCTATTTTGATTGAATCTATTTTAGTTTTAACTTTGTTTGAAATCATGATTAATACCTCTGTTTATTTTTTACATAATAAATTTTTACCCTGACCTTTATTTTATGTCTGTGTGTATCTGTGAATTATATATCATTTCCTTACAGCGATATATTATTGAATTAAAATTTTTAATATGTTGTCAGTTTCCATTTTATTGGTAAATTCATTCCATTCATCTTCTGAGTTATAATTACTTTTATATTTTCTTTCTTCCTATTTTCCTTCAGTCCTATTCATATCTCTCCTCAAACTCCAACTTTGCTTTTACCCACTCCCATGCCCTTCTATTGCTCCTAAGGTATCCAAGAATCCTTCCCTAATCTTCTCCCCCCATCCTATACCATTTCCCTCCTGAACACCCAAAATTAGTCCTTCTGGTCCAGCACTCACCAGGTATATGATAGCTACTCTCCTCAGCAGCCCAGGTCAGGATGCCTCCAGTCATCCCAGCTGTGCTTGTCTGCCCTCAACAGTGGAAAGTCTTTCAATTTTCCCTTCCTCTGCAGTGAGACCCTCACCCACACTCTCTATGACTTAAGCTTTTCTAAAGCTTAGAATGCCTCCCCACCCTAAATGCGCCTAGGACTTGTTATTTCTTGATTCTGCCACTTCCTTGTGCAGAGGTGCTTGCACTTCACACATGCCAAAGGTCTGCTCCTGAAAGGGTCTCCTTAGGTTGGCTTAGGGGAACAATTGATTTAGTATAAATTTTATTTATTTCTGCTGTTCTGTATTCCCTCTGAGGCAACATTCTGTGTTATTTTTTTATTGAGGAAATTTTGAGAAACAAAAATGTTCTGACCTACTCTGTCATCTTCCCAGAATCTTCTCCTGGATGTTTTTCAAGACTAAATTTAGGGGGCAGCTAGGTGGCGCAGTGGATAGAGTACCATCCCTGAATTCAGGAGGACCAGAGTTCAAATTTGGTCTCAGACACTTAACACTTCCTAGCTGTGTAACCCTGGGCAAGTCACTTAACCCTAGCCTCAGAAAAAAAAAAAAAAAAAAAAAAAGACTAAATTTAAAGATGCTCAATAGTCTTCACATGTTACTTATATATATTACTCCTTAAGTCTTTCTTTTTAATTTTTTTTAATTAAGATAAATCTATTATCTTTACCTTCTACAGAACTTGGGAAATATTTTTTTTAAATCCTTGTAACAAATATACATAGTTAAGTAAAATAATTTCTTCATTTTCTGTGTCCAAAGAAAAAAGAAGCAAAGAAAAAAATGAAATGTCTTATTTTTTAAACTGAGAATTACCTCTCTGATTTATCTGTAACAGGACCACTTCAGTGATTTTTATGGATCAAAACACATCTTCATGATATGCTAGGGAGTCATTTTAAAAGTTCACAAATGACTATGTTGTATAGTGCTACCGATCTCTCAACGATGAATGTCAGAGACCACTGAGAAGTTATCAAAACTTTAATAAAGAATTCACATTTGTCTCTTGTATAGAGATGCAAAATTTGACTGATTTCCAGATCTGTCACTTTGTCATTATGAATTGGAACAAGTTACCTGTCTAATGATGTGGAGATGAAGCTATCCCTCTAACTCAGATTGTAGAATAAATTATGACCAGATACATATCAAGGTTATTGACAATTATTCCATCGACAATGTCAATCCAATTGACAAATATTGACAACAATATTCCCACTGATAGTGTTTGCAACTAAGTGAAGCATCATGTCCAGAAAAATGGGTTAACTGAACTGTACTTTACTCTGAGCAAGAGAATAATACCTTGTTTCCCTTATGCCTAGTAGTGGGTCTCTTATATATCAGGCACTTTATCAACATCCGTTAAATTCAATTGCATTGAAGGGATGTTTTCCAGCTCAAGGTGCAGAGTTAGAAGAAATCAATGAATCAAATTATGACTCCCCCAGCTAATTTTCCATTGGTGATCAAGATATTCGTT
Organism: Sminthopsis crassicaudata; assembly: GCF_048593235.1. NCBI lineage: Eukaryota > Metazoa > Chordata > Mammalia > Dasyuromorphia > Dasyuridae > Sminthopsis > Sminthopsis crassicaudata. Next base: position 16,710,909 of record NC_133618.1, on the reverse strand, counting down.
GAAGCTTAAGGTGCATTATTTGCTGATAGTGGAATTGCAAAGTTCATTGCCTTAATTACATGCTTTCCAAGTCAATGCCTAGTGCATAATTTGCTTATAAAGTTGCATATTATAATGGTGTCATGATTCACCTGACATTTCGGATTATTCTATTAATGAAGAACACTCTTTGCTGAGCAAGTTTAATTGTGTGTTTTTCTCTGATTCACTGCTGATTGGGCTCCCTACTTCATTGATTGAGCTGAGCACTTCACAAGTTGAGATTTAATATCTTTACTGATGAAGAAAAATATTCCAATTGTTAGTTTTTCATTAGGACACAATAATTTGTGGAAATTTCTTGGGAATAAAAGATCTATTTTTTATCATGGTCATCATAATCATTGTTGCTGTTATTATTTGTTTAAAATCACTTTTCTGTTCATCATCTCTAATACATAAACAATACTTCTTCTAGATTTTTTTTTGCCAACATAAAATTGTTTGTGTACTGGGAAATTAGTTGTTATTTATGATTGTAGGATTAAACCTGTGGGTTAGCATTTTTAATGAGTGTACTCCCACACAAATTGACCAATAGAAGCAAGCTATTAGCAAATGCATTTCATAACATGACATTAAAATAGTCACTACAAAAAAATAAATTTATTCTTCCTAGAAATCTGGAACATGCTTTCACAAATACAGGGAATGTTTATGGGAAGATTGGGCGGAAAATGAGAAAGCAATTTTAGTTGGATAAATGGATATTTATAGGTAAATATGACAAATATAGGACCTAAACGTCATTTCTATATCTCAGTTGTCAATGCTAGTTTCCTCTTGAGTCTATAGCTAGATTTTTGCCTCAGCTTCCATGTATCCTATTCTCTAAAAATGTTTTTTTCTCTTGACTGACCACCTCTCTATTGCTAAAATTGGAGTATGTTTCTCTACTCCCTGCTGGTTGTAATATCTCTTACTCATTGAAAAGCTTCATCTTAAAACTGACATGCATGATGCGGTAGAAGAGAAAAATTCCCCTCATCCCCTCATTGCCTCCCAAGAGTTATTGCCTGACAGAGACTTAACCTGTTTTCTCCTTCACTTGGCGCTGCTAGTTTGAGATTTTTGGAAAGGCTTAGCTATTTAAGGTCTTGCAAAGACATGTTCAATTTTTGCACATTGAATGAGGTCATTCCCTCTAATTTGATCAGAGAAAGAATTTTGCATCTCATAAAATGATTCCCTGTGATGGTAAATAATTTTTAAATTACTTTAACATCATGGAAACCCAATAAAACCTCATCAAACATGTGATGAAATCATCAACTTAGAAAGAAGGGTGAACATATACTTCCTTACATATGAGCATGGGGGAAAGAGAACAAACATTTCTAAACCCTCTCTTATTTCTTCAGCATTTTGTTAAGCGCATTATCAATATATGTTTTAAAAATTTGATCCTGACAACAACCATGCAAAATACCTACGATTATATCCACTTTATATTTGAAATAAACAGAAATTAGGTGACTTGCCTAGGGCCACCTTACCAGTAAGTATCTGAAATCAAGTTGATGAGAGAGACACATACACACACAGAGAAAGAGAAACAGATACAGAGACAGACACACAGAGAGACACAGACACAGAAAGACAGATATAGAGAGAAAAAGCGTGGAAGAGCTACAGAGAAAGAGACAGAGGGAAAAAAGGGACATTATATTATCATTCACTAAATAAAAATTTGCTCATGCATTTTTGTTCATTTTATAGTGTTTGACTCTGCAAAATTTTTGATTGGTTTGCATTTCATTTTTTTGTTTGTTTGTTTTTTGGAAAAGTGGTTTGCTATTTCCCTCTCCAGTTCATTTTATAGAAGAATTAACTGTAGCAAACAAAGCTAAATGGCCTTCACAGAGTCACCCATCTAATAAGTATCCAAGAGCAAATTGGAACTTGAATCCCTCTGATTTCAATCTGGGCATTTTACTGTGCCACCAAAATGAGCCCCAGTGTCCCTCTTGTCCATGATATAAAATTAATAAATGCCAAAATAAATTTTGTATAATTCTTCTTCCCTTGCTTAAATATTATATTGTAGATTCTTTTAAAAATATGATGCTGTAGAAAAAGAAGGCAATATATAAAAGAGAACTAAGAAAGAATGGTAGGGAAGAACAAGGGTTAAGGAGCCAACATAGGGAGTGGTTTTGAAATCTATAAAGAAAGGATCAAATTCAGAAGGACAACTGAGACAGGTAATCCTTGGTTCATAAGAAAATGAAGACCCTAGAAGTAACTCCTTAAGGAGACAAGGAGGCCCATCTGAAAGTGGCACATGACAAGGTCAGACATCATGGGATCACTCACTGATTACAACTAAAAAGCTAGAAAAAGAATAAATTAAAAAACTCCAATTATATCTTCAACATAAAGAAGATCCAACTCACTTCCAGTTGATCAATGATGGACAGAAACAACTATACCCATAGAAGGAACACGGGGAAGTGAATGTAAATTGTTAGCATTACTGCCTATCTACCCAGGTTACTTATACATTCAGAATCTAATACTTAATGTGCAACAAGAAAATTGGTATTTACACACATATATTGTATCTAGGTTATATTGTAACACATGTAAAATGTATGGGATTGCCTGTCATCGGGGGGAGGGAATAGAGGGAAGGAGGGGATAATGTGGAAAAATGAATACAAGGGATAATATTATAAAAAAATTACTCATGCATATATACTGTCAAAAATTATAAATAAAATTAAAAAAACTCCAATTAGATATCAAATTTGAAATTCTGAAAATAAAAAGGGAGATTAATAAAATTAAAAATAAGTAAACTATTTAATAAACAAAACTGAGATAAATCTTTAGTTACTTTGTTTAAAAAAGGAAAGAAGAAAATCAAATTGTTAGTGTCAAAAAGAGAAATGTAGAACTTTCCATCAAATGAAGAGGAAATTACAGCAATAATTAGGAGTTATCTTGCCCAAATATATGTAAATAAATTTGATAATCTAAGAGAAATGGAAGAATAGTTATAAAACATAGATTTCCCATGTTAACAGAAGAGGAAATAAATTATTTATATAGAACCATTTTAGAAAAATAAATAAACAAGTTATTATTTATCAACTCCCTAAGAAAAGATATCCAGAGCCAAATGGAGTTTACATGTGAATTCTACCAAAAAATTAAAGAAAAATTAATTTCATTACTATATAACCTATTTGAAATCTATTTGAAAACATATTTGAAAAACTAGGGAAAGAAGAAACCCAACCAAATTCCTTTTATGACACAGATATGATGCTGATAGTTAAACCAGGCAGGGTGAAAGCAGAGAAATAAAATCATCGCCCTTTTCTCCTAATAGATATTGATGCAAAAATCTTAAATGAAATATTAACAAAGAGATTACAGAAAATTATCCCCAGAATAATACACTATGACCAAATAGGATTTATACCAGGAATGAAGAGTTGATTTGATATTAAGAAAACTATTAGCTTAAACAATTATATCAATAATCAAACTAACTAAAATCATATGATCATATCAACAGATGCAGAAAAAAACATTTGATAAAATCCAACTACCATTTCTATTAAAAAACATTAGAAAATATAGAAATAAATGGACTTTTCCTTAAAAGTATCAATAACATCTATTTAAAAGTATCAGCAACTTTTTGTTGTATCTAGAAACTGGAAGATGAATGGATGTCCATCAATTGGAGAATGGTTGGGTAAATTATGGTATATGAATGTTATGGAATATTATTGCTCTGTAAGAAATGACCAGCAGGAGGAATACAGAGAGGCTTGGAGAGACTTACATCAACTGATGCTGAATGAAATGAGCAGAACCAGAAGATCGCTGTACACTTCAATGCTGTATGAAGAGGTATTCTGATGGAAGTGGATATCTTCAACATAAAGAAGTTCCAACTCACTTCCAGTTGATCAATGATGGACAGAAATAACTACACCCAGAGAAGGAACACTGGGAAATGAATGTAAATTGTTAGCACTACTGTTTATCTACTCAGGTTACTTATACCTTCGGAATCTAATACTTAATATGCAACAAGAAAATGGTATTTACACACACATATTGTATCTAGGTTATACTGTAACACATGTAAAATGTATGGGATTACCTGTCATCAGGGGAAGAGAATGGAGGGAGGGGGGGATAATTTGGAAAAATGAATACAAGGGATAATATTATAAATAAAAAAAGAAAAAAAAAGGATGATATATACTTACATTTTGTCAAAGTAAATATTGTATAAAATTAGTTTGCAAATAAAATGGAAATGGGTCGTTAAAAAAATAAAAGTATCAGCAAGCATCATATGTAATGAGGACAAACTAGAACCCTTATCAATAAGATCAGGAGTGAAATAAGGTTGCTCACTCTTACCATTACTATTCAATAATACATTAGAAATGTTAGCTTTGTCACTAAGAGAAGAAAAAGAGATTAAAGGAATTAGAAAAAATAATTTATCACTCTTTGTAGAAGATAAAATGGTATATTTACAGAACCTTAAAAATGAACTAAAAAACTGGTAGAAACAATTCACAACTTCAGCAAAGTTGCAGGATACAAAATAAATCCAAAGAAACCATAGGCATTTCTATAAATTACCAACAAAGTCCAGCAACAAGAAATTCAAAAAGAAATTCCATTTAAAATAAATGTAGATAATATAAAATATTTGGGAGTCTACCTATCAAGATAAAATCAGGAACTTCAAGGACATAATGATAAAAGTTTGCACACAGAGAAATTCATATCTAAACAATAAGAGGAACATCAAGTGCTCTTAGATATGCCAAACTAATATAAAAAAAAGAAAATTCTACCTAAATAAATCTTCTTATTTAGTACTATACCAATCAAATTCCCAAGAAATTATTTTAAATACCTGAAAATAATAATAACAATAATAAACATATAAATAAATAATAAATAATATAATATAAATAAATAAATAATAAAAAATAAGTTTTTATGGAAAAACAAAAGGTCTAAAATTGCATAAGAGAGTCAATGAAAAAAAATAGAACTACCCAGAAAGCTATAAAACCATATATTCTCCTTGATACAACTATGGCTTTTTTTTGAAAGCTGCTAATTGTTTCAAGTAGGTTTTCTCCAGAGGTCTATCATATCTAGGTTTTATAGGGTCCTATTAATCTCTAGTTTCTGTCTCATTTATTTTGTGGTTAGGTTTCTGATTCTGAGAGATAGAGATTAAAGTCCCCCACTAATATATGCTTGCTATTTCTTTCTTTAACTAGATTAAAATCTATAGAAAGTTGTCTGCTCTACCTCTTAGAGCATATATTTAAAATATTCTTCATTGTTAGTGTTACCATTTATCAAGATGTACTTTATTTCTTTATCTCTTTTAATAAGATCTATTTTTTTTAATTTTGTTTTATCTGAGATCAGAATGGCTATTCCTGCTTTCTTTACTTCAGCTGAAGTATAATAAATTCTCCTCTTTACCTTTACTCTGTAGGTGTCTATCTTTGTCAAATATGCTTCTTGCAAACAACCTATTATAGCATTCTATTTTGTAATACACTCTGCTATTTGTATCTGTTTTATGGGAGAGCTAATCTCTTTCATATTCATATATGATTACCAGCTCTGCATTTCCTTTCATCCCATTTTCTCCCTTGTATATACTTTTATTCTCTTTTTCTACCTTGTCTCTTCTTAGTAGTGTTTTCCTTTTCTTTTTTTTAACCCACACACCCACTACCTATCCTAGTTTCTATTATCCTCTCCATTTTCTTACTAATTTCTTATAGAGTCAGATAGAGCTATTTTCTCTTTAAGCCAAAACTGATGAGATCAAGCTTCAGACATTGCATATCCCCCTCTCTTCTTTCCCTGAATTGTAATGTGTTCTGTGCCTCTTCTTGTGACCTACTTTGTCCCATTATACCTCCCCTTTTATTTATTTATTTATTTATTTTCGAATTCAGACCTTTTCTCACTCCTTAAGGTCTTTTTTTTTTTTTTTTTTTTTTTAATATCATCACATTAGAGTCAGTTCACAACCACACCCTTTATCTATGTGATGGCCTCTTCTATCTATTCCAGTGATACACACATTTCTTAAGAGTTACAGACATTTTCCAATCTAGGAATGTAAACAGTTTAAACTTTAAATTATATATATATATATATATATATATATATATATATATATATATATATATGTACATATATATATACATATATGTATATATATGTACATATATATATATATACATGTACATATATATATATATACACACATATATATATACATTTCTTTTCTCATTTTTTCTATCTCTCTTATTTGCCTTTTAAAGACTTTTATGAACATTATCAAGAAGTGTCCTTAGAATTGAAACCAAATCATATTACTCTTTGAGATTTCATCTGTGGATATTTTCTCCTTGTCTGACTTAGGGTTTTGATTTTCCCTGTGATCATAGTAGTTTTCTTTCGTTAATGTTCCTTTCAGTATTGATTAGAATAATGCAAATTAAGACAACACTGAGATATTACTACACACCTCTCAGATTGGCTAAGATGACAGGAAAAGATAATGAAGAATGTCAGAGAGGATGTGGAAAAAAACTTGGACACTAATACATTGTTGATGGACTTGTGAAGTGATCCAAACATTCTGGAGAACAGTTTGAAACTATGCCCAACAGGATATTAAAATGGGTATACTCTTTGATGAAGCAGTGCCTCTACTGAGCTTATATCCCAAAAAAACCTTAAAGGAGGGAAAAGGTCCCACATGTGCAAAAAATGTTTTTGGCAGCCCTTTTTGAAGTGGCAAGAAATTGGAAACTCTTTGGATGCCCATTCGTTGGAGAATGGCTAAATAAGTTATGGTATATGAATGCTATGGAATATTATTTTTCTATAAGAAATGACCAGCAGGATGATTTCGGAGAGGCCTGGAGAGACTTACATGAACTGATGTTGAGTGAAATGAGCAGAAGCAGGAGATCATTGCATAGAGCAACAGCAAGATTATACAATGATCAATTCTGATGGATGTAGTTCTTTTCACCAATGAGATTATACAGGCCAGATCCAATGATCTTATGATGAAGAGAGCTATCTATACCCAGAGAAAGGGTCGTGGGAACTGAGTGTGATTCAGAACATAGCATTTTCACTCCTTTTGCTGTTTGCTTGAATTTTATTTTCTTTCTCATCGTTTTCCTTTCTAGTTTAATTTTTCTTGTGCAGAAAGATAATAGTATAAATATGCATGTTTATATATTGGATTTAATATATATTTACGACATTTGACATATATTGTATTGTTTGTCTTCTACGTGATAGAGTGGGGAGAAAACAAAAAAAATTTAGAACACAAACTTTTTAAAGGATTAATGTTGAAAAAATTATCCATGCATTTGTTTTGAAAATTAAAAAGCTTTAATAAAAATAAATGAATCAAATACAGATGTACAGGGTAGTAAGGTAAGACAAGTAGAAATCACATTCTCCATCCCTGGAGCAATTATTAACATAGTTAAAATATCAGATCTATCTTTTTTTTGGCTTATGATAATCTTAATAGTGTACTTAAGTATGATGAGGTAGAATATAATGGCTAGAAAGGTAGACATGAAACACAAAGATCTGCATTGAAATCCCTTCCCTATCACTTGATTGTATGATAATGAATAGAGTTGCTTAACTTTTTTGATCCTCAGCATTTTCATTTGCAAAATTAGTATAGTAATACCTGTAATATCAGCCTCCAAGGGATATTGTAAGCACCAAGTGAGATAATATATGTGCAATATGTTTTATAAATATTTAAAAATATGTCATTAAAAATGAGATGAATAAGGGAAAAATAGATGATAGACATTTCTACATTTTCATATTTTGCAAATGTAGCAAAAACCATGGAACTTTGTGAAAGGTATTTAGTTTACCAGAATGTTGAATAGTTAGAAGTATGTTACTTTGAATGAGTTTGCAAAATTGAATGCCACTTGATCACACAAGGGTCTGAGAACTTATCTAAAAATTATAGATTTCCCCCTCCCCCCGAGGCTGGGGTTAAGTGACTTGCCCAGGGTCACACAGCTAGGAAGTGGTAAGTGTCTGAGACCAAATTTGAACTCAGGTCCTCCTGAATTCAAGGCTAGTGCTCTATCCACTGCGCCACCTAGCTGCCCCCTAAAATTATAGATTTTAAAGGGAAGGTGGTTTACCATAAGATTGAGGAACATAGCTGTCAATCCTATTGTTGTACATATGCAGGACTAATTATGTGTTTCAATTCAATAAGTGTTGATAGTTTAATGATCAATTTTTAAAAGATGGCAGAATGAGTAATATTTGTCTCTATCTTGGTTAGTATTTTTTTAATTAATGATTTCAAACAGGATCTAGATGCCATGTGAATTATATGTACAAAAAACACACAATGGAAAGGAATGGCAACATACTAGATGTCAACTAAGTTTCCAAAATAACTTGACAAGCTAGAGTGAGGGCCTGAATTGTGAAAGACAAAATGCAACTGAGATGAATGGGAATTCTTTCATCTGGGTATCAAAAAGTCAACCCACAGGTACAGGCTTAAGACAGGTATTTTAGGAAGTTATTTGGTTCAAAAAGATATTTAAAAATTATACTCTATACTCAATGAATCATTAGTGTTATGTGTAGTCACAAAAATCCAATGTGAACTTAGTATTAAGAGAAACATATCTTTCAGAGTGATGTGAGACATCTGGTTTCTGTTCTGATGACATCTGGAATACTTTATTCAGTTCCAAGCACCACAATTAAAATATTTCCATTACCTGCAAAATTTCTAAAGAGGAGTAGTGAGGAGGATGGAGGACTTTGGTTACATTGCAAATATGATTTGATTAAAGTAACTTGAGATGTTAATTTTGAGAATAGCTTTTCTAGCTGATTTCAAGTATTTAAAGGGCTGTCATACATTAAGAGGTATCACACTCATTATCCTTAGCTCCAGAAAATAGATTCAGGAGCAATGGGTAAAGGTTACAGAGGAGCAAATTTGAGTTTGACTTTAATAAAATTACAATAAGAGCTGTTCAGTTATGAAATGAACAGTTTTGAGAGATGATTTACTTATCCTCTTTTTAGTTCTTCCAGTGGAGGATGAATGACCACTTATCATTTAAATTATAGATGATATTTCTCTTTGGGTATACATCGAACTATATGAACACAAAAGTGTCTTCCAACTCCCAAACTGTTTCTGGTTTTCTCAAATGTATTCATTAGTTTGTTAAAAGAGTAACATTAAAGCTTAAAATATGACATGCTTTGAGACACCACAAAATTTTATTTTATAGATGTATCCAAAGAACCTGTTTCTATTTCTTTTTATACTTCAATGAGACACTAAAAAAGTTAGGCTGAGAGGTTTGTATTGCTATTATTCACAAGCTTTCCCCTCACTTTAAGCAATTACCATTGTTTCAAGAAAGGGCACGTCAATGAACTCTTTATTGTTTGATTCACTATGATTCTGACTTGTGACTTCCCAGATAATAACATCCTCCCTGAACACTTTTCTATTATATGTGATACATATTGTTATTCTTTAATTCTATTCTAATACATTTAACTTTCATATATTTTCTAGTTCTAGAAAGCTTTTCCCTTCCACATATTTTTATTTTATTGTCCTTCTGTGTAATGTTCTGATCGTCTCTCAGTTGTGATCCTTCTCTGGGAGGAGGTTTCTTTTCTGTATAATCTTTTCCTCTATGAGCGGGTTTCTTGGCAGGCTTCTGGAGCCTCCAGCCAGCCTCTTCTTCTTCCTGAATCCTGGCTCTGAGTCTCCTCCAGCTCTTGTCCTTTCCCAATCCAGATTGCTCTCCAAGCTCAATGTTGCCCCTTTTTATCCTCCCAGAGAATGGGTGTGGGATCATACAAGGGCTTCTGGGAAGAACCACTTCAACCAATGAGTTTGCTCCTCCTAGAATTCCTAAGGTGTAAACTCCCTTTAAAGGCCCAAACCAAAGGTCTGAACCAGAGAACTGTCAAGTCAACCTGAGTTCTCACCTTGTAATTGTCCAGACAACCTGAATTCTCACCTTGTCACTGTCTAGACAACCTGAGTTCTTACCTAGTAATCCTAACACTTCTGAAATCTGAAAATCAATGTAGAGGAAAGGAAACCTATCTTCCTGGTCATCTAGTCACTTCTTCCTAATTACCATTATTAACATCATTATAACTCAGAAGTCAAAAGTCATAACCTTCACTACTCTCTTCAATTTTTTATCATACATCCAACCATCACTGTGGCATATCAAATTCTTCTCTATAATAGATCTTGAATTGGTGATTTCCAGTCAACACCCTGTTGCTATATGTAAGCTGTTTCTAAAGATATTCTGGCCTCTTGCCATTCTTTCCAACCCACAGTAAAACCATCTTCGATGTGCAACATTTTTTTTTTATGTACCTTGTCTATTAGTAGACTTTATCGGTAAAGGAAGAAAAAAAGTGTAGAAATTTGAAAAGATCTTTAGAATATAAAGTAAAAGCTAAGTAAAATGAATAAATAAAAAAGCATTTATGGAAGTTGGCTGTGTCACATAAAGAGCTAAATTATCCTAATGAAAATATACAAGTAAGACATATCTAGTCTCATGAAGCTTGTAATCTAAAGGAAAATAATATATCTATCTATATATATACATGCAAAGATATTATATATTCACATATATAATTTCTTCGCATGTATAGCACTAATCTTGTTTACAATAAAATGACAATGAAATGAAAAAAAGAAGAAAAATAGCTGTTGTAATTTTAGCATGTTGAAGCATGTTTTTCCAATAATGAATTTACTGTTATAAATAATAAAATGGAATCAGAGTAAATGAAAGAGGTTTATTTTTCCCACATGTAAATTTTTAATATCTTTTTTTCATTTTCATTTTTATGCTTTGTATGGTACAATTGTTTTATAGCAACAGATTTTCTTTAGACACTTAATTTTGACTTTATAGAAACTTATATGTAAATAAATATATTATGTTGTTATGTGATGTTGCTTTGTTATATGATGTGATGTTATTTGATGTGATATCATATGATGTCATATTATATTATATTGTGTCATATTTAAACATAATTATTAAATACATATACAATAGCTGATATAAAAAAGCACCACCAACTTAATTTTATAGAGTATACTTGTAAGTCCAAAGATCCTCAATTTGTCAGTGAGAGAAAGAAGGTATATTCTTTATATTTTCATTAGGACCATGATTGGAGATGATATTAATCATCTTGCCAATATGATTTCTGACTGTTTCATAGATTAGTTGTTCTTCAAATTGGAACCTGTTTCACCTCTTTGATAAAGTGTCATTTACAAGAGTTTTATATTCATCTTCAAAGTTGCAACATGCCCTAAGTTGAAAAAGTTGCAGATGTATATTGTCCTGCCATATTGAAATTAATACTATTTTCAGTCTTGAATAATTCCTTTCACTTTTTACAGATTTTAGGGATATAGAGTGCTCCTTAGCAACTTTGAAAACTATCAAAGCAAATGAAACTGAGATACACTTTGATTCAACCAAATTCAATTCATCGACAACTAAAACATAATAATTAAGCACCTGTCATTTGTAAGGCTCCATTTTAAGCAGTCAGGATAATCAATGAAATGATGCATGGGGAAGCTTTTTCCCTTAAGGAGATGATGTTCTACTGAATGGCATCGTGTATAAAAAGATAAGTATAGAAAAAGAAAGTATAGAAAAAAGTACTTTATGGATGTATGGAATGCTTGAAAATAGAGTAATTAGGAAAGATTTCTTAGAAGAAGGCCTAACTATAGGCTGGAAGGATACAAAGGATTCTAATAAGTAGACATCAGAAAGTCTTGTGTTAGGAAGTAGTCTGGCTATTACTGGAGAAGGAAAGTTCAAGTATAGGAAACCAATTGAGATACATTATGTATTAGAAAAAAATATGGACAGTTAATATGAAATTAATCAGGATTAATAAAGAAGAGCAAGACAATACCGACTCTTCAGTGTTTACTATACTCTAGAGAACATAAAAAATGCAATGAATGCCAAAAAAGGTAATCCCATTTCTCAAAGAATTTATTTTCAAATGAGAAAAGAAGATACATAAAAGGGTGTTGGAGCCCTGTCTTCCCAGAATCAGCCAGAGTCAGGATAATCAAAAGTCTTTATTCTTTGTCTTTTGTGGTCAAGGTCAGGGGATTAGATCTAGTGATCTCCACACCTCCTTCCTCTCTCTCCACCACCAGGAGAATGCTTCCATTTCCTCCTCCTATTCCACCCACTCATGTCACTTCCCCTACTTTGTCCACACCCACTGATCCAGCCAGCAAAGAATAGTTGGGAAGGGTCATCCTTCAAACATGTTAATAGAGAATTGTCCAATTGGCAATTAGTCTCACATGCTCCATTATCCAAGTGCATTTGCTCAGTTCTAGCCCTGTACAAAAGGGGAGAAGATAGATATGGAATTCTCACAATGAGCAGGTTGGAGATATCTAAAAAAGTAAGATTCATAGCAGGGAAAAGAATGTATCATTGTTGGCCTTGACCCATTCTCAAATGGAAGTTTCCAAAATGAACTCTCCAATGAGGAAAGGGGACTGAAAGAATGGAGGGAGAGTCTAGCATGAGAAGTTTCCAGCTAATAGGAGGAATTCTACACTGAGAAGGCTGCTGTGTTAGAGAAGTTTATTATTGTTAGATTCAGAGAAGAGAGAAAAATAAAAGCTTTAAATGCCAAATGGAGACATTTGCATTTTTTCTAGAGGCAAGATGGACCCATTAAATATACTTAAAGAAGAAACTGACATGAGCAGAATTGTGCTTTGATATATTTTAATTAGAGATGGGACAGACTAGAATCAGAAAGACCTTTTATAAAGATATTGCAATTGTCTAGTTGAAACAAATTCTCATTTAATAATATTGTTTTGTAAGGTTCGGTACAAAACAAAATAAAAATACACACACACACATATATATATGTATATATATATATATATATATATATATATATATATATATATATATATATATATATATACACACATACATACAAACATATCTGAATTTACATGCGCATATAAGTAATATGTATATTTATATATTTCTATCTATAATATCCACATATCTATATAGACTATATGTATATATATATATGTGTGTGTGTATACATTATTTATATATATATATTTATAGCTATCTCATTGATCTCCATTCTTTTACCCAACTTCCCTTTTCCCCTCTCTCTCTACTTCCAAATCTTCTCAGATCTCTTTCCTGGAGGAATAGTACTACTATTACTATAGATTATAATTGTAGTCTATGAAATTGGTCTTTGATTAGTATAATTCATTAGGTTATATACCACCATTGGTGAGCTTAACTTTAATGTTCATCCACTAGATATAAATGGCTCAAAGCTAAGGCATTTGCTTTGACAACACAGTACGGTCAGTAGCTATAGGATATGCTATTTCTAAACCCCAGGTCTATACACACTCATAAATACAACAATAACTTTGAGAAAATAAGCATAATGGGATAAAGGTGCTTGTGAGGCAGCTCCTAAAAGAATACATGGGGCCCAAAGACAATTCACACTCTAGTGCAGCAGGAACTTGATTGCCAATCTCTCTCATGGTGTCCTCCTCTCAGCAGCTCATTTCTCTATAGCAAGGACTAGTTCTTCCTTGAATCTCTAATTGTGTCAATTCTCTGTTGTTAGGGGTCATAGCCCTTGAAAAAGCTGCCTCCCTTGAATGATTTCCTCTATGGGGCTTTTTGTACCTGCAGGGTATATGTCTTTATTCCCTGCAGGATGCATTTCAACTGTTCCACAAACTCAAACTGCTAGATGAAGTGTCTTCTATTGGAAAAGTAGCACTACTGCTATATTCTAGTCAATTAGTCAAAGAAGAATGAAAAAAAAAAAAAACAATTCCACATTCACCTTCAAAAACATGCTTGGCTTTCTCCTTCACAAGACTGCCCCCAGCCTAGACTTACTTTAACAGACTAACATTAGAACTATTTAACTACTATTAAGGGTCACTCAGAGATGTGGACTTTTATTTTGACCCAGGCAATGAGTATATATCTCTATAATTCAATCAAATGTCTTTTCCCACTTTACAAGATGACTGTGCAAGGATGAATCTTTATATTTCATTTAACAACTCTTCCTTGATTTTTGACAATCTATTATTATATATAAAATTTTCTGAGTATGGGGCAAAAGGTCAGTGGTCATAACCAACTTGATTACAAATGTATGTCACATCCGAATAAACAATATGATACATGATAAGGGCACGACCTATAGTTGTTGTTGTCATTGCTGCTGATGCTGTTGTTTTGTTACATTTTTATCCCAGTCCCTGGTATAGTGCCTGGGACATCAAAAACTCTTAAAACTCTTATTGAAAGAAAAAAAAACAACAACACATGAATGAAAAATGGCACTTTGAAGATTGTTTTATTATTGTCACCATTTTACAAAACTGTTCTTTATATAAACCTTAATTGACAATAAATATGAATATCCATTGTGAAAAAAAAAACAATTTGGAATTGACCATTTTAGAAGATTATTGTAATTGGACAGGTGATTCATTGGGAAATATTGAAATTGGTTTTTAGGATAGGCTATGATGTCCCTGTGGCAAATATAAATAAAACAAAAATGAGTATGGAAACTAATTCCTACCAATCTATTTCTGATTGTGTGAATATTGGACTAGTCATTCAGTTTCTTCTTCTTCTTCTTCTTCTTCTTCTTCTTCTTCTTCTTCTTCTTCTTCTTCTTCTTCTTCTTCTTCTTCTTCTTCTTCTTCTTCTTCTTCTTCTTCTTCTTCTTCTTCTTCTTCTTCTTCTTCTTCTTCTTCTTCTTCTTCTTCTTCTTCTTCTTCTTCTTCTTCTTCTTCTTCTTTTTTCAGTTTCTTCTTTTATAAAATGCTCAGGTCAGACACAACGAATCTACAATTTTCTTCTAGCTCTAAATTGTTTATTCATTGAATCATATAGATTTATAGATTGAAGAGATCATTGTAGAGATCATGTAGACTAATCTACTCCTGAGTTTACAAAAAATCCAAACTGACTATTACAAAACATGATTATATTTTGAAGCATTTTATGTATATTATCTCACTGGATTCTCCCAATCACTCTCTTTGCCAGGAGTGCTTACTATTCTCCTTTTTTTACAGAGAAATGGAAAGATGAAAACAAAATAGAAAGGGAACGGAATATGGAAAATGATTTGCCCCAAAAAACCTTGATATAATAATGCAATAAATAATTTAAGAAATTGTACTGGAGTGATAGAACCTTAGGAAAAAGTAGAAAAAGGGGCATCTAGGTGGAGCAGTGGATAGAGCACCAGCCTTGAATTCAGGAGGACCCGAGTTCAAATCTGGTCTGAGACACTTAACACTTCCTAGCTGTGTGACCCTGGTCAAGTCACTTAACCCAGCCTCAGGGAGGGGAAAAAAAAAAAAAAAAAAAAAACTAGAAACAGAAAAATTCTACCTGATCACCACCTCAATGAGATCCCATGTAGAAAACAAATAAGAACAGGATTGCCAAATTTTGAAATCCCCAGATCAAAGAGAAAATTTTGCAAGAAACAAGAAAAAAATTCAAATATGGTGGAGCTACAGTTGGAATTATATAGGATTTATCAGCAGCTACAATAAAATACCTTTAATCATATCTACTGACAATCAAAAGAACTAGGCCTGGAGCCAAAATATCATATTCAGCAAAATTATTTATAATATTATATGAGAAAAAATGGACATTTAATATACTTGCAGATTTTCCAGAATTTCTATAAACCAAACCTAAACTCTATAGAAAATTTAGCATATAAGAGCCAATATCAAAATCAATTTCAAGATATTTACGATGGACAAATTGTTTATGTTTTTTACATAGAAATGTATACCATATGTTTAAGATTGATATTAGAAACTGGATAGTCCAAAGAAATATTGGGGGAGACTTAAGGCAAAAATAGTGATTGTCAAATAGATAAGATACAGAGGAAGAATAGACACAGAGGCATTAGAGGAAGGAAGAGGAGTCATATTTCTGAAAACCTATTCACATCAAGAATGGGTTAAATAGGTAAAACTACATATATACTATTAAGGGTATAATGCCTTCCCAAATATATAAAGAAATAACTGTGGAAGGATGGGCAGTCAAGGAAGCAAATAATAGGGAAGACAAGGGAAGGATCTGTGGTTGGGAGGAAGTTAAGTAATAGCAAGGCAATTGAGGAGCAGAATTAAAGAAAAGGGGAAAAAGGGATAGGAAAAAATATGTATGTTTATGTATTAGTATGTATATATCTACCTATAGATATATAAATATATCCTTTCTTAACTATCACTTGTTTGAGGTGTGGGGGGGATGAAAGGGGGAAAAAGAATAAAGTAAAAAAGTACACAAAAGAGAACACTAGAGCAATTTACAAGGACGTAAAGAAAAATGTACACTCATGGATATAATTTCTTCTACTAATTATAGCTATATCTATATCTATATCTATATCTATCTATCTATCTATCTATCTATACTTTGTTGAACATGTATTTGTCATTATATATATTTTGAATCCTCACCAATGTTTTGCTGAGCACATGACTATTCTCTTTTGTATTATTTCATTTTTTTGTTTTCTTTATTCTTATTCTTTACCTCTAAATAAAATAAAATTTATAAATAATATAATATTTGACCTTCCTAGACCTGATATTGTGTGTGGTTTCTTTTTGTTTCTTTCTTTCTTTTTTTTTTTTTTTTGGTAATGCTTTATAAAATGGGACCATGCTCCATAATTATGAAATGGTCTTTGATTGAGCAAAACTTACAGCTTTGAAAAGTTTTCCATTTATGATCTTCACTACAGCTTTGTGAGGGAGTTATTTACAGTATTATTCACATTTTGCATGTTAGGGAAGTGAAAGTCTAAAGATGTTGTGTGACTGTTAGTACTTGCTGAGGTCAGTATTTTAGTCCAGTTTTTTTTTTTTTTCTGATTTCAAATCCAGTATTCCATTCCTTATACCATATTTCCTCTCCCATATAAAATGAAAAGCTATTATTATTTTAACTTTATCTTTTAGTCAATGAAAGGCAAACTTTATTTTTATATCTCTTCACACGTTATGGTAGAATAAAGAAAAACAAAACACAAAAATATAGTCAAGGAAAGCCAATTTCCTAATTGGCTATGTAAAACATAAATACACATATGCATGTGTGTGCATGTGTGCATACAGTCACACATTCACATAAATATATGCTTCCATATGGATATTTAGAGATATACACATTACAATTTACACACATAAATGTACACATATTCATATGGTTACACTCACATATAGTTATTTGCACATGTGTATCTATGTACATATGTACACACATGTGCATGAATGTGTATTTGCATACACACAGTTACACAAATACATATGTATATGGATACATATATGCATATGCATACATAAATACAATTATGTTTGCATGTCTCTATATAGATCAATATCTCAGTATCTCCATATCTCTACCTCTCTCTTTCTCCATCTACCTTTTCCCTTTTCTCTCTCTCTTTCACAGAGAGTCCATCATCAGGATATGTGTAACATGCTTTATTGTGAGTTCTCTGAGTTTATAGTTGATTACTGTGATGATTAGCTTTTCCAAGTCTTTAAAAACCAAATGAATTTACAATACTTTAATTGCAATCTAAGTTGTCTCCTAGTTCTTTTCCTTTCATCCCATGTTAATTCACACCCACACCCACCCACCCACCCCCACATATATATATATATATATATATATATATATATATATATATATATATATATATATATATATATATATATATATATATATATATATATATATATATATATGTTTATATAGAATTTATAAAATCAAAAAATAAAATGGAAGCCCTTCAGTGTCCATTTTTTGCCAAAGCAAAAATAGTCACTATAAATATTGACTCACATACCTAAAATTTATGTTGCTTGAGACTGGTTCGCAAAACTTTCCTTTTATTCTCCCATTTCAGTTTTCCCCTTTACCTACTGCTTCCTTATAAATCAAACTCTGTTTCTATCATCATTTGTCTTTGTGTATATACTTCTACTCTGTTGTGTTCAGGTGAAAGAAGTTCAAATCTCAAATGCTGCTTCAGCTCCTTACTATTCATATATACTTTTAAATATGAACCCATGTAATGTAAGATCATTTTTACATCCTTCCTTTCCTTTCTCCCAAATAGCATATTCATCTTCTCCTCTATTCTTATTTAATTATTAAATTATCTTTTCTTGAATGATTTTCCAGTTCTATCAATTTTTTTTCCAATGGGATATTTAACTTTTTCTAGTCTTTTCATTCTTTTATTTTGTTTTATTATTTCTTAATTCTCATAAAATTATCATCTTCCACTTGCTCAATTATAATTCTTAAGAAAATATTTATTCAATTAATTTATGCATACTCTTTTCCATCTGACCATTTCTGCTATTTAAGTTCTTTTTACTATATTTTTGCCTCTTTGTCTTTTTTGGTATATTCTACTTTTAAGGATTTTAATTTTTTTCTTCTATTGTCAAGGTATTGACTATTCAGTTTTTTTGTTTGTTTGTTTGTTTTGTTTTTTTTTGCATCAATGCCATTCCCCCCCATTTTTCCTCTACATATCTTGTTTGGTTTCTAAAATTGTTTTTGAGTTCCTCTACAATTTTTTTTTATTTAGCATAAGACTAATTTTTTCTTTGAGTTTTGAATGAAGCTGCTTTGTCTTTCTTGTCTTCTGAATTTATATTTTTACCTTCTTGGTAACCATAGTAACTTCCTTGGTCAGGTTCTATTTTTTCTTGTTTTCTCATTTTACCAATTTTTTTTTTTTACTTTTAACTTTCTGTTGCTCTTTCCTCCAGGGATTGACAGAGCAGTGTCTAAGTTGAGTTTTTATTTATTTATTTTTAATTTGCATCTATTTTCAGAGCCAGATCTAGGGACCTATAAGTTTCCAATTTTTCCAAGGTAGTCACTATAGTTCTCCTAGCTTGGTCTCTGAGAAACCATAAGCAGTTTCTTATGCCTTAGGACTGTGACCAGTCTCCATTCTTCTACAGATATATGCTATTTCATGCTAGTAATTTCATTCTCTTCACCTGCAACTGTGATACAAAACCACATATGGGCAATGCAATAAAGTCCTGATCCCAGTGCCATCAAAGTTTCTTTCCCTTGTAATCTCCTTCTGTCCAATTGTCTGACCCCTATCACTGTTCTAAGGCTGATAGTTCTTTAAATAATTCCTACATAATGATTCAGATGACCCCAAGAACTATTATTGGTTTGATAAGTGTAGTCTTTTTTGGTGTGGCTTAAACTGAATTGTGCTCCACTGTCATCATAGGGAAAGACATTTTCTGTTATTTCTATGCTACCTTATACTGGAGGAATCATCCTGTCTTTTTTATGGGTTCTGCAACTTCATGATTCATTTCAAGGTATTATTTTAAAGTTCTTGGGAGAGGAATTTGGGAGAGTGCAGAAAGTCTCATTTTGTTTCTGCCAATTTATCATTACTTGAAACATGGGTAGACCACCAGACATGAAGCAAGGGAGATCTGAATTAAAATCTGGCCTTAGACTCTTTCTATCTGTGTACTCCTGGTTAGGTCACATAAATTCTCTGTGTTTTAATTTCCCTCCCAATCAAGTGGAAATAATAATGGCATCTAATCCAGGATTTTTGTGAGGGTAAAATGAGATAATAATTGAAAATTGTTTAGCATGGTGCCAAGTACATTATCACAATAGAACTCTTCAAAGAAGAAAAATTGAGGCAACAAAATTCTGATCACAATCCATTTTTTAGCAAAGCTAGCAATTCTCCAAAAAATGTGATTCCAGCCTCTTTGGTAACCAAGTATTTTACTTAACAGTCAGGACAATTCTTTTATAGTAACATAATAAAATCTTTTAAACACTGTGAGCATTATTGAGTTTTGATCAGCTAGGATTTTGTAATGAGGATTTCAATATCTTTTGGATGTTTGTATAGCTTATAATATTTGACATAAGCATTTCATGAGATACATTTGGTGTGGATATTATGTAAGTTTCTCTTAAAATTGGGTGGTGGGTGACTTTCAAGAAATAAATGGAAAACTGAAGATTCAGACTTTTGAGTTTTAAAATCATAAAATGAGAGGGGAATCTTCTTGATTAAACTTCCATGAATTAAAGTAGTATAGCAAATTTTAATATCACAATGCAGTAAACACAATTTAAATATTATCTTTTCATATTTTTTTGTTTTATCTTTTTATCACGGATTTCATTTAGCATGAAGATTCTTACGTAATCTGCTTTCAAGATAAAATGTTTTTAACTATTTGCCACTTTACATTTTCTTCTATTTATTTTATCTATCTACCTATGTATTAATCTATCAATCTATTGCATGTGGTACATTTTAAATATCAGGGAGTTTGTTTGATTAACCCTTAAACTAGAATTTATTCCTGTTATTCCCAACTAATTATCACCTTTCTGATTCTTTACATAATATATTGCTTTTCTCCACATTTTCTTTCATTGTTCTTATTTCATTTATTTAAAAAATGTAAATTTAAAAAAACACTTTTGCTTCATCTTTTCTAGAAAACCTAATTAAATTAAGCTTTGTTTTCTTTTTATACTTTTACTTTCTTTGTTTCTAAATACTCATCCCTTCTTCACATCTCTGCTTTTTTATATTTTATTTTTCACATTTGAATCCCTTGAGGGCAAGAATAACCTCCTTTGGGGGGTGATATTTGTTTCTTTATAACAGCACAGTGTTTGATACTAAACAAATAATAATTGTTTTATTTTATTATTTTTTCATAAAATACAAATGTTCCTGATAACATAACACTTTTATGAAAAGATTCTTTTTCTTTGTTTGCTCATTTTTTTATCCTGTCTTCATACGTTCTCTAAGAAGTACACTTTACATACTGCTAGAAGAATTATCTGAATTGTTGTTATATCTTCTATATAACTAATGATTTTTATTAAGGATTGAAATAATTTATTATTACAGGATTTTATAATTATTATTACAGGACCTTGGGGCCAAATTTGTTAGTACTATTCAGATTTCTTGATCCAGGATAAAATCTGATCTCTCCCTTTTTTTATTAAAGCTTTTTATTTACAAAACATATACATGGGTAATTTTTCAACATTGACCTTTGCAAAACTTTCAGTTCCAATTTTTTTCCCTCCTTTCTCCCACCCCCTCCTCTAGATAGCAGGTAGTTCAATACAAGTCAAATATGTTAAAACATATGTTAAATCCAACATATCTATACATTTATACAGTTCTTTGCTGCACAAGAAAAATCTGATCTGGAAAGAGGCAAAAAAAAAAAACTGAGAAGAATAACAAAATGCAAGCAAACATTGACAGAAAGGATCAAAATGCTATGTTGTGGTTCACATTCAGTTCCCACAGGTCTCTTTCTGGGTTTATATGGCTTTCTTCTTCACTGAATAATTAGAACTTGGGAACTTGTTTGAATCACCTCACTATTGAAGAGAGCCATGTCCATCAGAATTGATAATTGTATAGTCTTGGTGTTGCTGTTTATGCTCATTTGGTTCTGCTCATTTGGCTTATCATTATTCATGTAAGTCTCCCCAGGACTCTCTGAAATTGTCCTGTTGGTCATTTCTTACAGAACAATAATATCCCATAACATTCAGATACCATAACTTATTCAGACATTTTCCAATTGACAGGCATCCATTCAGTTTCCAGTTTCTAGTCACTACAAAAGGGGCTGCCACAAACATTTTTGCATATTTGGGTTCCTTTCCTTCCTTTAAGAGTTCCTTGGGCTGTAAGTGTAGTAGAAACACTGTTGGATCAAAGGATATACGCAGTTTGATAACTTTTTGAACATAGTTCCAAATTGCTGGGTAAAGTAACTCCTAATTATTGTTATAATTTCTTATTCATTAGTGGAAAGTTCTCCCTTCTTATTTTTGATACTAACAATTTGGGTTTTCCTCTTTCCTTTTTCTAATCAAATTAACTAAAAGTTTATTTTGTTTGTTCATAACATGAACTTTTAGTTTTATTTATTTATTCAATGGTTGTTTTTTTTTACTTACAATTTTATCAATCTTTTTTTTTAGAATTTCAAGTTTGATATTTAATTGGGGGTTTTTCATTTATTATGTTTCCATCTTTTTGAGTTGTAAGTCCAATTCTTTGATCTTCTCTTTCTCTATTTTATGCAAGTAAGAATCTAGAGATATAAAATTTCCCCTTCTTACCACTTTGGCTGCATTTCACAAATTTTGATATATTGTCTCATTATTGTCATTCTCTTGAAATTATTGTATCTATGATTTGCTGTTTCATCCATTCATTCTTTAGGATAGGATAATTTAGTTTCCAATTACTTTGTGGTCTATTTTCCCCATGTTATTAATTGAATGTAGTTTTATTGCATCATGATTTGAAAAGAATGCATTTACTATTTATGCCATTGATTTTGAGGTTTTTATGCCCTAATACATGATCAATTTTGTATAAGTTCCATAAAATTCTGATAACAAAGTAAACTCCTTTGTCTCCATTTAATTTTCTCCAAAGATCTATCATACCTAACTTTTCTAATAGTTTCTTTACTTCCTTAACTTCTTTCTTATTTATTTTGTGTTTAGATTTATCTAGTTCTGAGAGAGCAAGGTTGAGATTCCCCACTAATATAGTTTTGCTGTCTATTTCTCCTTGTACCTCTATTAACTTCTCCTCTAGAAATTTCCATGCTATATCACTTGGCACATATATGTTTAGTATAGATATTGCTTCATTATCTATGGTGCCCTTTAGCAAGATAAAGCTTCTTTCCTTGTTTCTTTCTTTTTTTATTATATATTTTTTATAATATTATCCCTTGTATTCATTTTTCCAAATTATCTCCCCTCCCTCTACTCCCTCCCCCCCATGACAGGCAATCCCATACATTTTACATGTATTACAATATAACCTAGATACAACACATGTGTGTGAATACCATTTTCTTGTTGCACAATAAGCATTAGATTCCGAAGGTACATGTAACCTGGGCAGACAGATATTAGTGCTAACAATTTACATTCACTTCCCATTGTTTCTTCTCTGGATGTAGCTACCTCTGTCCATCATTGATCAACTGGAAGTGAGTTGGCTCTTCTTTATGTTAAAGATTTCCACTTCCATCAGAATACATCCTCATACAGTATTGTTGTTGAAGTGTACAGTGATCTTCTGGTTCTGCTTATTTCACTCAGCATCAGTTGATGTAAGTCTCTCCAAGCCTCTCTGTATTCCTCCTGCTGGTCATTTCTTACAGAGCAATAATATTCCATAACCTTCATATACCATAATTTACCCAACCATTCTCCAACTGATGGACATCCATTCAACTTCCAGTTTCCAGCTATAACAAAAAGAGCTGTTGCTGAGTGAAATGAGCAGAACCAGAAGATCACTATACACTTCATCAACAATACTGTATGAGGATGTATTCTGATGGAAGTGGAAATCTTCAACATAAAGAAGATCCAACTCACTTCCAGTGGATCAATGATGGACAGAAATAACTATACCCAGAGAAGGAACACTGGGAAGCGAATGTAAATTGTTAGCACTACTGTCTATCTACCCAGGTTACTTATATCTTCGGAAGCTAATAATTAATGTGCAACAAGAAAATGGTATTTACACACATAAATTGTATCTAGGTTATATTGTAACACATGTAAAATGTATGGGATTACCTGCCATCGGGGGGGAGGGAGTGGAGAGAGGAAGGGGATAATTTGGAAAAATGAATTAAAAAAAAAAAAAAAAAAGAACTAGGCATTGATCATCAGAGCTTTAAATGTAACCTATTCTAACCTGATCAAGTTTGGCCTCCTCTTTACTAAATTGTGGACCTTTATTATCCTTGGGACACAGTTTTATCCTTCAGTAGAATATTCTGCACACTGATTACTGGCTAGATACCATGTCTAGTGTCCAAAAATTTGTCTATTTCCCTATGGTTAAACTGTGGTGGGGGAGGGATATTGGTTCATTGTAAATTTTACTTTTATTCCTTATTCAGAATTTGGTTTTATACATTTTCTAGATCTGTTTAGAGAAAAATAGTAGAGTTTGAAAATACTTCTTCCTGCTGCTCCTCCATCTTGGTCCTCACAATAATATTGTTACTTGACAACCACTTGGATTTTTTTTGATTATTTTTGTGGTGGAATGTATAATGTTTATCTCATTAGTGATATGATATCCATCTCTTCCCAATAGAAAGAAGCATCTAATTTTGTTAAAATTAGATATGCTAATTAGAAAAACAATAGGTTCATACTCCATGTAATCTTTAAAAAAGAACTAGATAACTGTGTTTTATAAGTTATTGTAGACACTCCTTGTATGGGTTGTATTACAAGCTCACTTAAGTCTCCTACCAGTAAAATTTTATGAATGTCACTATTGATACAGAAAGAAAACAGACTAACAATATAGGAGAGCTTAACTCTGGTTTATTGTATTGGGGTATGATAGGAACAATAGCATAATCTTTAATCCCCTGCAAGTTGGGTTCATGTTTTCATTAAAAGTATTAATATATTACTTAAAAAAAAAAGATTGGTTCAATAAATTAAAGAATCAAACAGTTGACATCACTACCTCATTATTGGAACACAATGAAGAAATAAGGAACTCCACATCAACTCTGGTGAATTTCAATAGGAATTTTCCTCAGTTAATAAACTCAAGGAGTTTCTGATGACTACATTTCTGAATAGTCTTACCCTGCTAAATAAATAATAAATCTGCTTTTTGTGAATTGTTGAATGACCTGTCTGCATTATTTTATTATAATTTGTATTTTATTTATTATTTATTTGTAATAAAATTATAATTTGATTATAATATTGAATTTAAACTTTCAGACCCTAATCTGACTCAGATTCAGAATATAATAAGGAGATTTATATCTTCTTTGGCTCACAATAAGTGGTGCCTGACACGTCTTTCCCTTCTGTTCTTTTGCCCCTATGTTTGTAATTTTGTACATATTTCTTTTACTATTTTGCCTATACCAAGCAATGTATGTTTAGGTGCCATGATAATTAAAATTATAATGCTTCTGTAAATTGAGTTACAATTACTTTAGCATGTCTACATTTGCCATAAAAAAGTAGTGAGAATATTTCCCTAGAAATTTATTTGCTTTCTTCAGATTGTTGATTTTAAGGTCTCTTCCTTTTCTAATCTCTAAATTCTCCCTGACTAATTAGACATATTATCCACCCATTCTCACCATGCTATTTCAAATTTATTAATAACAATATAATTTCATAAGGGAATAGATACAAGGAAAATTAAGAATGAGAACAACATATACAGGGATCATTTCTGGACTATCTATTTTGTGTTTTTGAATTAAAAATAATTAGACTTAAGCATCATGAAAAAGATATTTCAGGTGAATTTCTGAAAAAAAAAACTGGAAAGATTTATGTAAAGTGAACAGAACCAGGTTAAGATCATATACAGTACCAGCAACATTGTGCTATGATAAACTTTAATATAATTAATTATTCTCAGCACTTCTTCAATGAACTAAGACAATTCCAAAAGACTCATGAAATAAGACGTTATCCACATTCAGAGATAGATTATGGAATCTTGTAAAATTCTGCTGTCTCCAGAGACTGTGGATTGCTCTCTGGGAGATCTGCTGTCTCAACTCAATCTCTAGGCCACCAACTCTGACCTAGAGTAGAGACTTCTTCCTCCAGAGAGCAGCCCCAACTCTGGCCCAGACAAGATTCTCCCCTTGCTCTATGGTGTCTTCTTTTATCCTCCCAGATAATGGGCTTGGAATAACCCAGGGGCTTCTGGGAAAAAAATGCTTCAAACAATGAACTTGCTCCTCCTAAACATGTAAGCTTCGCCCCAGGAGTTCACAGGGGTAAAACTCCCCTAAAGGCCAGAACTAGAGAATTGTTGAGTACCAACTTAGCACTTAGTAAGAACCCTATCATCTCATTATCTCATTAGCACTTAGTAAGAACTTAACATCTCCTTTCTTTTGATGTAGAACATAAGGTGCTCATGACCTTGAGATATAAATCCATCAATATGGGAGGCATTACACATAATTACATAGATTATATAAACACATAGTAACATAGTTGTTACTCTTGTTGTTGCTCTTGTTTTCTTCTCTCTGGAACCAAAGAAAACATACAGAATCTGAATACCATGTTTCAACTTTTCATGTTTTTTTTTTTCCTTTCTCATTTTTTCCCTTTTGTTCTGATACTTTATTTCATTCATTCATTCATTCATTCATTCATTCATTCATTCATTTGTTTGTTTGCTTATTCATTCATTCATTCATTCATTCATTCATTTATTTGTTTATTTGTTTATTTGCTTATCTATCTATCTATCTATTTATTCATTTTGCAGCATAACTATAATGTGGAAAGATATTTAATAGGATTGTATAAATATGACCTATATCAGATTGCTGGATTGTAGAGGGGAAGGAAGGAAGAAAGGGAAAAACATGGAAATTAAAATCTTATAAAAGTTAATATTGAAAACTATCTTTACATGTAATTTGGAAAAAAATACAGGTGTGGGGAACATAAGCAAACAATAAGATATATGTAACGAGAAGTCACATGCAATTTGTTTACAAACCATAAAACTAAAATGGGCATTATCATTAATAATTTCTATGTTATATATTTTTTACCAGAACTAATGAAAAGCACAGATGTTTCACTATAATTCTTACCATCAAAAGAATACAAGGACTCAAATTTTAATGGATTGCCAGTGGTGAAGTTAAAAAATTGTCATAAATAAGTAATAAAACTTATGTAAGCATATATTTTTATCAGGGAGTATATATATTGATAATTTCATCAGTATGTTGGAGAATCATCTGTCTCTCTGTATTCTTTCCATCTTCTAAGGTCTCCATAGCTTCTCCATAGTATTTATTCCAAGCCAAACTAATGTCTCTGTTCTTTACAATCTTATCTCCCTTTCAACCTATTGCCTGAAACTAACAAGAAAACTTGTGGTTACAGATGACTCTCCATGCTTCTCCTGATGTTTCCTTTTATTTTGACAATATTCTAAACACCTCAAGGAAAAAGATTATAAAGTGTTTGTTTCTATGGTAACTATGCCTCTGGGTTTGTCTAGGGCCAGACTGATTTTGAACATTCTGTCCCTGTTGTCACTGAAGTCTATTGAACAGTCTTGGAAATTTCAGTATTTGAAAAACATAAAAAATAATAAATTTGTTATCACAGCCAAGACATCTTAGACTGCATTATAAGAAGAAAACTTAGGAATAAAGCAGAAAAGGATGTGCTAAAAGTTGACATGGCTTAATCTTATCTTACTGTATTGTTTTATGTATTAGAGATCAAACTTAAAGAAAATGATTATGTTAAAGAGTCTTATAAGGAAAGAAACTTAGACTGTGAAAAGATATATAGAAAGAACAGAGTCAAAATTTAAGAATATGAGTTAATCTACAATGCAAATTTCATCAAAGCCATTGAAGAAAGGAAGGCTATCTAAATGTTTTTTTAAAATCCTCTAATAACTACTAATTAGAGAAATACAAATTAAACAACTCTGAGGCATCACTTTATACTTATCATATTGATTAATATGATAGAAAAGAAAATGATAATTGTTGGAAAGGATGTAGGAAAATGTGCACAAATGGATTATTGGTGGAGTTGTGAACTCACCCAACAATTTCAAAGAGCAGTTTGGAAATGCTCTTGTAGCTATTTCATATTTTTTTTTTGAAAGAACTGGATTTTCTAGGTCAGTAGAAGCCATGAGAATTTTCCCAAGTCTAAATTTTCTCTCTCCCCTGTCTTAGTTCTCCTCCCTCAGACAATAAGCAATTTGAAAGAGGTTATATCCATACAATTGTGTAAATCATATTTCCATATTTGTCATATTGTATAAAAAGAAACAGAACAAAAGGAAAACAAACTATTAAAAATTCACAATATATTATTTTCATCTGCATTTTAGCTCCATCAATTCTTTTTTTTTTCTGGATATGGTCATCATTAGACTTTTGAAATTATCTTATATTATTTTATTGCTGAGAAGAGCCAAATCTATCACAGTTGATCATTACACAATATTGCTGTTACTATTCTCCTATATTCTTCTACTTCTGCTCACTTCATTCAACAAGACTTCATGTAAATCATTCCAGGTTTTTCTGTCTATTTCTGTCTATAATGTGATCATTCATCATTTCTTGAAGAACAACAGTACTCTATTACATTCATATATCACAACTTGTTCAGTCATTCCCCAATCAATAAGTATTTTCTCAATTTTTAATTGTTTACTACCATGAACTAACTATATATATATTGTGTATATATATATGTGTGTGTGTGTGTGTGTGTGTGTGTGTGTGTCTCCATTTCCATTTTAGTGATCTTCTGTTTGAGAAATGTTAGTTTTAGCAATAAGAATTAAAATAAATTAAAGGAATTAGAGTAGACAGTGAGGAAAGAAAACTATCACTCTGCAGATGATTTGATGGTATACTTAGAGAATCCTAGAAAATCAACCAAGAAACTACTTGAAATAATTCAAAACTTTAGCAAGGTTGCAGAATATAAAATAAATCTATATAAACCATCAACATTTTTACATATTGCCAACCAATCCCAGAAGCTAAATGCCATTCAAAAATAACTGCAGACAATAAAAACTACTTTGGAGTCTACCTGCCATAAAAAACCCAGGAGTAATATGAACACAATTACAAACAAACAAAAAAAAACTTTTCATACAAATAAAATAATGTCTAAGCAACTGGAAAAATATTGATGGCTCATCTATGTCATGATGGATGACCACCCTATTTAAATTTACTTTCTTATTTACTGTCACGCCAAAGTACTAAAAATATTTTCAAAGAACTACAAAATATAAAATATTGATTTAGAAGAACAAAAGTGAAAAATATTGAAAGAATTGATGGAAAAAGTAATACAAATGAATGATGTCAAGTCATAGTAGATCTCCAATTATATTTTCTTTCTTTCTTTCTTTATTTTCTTTTTTAAATTTTTATTATATATATATATATTTTTTATAATATTATCACTTGTATTCATTTTTCCAAACTATCCCCCCCTCCGTACATTCCCTCCCCCCGACGACAGGCAATCCCATACATTTTACATGTGTTACAATATAGTCTAGGTACAATACATGTGTGTAAATACCATTTTCTTGTTGCACAATAAACTTTAGATTCCGAAGGTACATGTAACCTGGGCAGACAGATATTAGTGCTAACAATTTACATTCACTTCCCAGTGTTTCTTCTCTGGGTGTGGCTACCTCTGTCCATCATTGATCAACTGGAAGTGAGTTGGTTTTTCTTTATGTTGAAGATTTCCACTTCCATCAGAATACATCCTCATACAGTATTGTTGTTGAAGTGAACAGTGATCTTCTGGTTCTGCTCATTTCACTCAGCATCAGTTGATTTAAGTCTCTCCAGGCCTCTCTGTATTCCTCCTGCTGGTCATTTCTTACAGAGCAATAATATTCCATAACCTTCATATACCACAATTTACCCAACCATTCTCCAACTGATGGACATCCATTCATCTTCCAGTTTCTAGCTACAACAAAAAGAGCTGCCACAAACATTTTGGCACATATATGTCTCTTTCTGCTCTTTAGTATTTCTTTGGGATATAATCCCAGTAGTAGCGCTGCTGGGTCAAAGGGTATGCACAGTTTGATAACTTTTGGGGCATAATTCCAGATTGCTCTCCAGAATGGCTGGATTCTTTCGCAACTCCACCATCAATGTATCAGTGTCCCAGTTTTCCCACAGCCCCTCCAACATTCATCATTATTTGTTCCTGTCATCTTAGCCAATCTGACAGGTGTGTAGTGGTATCTCAGAGTGGCTTAATTTGCATTTCTCTGATCAGTAGTGATTTGGAACACTCTTTCATGTGAGTGGATATAGTTTCAATTTCTTCCTCTGAGAATTGTCTGTTCATATCCTTTGACCATTTATCAATTGGAGAATGGTTTGGTTTCTTATAAATTAGGGTCAGTTCTCTATATATTTTGGAAATGAGACCTTTGTCAGAACCTTTGTTTTTAAAAATATTTTCCCAATTTGTTACTTCCCTTCTAATCTTGTTTGCATTAGTATTATTTGTACAGAAACTTTTTAGTTTGATGTAATCAAAATCTTCTATTTTGTGATCAATAATGATCTCTAGTTCTCCTCTGGTCATAAATTCCTTCCTCCTCCACAAGTCTGAGAGGTAGATTATCCTCTGTTCCTCTAATCTATTTATTATCTCTCTCTTTATGCCTAAATCATGAACCCATTTTGATCTTATCTTGGTATATGGTGTTAAGTGTGGATCCATATCTAATTTCTGCCATACTAATTTCCAGTTTTCCCAACAGTTTTTTTCCGAATAATGAATTTTTATCCCTAATGTTGGTATCTTTGGGTTTGTCAAAGATTAGGTTGCTATATATGTATCCTTTTTTGTCCTTTGTATCTAATCTGTTCCACTGATCTACCGGTCTATTTCGTAGCCAATACCAAATGGTTTTGGTGACTGCTGCTATATAATATAGCTTTAGATCAGGTACACTTAGACCACCTTCCTCTGAGTTTTTTTTTTCATTAGTTCCCTTGCAATTCTCGACCTTTTATTCTTCCATATGAATTTTGTTGTTATTTTTTCTAGGTCATTGAAATAGTTTCTTGGGAGTCTGATTGGTATAGCACTAAATAAATAGATTAGTTTGGGGAGTATTGTCATCTTTATTATATTCGCTCGGCCTATCCAAGAGCACTGAATGTCTTTCCAATTATTTAAATCTGATTTTATTTTTGTGGCAAGTGTTTTGTAATTTTTCTCATATAATTCCTGACTTTTCTTTGGTAGATGGATTCCCAAATACTTTATACTCTCAACATTTGTTTGGAATGGAATTTCTCTTTGTATCTCTTGCTGTTGCATTTTGTTAGTGATATATAAAAATGCCGAGGATTTATGTGGATCCATTTTGTATCCTGCCACCTTGCTGAAATTTTGAATTATTTCTAGTAGCTTTTTAGCAGAGTCTTTGGGGCTCTCCAAGTATACCATCATGTCATCTGCAAAAAGTGACAGCTTAATTTCCTCATTTCCTACTCTAATTCCTTGGATCTCCCTCTCGGCTCTTATTGCCGAGGCTAGCGCTTCTAGTACTATATTGAATAGTAATGGTGATAGTGGGCAACCTTGTTTCACTCCTGATCTTACTGGGAAAGGTTGCAGTTTATTTCTATTGCATATTATGCTTACTGAAGGTCTTAAATATATGCTCCTGATTCTTCTAAGGAATAATCCATTTATTCCTATACTCTCAAGAGTTTTTAGTAGGAATGGATGTTGGATTTTGTCAAATGCTTTTTCTGCATCTATTGAGATGATCATATGGTTCTTATTAATTTGATTATTAATATGGTCAATTATATTAATAGTTTTCCTAATATTAAACCAGCCCTGCATTCCTGGAATAAATCCTACTTGATCATAGTGTATTATCCTGGAGATGATTTTCTGAAGTCTTTTTGCTAATATCTTATTTAAGATTTTAGCATCAATATTCATTAAGGAGATTGGTCTATAATTTTCTTTCTCAGTTTTCGATCTACCTGGTTTAGTTATCAGTACCATGTCTGTGTCATAAAAGGAGTTTGGTAGGACTCCTCCATCCCCTATTTTTTCAAATAATTTATATAACATTGGGACTAATTGTTCTTTAAATGTTTGGTAGAATTCACATGTGAATCCATCTGGCCCTGGGGATTTTTTCCTGGGGAGTTGATTAATAGCTTGTTCTATTTCTTTTTCTGAAATGGGACTATTTAAGCAATTTATCTCCTCCTCTGTTAATCTAGGGAGCCTATATTTTTGGAGGAAGTCATCCATTTCACTTAAGTTATCAAATTTATTGGCATAAAGTTGGGCAAAGTAACTCATTATTTCTCTAATTTCCTCTTCATTGGTGGAAAGATCCCCCTTTTCATTTGTAAGACTATCAATTTGATTTTCCTCTTTCTTTTTTTGATCAAATTTACCAAAGGTTTATCTCTTTTATTGGCTTTTTCATAAAACCAACTCTTGGTTTTATTTATTAATTCAATAGTTTTTTTACTTTCAATATTATTGATTTCTCCTTTTAATTTTTGTATTTCAAGTTTAATTTTTGGTTGGGGGTTTCCAATTATATTTTAAAGAAGCAGTCATCAAAAGTGACATTCACTAAAAAAGAGAGTAGTGAATCAATGGAATAGAATGGAAAAGCACAGCATTAAAAGACTATAGAATTAGAATCTTGGGAGAAGTGGACAGTCTACTCACTGTTGTCTCATTGAAAAAAGGCTGCTTTAACAAATGCTGAGAATTAATTTAAATGGTCAGAAAAAAATTGCAGAAACTATTTCCCCACCCATCTCCTATTAATCTTCCTAAAATCATTGGCAAACTCGACCTTTATTCCTTTATTTGTCTCCAAAATATAGGTGGGATTTTGTGGCATTAGGGTCTTGGTTAAGCCATACCTGTTTCAAAAGAAAGAATCTGTTCTACTTCTAAGGTTAATAATCAATTTAGAGATTTCTAAGGAGACTTGATTTTATCTCAGGCTTTTCTCAATCAACAAATAGAGATTAGTCATATGTCCAGGCCATCAAATAGATTCTTCTCTAAACAGTTATCTCTTAAATATTTTCTCTTGGAAAGTCTTTGTTCTTCTCAGAACCTAATGATTAAACACTTGGTGCTGAGTCTTATTATTTTGAAAAGTTCTCATTTCCCATTTCACTTAAAGTAGAGATATTTTGCCATTATTGTCCTTTCTAACTTTGCATTTTGATCTTCCCTATTGCCATAGTAGCTTTCTATAGTAAGGCCTTTTTTGTTTGCTGTTTTTAAATTTATTTTCCAGTCTATCATAATGTGCAAGGAACACTTTCCTACACATTGTTCACAATGGTGCAGGTACTTGATCACTAGCTTTATGCACTGAGAAATCTGTGGGTGGTAGCATATGTTGTGCAGGGTTTTGAGGACTAACAGCTTGCCTGTTGCATTTGGCCTGGAGGCCTTACAGTGGGCTCTCTATGATTGTGTTCTCAGCTGCTGCTTTGTGCTGGGGCTAGAAGCCTCCTTCTGGCCTGTCTGGATACCAATGCATTCCCATTTTACCCAAGTGAGATAAATCTTTCCCTCCATCATTCTAAATTATTTTAGGATGGAACTTTATTTAATTTGTCTATTCTGTCAACCCAGAATTCATTTTGAGGTGTGATTTTAAGTTGTTTAAAAGAAAAGTGGGAAGCAATAAGGCAAGGTCCTGTCTTTTCTTCACCATCTTGGCCAGATCAATTTTTTTCAAGCATTTAATAATTCTAAATAGAAGAGGTTTTACTTGTTCTAGTTGGCCATTCAATTTGGTGCTAGAGTTGTCCCTGGCAGCTAGTTGACACAATGGATAGAATATTTGGCCTGTAATCAGGAAGACATTAATTCAAACCCAGTCTCAGATACGAGCTGTGTGATCCTGGTCAAATCATGATCTAACCCTTGCATCAGTTTTTTTCAAAACAAACTGGAGAAGCAAATTGTAAACCAATATATCTTTGACTGTAAAATCCCAAATGGTAAAAGAACAAGAGGGTTTTGATTCTTTGTTTGTTTTCCTGTTAACAAAGCTCCCCTGTCCTGGGGCAATGGCTCTTGCTTATTGACTAAATGAATTCAAGCTTCCCTACCTCACTAAGGCCAACTTTGTTTTAGAATAAATCATGTTTTCACTTGCCTTATAAGTCATCTTTCCACTTTTCATGCTTTCTTACAAATCCTCTCCTCCACACATAGTAACTAAATCAAAATTATACTTGGATCTGCAATGGATAAGTCAATGAGTCATAGATCATTTCATACAACTTGTGATATTAGGCCCCAAATGCCCTCTCCTGATCATAATTCAATTATTTGTGAATCTATATACTGAATCATTGGATAAGTCCCTGCATGTATCTTTATAGTTCTCAACCCAAGGCCAAGCCCTATTGATATTGATAAGAAAACAATTCTCAGCTCATATTAGCAGGCTACATGGAACAAACCATACTGCTATTTCACATCCCACCTAATCATATGTGCCTTTTGTATGCATTCATGAATATTATAAATATATTATATTGGAGATTCATTGTTTTTTTTCCCTTACTTCATATTTCCTTAATAAAGTGACCTTCCTAACTTTCTCATATAATATTACACAATCCTCAGGATTTAGGCATATTGTGGGCTTTGCCTTTCCACTTTTGGATAGAAAAAGGTAAATTACAATGATATGCCCTTTCATTTCTCTTTTAAAATTGAAACTTTATATTATGAACCTACTTTATAACTGTCTCAGAACAAAGGATTGGGTATTGTGTTGACATGCTTTCTTTTACATTTTATCTCTTCAAAATTCATATTATGGAAATTTTATTGTAAAATTGTTTTCATTCTCATATTTATATAATCAGATAAATGCAAAATAATATATAATCCAATTTGAGGATCACTTAAAAACTTATTAGGCCCTTTAAATGCATCTATTTACATTTTCCATTGCAATCAAATTAATGACAATTTGTAATGATAATTTTATGTTGGAACATGTTGGTAGCACTTAGATAAATGGTGAGACATTTAGACAATATGGAATCATGAAGTAAAATTTGGGTTTGTAATCAGAAGGGCTTTCATTTTTTAATATTATCAATTTTATTATTATTCTTTTACTTTAGTAAAATAAAAAATTAATAATAATCATCAAATAGACTAGAGGAATGTTTCTACAAGTCAGAAAATACAGTTAATAGTTTCTTTAAAGAATTTAGATAAATTAGAATAAATTTAGCTTATATGGAATTATTTTGAATAAAATAGCAAAGGAATGATATAATGGAGTATAAATTAATGTAGCATACACTGGTTCAACTCTCTTATTTTAAAAAATTTGGAACCCCATATACATGGAGTTTAATGGATATGTTGAAGATCACACAGATAGTAAGCATAAGAGATATATCGGTTTTGAATCAAGTTTCTTTGACTAAAGTTAGTAATATAAATGGTATATAATTAAATGGGAAGTTCTTTGTTGAATAAAACTTCCTGATATATGAATTTTATTCAGTTCTAGATATATGTCATAAATACATCATGGATTCAATCACATCACGACTTGTACTTTTCAAATTTAATTATGCAAACTTTTTGCCTGAGTAGATATTCTAAAATAAAATGCTTAACTAGCTGACTGAATGAAAGAGCAGGAGAGATAGATGTTTTCATGAACAAAGTGGCAGATGAATGGATAAAAAATGATGATAACTGGATTTCTATATAAAATGAATGATAGATAAATAAATGAAAATTTGGCTGGAAGGAAATTAATAGTTGAATGGATATCAATGTGAATGAGTGGATGGATCCAGTATTGAATGGATAAGTGTTGAAGTGGTGTTGCTATCCAGTAACTCATGATTCACAGGGATTATGCCATGATCATTTATAGCTAAAAAGTTGTGATTCACATGAGAGTCTTTAAAGAATGCAAATTAGGATCTGCATTAAAGCACACTGAGACAGATAAAATGAAAGCAAGGTGACAATGGTGTCACAAAAATCTAGAAAGAAGGAAGAATATCAAATGGCTGATAGTTATCAACATTGTTAAAGGCAACAGAGAGATCAAGATGAATGAAGACTGAAAAATATCCATTGAATCTCACAATTGAAAGGTCACTTTTAAATGTAGAGAGAAAGGTGTTGATGAAAATATAAATGTGAACCAGTAATTTAATGAGTTAACTAGATGTGAGAAAGTGAAATGTGAAAATATATATTGGTTATGGTTTTTCAAAGGATTTAGCTACAAAGGGCAAGAACAAAATAGAAGATGGTAGTTAAGGAAGATGAAAAGATCAAGAGAAGGATTTTGAAGCTGAGGAGATAACAAATATGATTTTAGTCAACAGGAAAAAAGCCAATAGACAGGCAGAGACTAAAAATAACTGATAAAGTGGTGAAAGAAGTTACATAAAGAGAGAAGATAAATGAAAAGAGATTTTTTTTCAAGGAAGGGGTGAGCTTTAAAAGAAAGTAAGAGCACCTATTCATGTAATTGTCCTTGTCCATCCTTTGTCTTAGAAGAGGATCAAAGACATCATGGGATGATGTCTTGACTTCTGAATGAATTGGATTTAAGTACTGCAGAGTTGCATAAAGTTATCAATATCACTGTCTCTTCCAGAGTCATGAAAGTTTAGTGGCAAGATAAAAGTCATGATAACTTACAATGAACTGTAATATAGTGGATCATCTTGACATCTTCAATGTCTGACTAAGCTTTATGTGCTCTTAAGTTGCTTTCATGGATGTTAAAATAAAATGATCTTATCCATTCATAATACCAGGGAAAACTCTTCATAGGCTTGGAGTAGAAAACTATTAATTCACTCTCAGGTATAAGATCTGTCAATTACCCTTATCCTAATTTAACCTATCTTCTGAGATAGTTTTACGAGAGTGTTGCTACTTCACATGCTACAATTTATTGGATTTATGGGTGAGAGTTGGGTGACAGGTAGGTATCAAATGTGAATGAGCCATTCTAAAAAAGGCGTAGTGATCCTTTTCACCAGAGGTGCTAGTCCTCCCTGAACTTCTCATTCACACAGCCTCATAATATTTCTTCCAGTGAGGCAGAATTGAAAGAAGAAAGAGAAGAAGAAGATATCTAGGTAATATAAGATGAGAAGGGAGAAAAGGGACTCCATGGAGAACTACCATAATTTTTTTTCAGTAAAATTTGAAGCAGCTGAGAAGGTAAAAAGTAGGTAAGGGACATTGGAGAAAGGATAAAAATATTTGAAAATAATAACATAGTAAAGCAGTAAATCAATGCAAAAAATCTAGAAGGGCAACTAACATAGAAGGATTGCCTACTAGCAGTGAGAACCCAGTTACAATTACATAACAATTTTTAGTAGTTAGCAGTGATTTGTGATTTATTTTCTACTTTTGTTCAGTGGAACGTGTGGCAGTGAAGATAGCAGATGATATGAATAATCTAGGGATGAGAGTTTCTAGAAATAATCATTATTAGCAATAG
The DNA here is from genome assembly GCF_048593235.1 of Sminthopsis crassicaudata. NCBI lineage: Eukaryota > Metazoa > Chordata > Mammalia > Dasyuromorphia > Dasyuridae > Sminthopsis > Sminthopsis crassicaudata. The sequence goes on along the minus strand of NC_133618.1, from coordinate 16,673,436 downwards.
ATTAGGGGCACCAAAGATTCAATAGAAAAGCACTACGTAAGATTTTTTTTTCTTTTAATGAGTTATGACGAGAAAGAGAGGAGAGTATAGCCAATGCAAAGTGGTATCTGTTAAATAAATAAAGTATTAATATATTAGAAATAAAGCTAAGGATAAGACAAACAGAGTTTTGAATTGACTATAGATTATGATCCAAAAAAGAATTTTCAGAATTCACAAATATAAAAATAGTAAAATTCTCTATGTGTAGTTGACGAGAGTTGAGAGGAAAGAGCAAGTTGAGGAACTAAACTTCCTTAGGATGTTTGTAAGCATATCACTATTTATGTTTATATCTCTTTACATGAGAATAGAATGTTAGAAGAAAAACATATTGTGAACTTATTGAGGAAAACCATGTAAAGTTTTGAAAGGTGATAAAAAATGGCTATTAGAATTTATATTGTGTGGCAGATATAGATCAAGTGAACCTCAAAGGCAAAAGAATACTCAGTAATGATGGTAGAGGGAAAGCCTAGGTGGGAAAATGAGGAATTATAGAATTTACACACCACTCTAATATTAACAAAGTGCTTTACAAATCTTACCTCTTTTGCTTCTCACAATAGGACTAAAAGAATGTAACTAACCCCATTTTATAGATGGGAAACAGGAAGAGAGTGCTAAAGTGATTTGGTTGGGTTGCCTAACTAGTCAAGGATTTGAACCAGATTTAAACTTTCTTCTTTCAGATTCCAGGTTCTATATTCTGTGGAATGTACTCTCTTGCTTCCAGATTGGCAGGAATCCTTGAATCATAAACAATGAGATCACAGACCTATTTGCATATTTTAGAGATTATTTTTATTCACTTTGTACAGTACTAAGCAGAAAAATCTGCCTGCGTTCCTCATAGAAGAGATCATAGAACAAGACAACGTTGTAGATATTTCTCCTTCAATAATATAATGTAAAAAGAACTTTAAAAGTACAAGTCCCCCCAAATTAGCTCTAAAACAGTATGGGAATGTTGTGCACAATGCTTGACTCTTATTCTGAATTTCTCAGAGAAAATACACATTCAGTTGTGTATAGAATTGTGTCTTATTCTTTAGGGAAATAGAGGGGAAGGAAAATAAGATAAGAGAAGGACTGATTGAAAGAAGGGTGATTTAGGAGAGGGAATGGTCCAATTTTTGAGGCTGGAAGGGATGAAAGGGGAAAGGAAGGAGAGGAATAGAAAGAGAGAGACAGAGACAGACAGAAATACAGAGAAGAAAAAAAAAGAAGGAAAATAATATGGAAGGAAATTCAGAGTTAATAATTATATTTGTAAATAAAACAGGATGAAATCACAAGATGAATTGGAACAAAACCCAGAATACCATGATATTTTGTTTATAAGAATCTTGTATAAAGAAGAGATCCACAATAAAAGTGGTTGAAGCAGAATCTAGTAGACTTTAACTGAAGGTAAAACAAATAGACAATAGCAGCAACAAAACAGGTAGCAATAATGATCTCAGACAAAACAAAACTAAAAAAAAAAAAAAAAACAACAAACTAGTTAGAAGACATGAAGGAGAAAATTACATGTAGCTAAAAGCTACTATAGGCAATTGAATAATATCCATAACAAAAGTATATGTACCAAATAGTATAGTATCCACGTTTTTAGAAGATAAATTAAATGAGTCACAGGAGGAAACACTAAAACTGTAATAATGGGGAATTTCAATTTTGCCTTCTCAGAATTAGATGAATCTAGCAAATAAAAATGAATAAATAAATGAATGCATGATTAAACAAGAAAAAATTAACGGGGGGGTGTGAATAGATTTTTTTTTCAAATTAGATATGCTAAATAAACCTGTTGACAAAATTGAATAGGAAAAAATAAACTCCTTTTCTCATCAACATATGGTACGTATCTAAAAATTCATGATTAGGGTATAAAGATCTCACAAACTAATAAAAGAAGGAAAGGATAGTATTAAATTTGTCCTTTCAAAATGAAAGTGTGATAAATTTATGTTTGGTAAAAGGCAGTGGAAAGATGGCTTAAAATTAATTGTAAATTAAATAACATAATCCTAAAGAATAAATAGATCAAAAAATCACAAAAAAAAAAATCAGTAAATAGAAGATAACAATGAGATGATGTAAAATATTTATGGGATGTTGTAAGATAATACTTAAGTATTTAAGGCAAATATGTGTCTAGAAGCTGATGTAAATGAAATAAAGAATAAGCTTATCAATAAATTAAATATGAAAAAAATTGAAGTAGAAAAATTAAATTTATTATTCTCAATTAAGCACCAAATCAAAAATGCTAAAAATCAAAGGAGATATTAATAAAACTGAGTTAAGAAAATTTTTGAATGAACAAAGAAAACTATGAACTAGTTTTATGAAAATGTCAAGAAAATGTATAAATTATGTATTGTTTAATTTAATTTAATAAAAAGGGAAGAAGAAAATTGAATTACCATTATCAAAAATGAAGAGTGAATTCCTCCCCAATGAAGAAGAAATGAAAGGAATTAAGAGCTACTGGGTTCAATTATGAACCAATAAATGAAAAGGATGAATGTTATCAAAATACAAAATATAAATTTCCCAGATTAACAGAAGAAAATAATAACATATTTAAGCAAAACAATCTTAGAAAACATAAATCGCATGGGCTATTTATAAGCTTCCTAAGGGGAATAAAACAAGACCAGAAAGATTCACAAGTTAATTCTCTCAAATATTTCAAGAATTATTTATTCTAATACTATATAATCTATTTGAAAAAAATTAAAGGAGCCATACGAAATTAATTTTATCTGACAAATACAATTCTGACAACCTAAAAAAAAATTAAAACCAGAGAAAGAAATGTATAGAACAGCTTCTCTAATGGACAATAATGCTAAAAATTCAAATAAAATCATGGGAAGAGTTTAAATAATATATAACAAGATGTATACACCTTGACTATGTGGACTTTATACCAGAATGTACGGCTGGTTAAATATTTAAAAGAAAATATTAGCAACATTGACCATTATCAATAACAAAAACAAGAACATGTACAATCATATAAACATTTCCACATTATTCATTGTGAAAGAAGAAACAAAACAAAATGGAAAAACATGAAAAATGAATATAATATGCTTTGATATGTATTCAGGATCCATAGTTCTTTTTTCTGCATGTAAATACCAATTTCCAGCATGAGTCTCTTGGAATTGTCTTCAATCATTGTATCTTTGAGAAGAGCTGAGTTCCTCATACCTAATCATCTCACAATGTTTCTCTTTATTTACACAATGATCTCATTCTTTTCAGCATGGATTCATTTAAGTCTTCCAGGTTTTTCTAAAATCGTCACTTCTTGTAGGACACTATTGAATCCTATAAAATACTATTATTTCATTAACATTCATATACTTCATCTTGTTCAGGCATTCCCCAATTGATGAACATTCCCTTAATTTCCAATTCTTTATGACCACAAAAAAGAACTGGTACAAATGTTTGTACATACAAATAAGTCTTTTGCCTTTTTATGATATTTTTGGAATGCAAACCCCAAATATTTTGCTGAACCAAAGGGTATGTGACGTCTAATATTTCTCTATATATCTCTTTGGGTATAATTTTAAATGACAGCAGATCTCTCTACAATGAAGCAGCAGGACAGGGACTTTTTAATCTGAGGCCCTTAAATAAAACAACAAGCTTTTTCTATTGAAAGTTGATTGAACTCCTTCATGCTGGCTTTTAAGGCAGATGAACAATTAAAGTTTATCAGCTTGGCCATAAGAAACTGTTGTTCTTTTATCACCAGATTTATGATGATAGAAATTTCACAAGTGGGAAGAAAGATTGGCAAAATTTATGTACGGGTATAAAGAGAATTTCAAACTTTTGCTTAGATTTGTGTTATGATTCTTTGCAAGCAATACACCTTGGCAGCATCTTAACACATTATCTATCTATGTATCTATATACCTATTTCTTTCTTGCTTTCTTTCTTTCTTGCTTTCTTTCTTTCTTTCTTTCTTTCTTTCTTTCTTTCTTTCTTTCTTTCTTTCTTTCTCTTTCTTTCTTTCTCTCTTTCTCTCTCTCTTTCTCTCTCTCTTTCTTTCTCTTTCTTTCTTTCTTTCTTTCTTCTTTCTTTCTCTCTTTCTTTCTCTCTTTCTCTTTCCTTCCTTCCTTCCTTCCTTCCTTCCTTCCTTCCTTCCTTCCTTTTTCTTTCTTTTTCTTTCCTTCTTTGTCTCCTTTTTTTCTTCCTTCCTTTCTTCCTTCCTTCCTTTCTTTCTTTCTCTTTCTTTCTTTCTTTCTTTCTTTCTTTCTTTCTTTCTTTCTTTCTTTCTTTCTTTCTTTCTTTCTTTCTTTCTTTCATTCTTTCTTTCTTTCTTTCTTTCTTTCTTTCTTTCTTTCTTTCTTTCTTTCTTTCTTTCTTCTTTTCTCTCTTTCTTTCTCTCTTTCTCTTTCCTTCCTTCCTTCCTTCCTTCCTTCCTTCCTTCCTTCCTTCCTTCCTTCCTTCCTTCCTTCCTTCCTTCCTTCCTTCCTTCCTTCCTTCCTTCCTTTTTCTTTCTTTTTCTTTCCTTCTTTGTCTCCTTTTTTTCTTCCTTCCTTTCTTCCTTCCCTTCTCTTTACTTCTCTTCTTTCTCTTTTTTCCTTACTTTTTTCTTTATATCTATCCATTTTATCTATCTACCATCAATCTCTCTACCTGTCTAGCTCTTATGATTACCATTTTTAAATTCAATTTAGAGATTTCTACATGTTAACTCATTTTTATGCTCAAAATAATCCCATTACTTAAAATTATTAACCCATTTTTTTTCATCAAATAATAAGGAAATTGAGGGACAAAGAAGTTAAATCAGTTGCCCAGACTCACCCAGTTAGTAAATGTATGAATAAATTTTGAACTCAAGTATTCCTGACTTAAAGTTCAGTACTCTATCTACTATACCAAATAGCTGCTTCATACATGCATATACACACATAAGTCTACATATATATTATACATATATATTACATACCACATACATGCATACATATGCATGTGTATATGTATTCATGTAAGATAATGTAAATGTGTTTAATTTCATGTTTATGTTAATAAACAGAAAGACATTCAGATGCATAGACAGACACACAGACTGACAGGGACAGACACACAGTCAGATGGACAGATAGAGAGATGGAAAATTAGAAAGGGAGAAAGAGACTAGCTAAATGATCTAAATCATTCAGTGGATTAAGAACTGGGCTTGAAGTCAGGACAATCTGAGTTCAAATCAGGCTTAGACACATAGCAGCTTTGTGAGTCTGAGAAAGTCATGTCACCCTTTTTGCTTCAGTTTCCTCATCTGTGAAATAAACTGCTGAAGGAAATGGCGAAACCCGTTATTATCTACATCAAGAAATACCTAAATGGCTCAAAAAGTATTAAAAAATAATCAAAATGAAATCACCAAACAACAACAATATTTTAATACACACATGTATGATTTTAAACAAATAAAAAAGGATAGCAATGCTTACTTCACTGACAAAATAAGCATCAATAAAATTAAGTTTAACATTTAAGAAACATTTGAATCAAGATAAGGATAGGGTTTTGGGATCACAGAATATTTCTGACTATTTTTTTCCATGCTCTTGACTTGGATTTAAAACACAAAAAAAGAGCTAATCAACACATTCCTTTTCTTCTTTTACCCTTAAAGGTCCTGTGTAATCCATCTAATTCCTATTTCAATTTTTTCAGAAACTTTTGAATAATACAGTACTTCTGACTTTGGGTCTAAGAAGCTTTTTTGATCTCTGTTTAAGCTATTTATGGCCTTAAGACCTAAGATGAGAGTGTGGGATTGAATTAAGTTGATAGGGGGAAAGGGATATCAGAAGTCAGAATCACCTCTTTCTAGATCATGAGAAAATGGCAAGTTAAATATGCTCCTTTACATTGTTACTTTGTTCATGATTTTGAATTAAATACTAAACATTTGGAGGGGAATTATAAACAAAATATTTTTTTTTCTCCTCTCAAACTCTCATATATTTATATATTTTTAATTATATATTATAATCCCTTATAATGCTAACAATAAAGAATATGGTATTATAGATTTCATATAATATTATTTTATTGTCGGAATGTTTAGATTTGAGCACTGATTTGTGTAGATTTCTCAATACATTTTCGACATTCTCATTCAATATTATCTGCTTTCCAAAATTCTTATTCAACTTCCACTAAATAAGTTCATAAATGACTAGAACTACAGACAGATAGACCGGCAGATAGATAGATAGAAACGATAGATAGATAGAAACGATAGATAGATAGAAACGATAGATAGATAGACAGACAGATAGGAAGATAGATAGATAGATAGATAGATAGATAGATAGATAGATAGATAGACAGACAGACAGACAGACAGATAGATAGATAGATAGACAGACAAAGAGACAGACAGACAGATAGATAGATAGATAGATAGATAGATAGATAGATAGATAGATAGATAGATAGATAGATGAATGAAGAATGCTTAAAATGTTGGAGAAAAATAACATGATCATTCCAGTTTGGAAGGGAGACATATTAAAGAATGTATCTAAAAGGAATGGTCCTCCATCTAAAGCAGGATGGGATGCACAAAACCTGAATTTAAATGTCTCTGTTCTATGCTTCAAAGCCCCCAGCCTGGTTACTCTTTCAGTTTGGCGTCCACTGCTGTCAGCCTGCATTAGTTCTGAGGATGTGTGATGATAATGGGAAACTAAATCCATTGATATTAAGTAGAAGAACAAATTGGGAATTAAATTGTCTCAAATTGATTTTTATAGAAAAAATATAAAGGTTATTAGAGCATTCCATATGTGAGGACTAATGTTGACTTCAATAAGTTTATGAAAATGCTTGAGACAAACAAAGAATTCTTTCATCACTACCTTTTCCTCCACAGTCCAGAGGGGGAAAATACCTGCAAGATATATCCTTGTTTGGTCTGTTACCATTTTGAATTAAGGCATTGGTTATGTGAACAGCTTAGTTTTAATTATAGTAGAAATCAAAACAAAACAAACAAGATGAGAGTGGGGAAATTAATGGGGATCTCTACTATACTTCCTGGCAAGGTATCTAGTTAGATAATATGGGGGATAGTTAGACTTTGTGTCTAAAAGAGCAGATTATGAATCCTAAAATATATACTAGTTATAGTACAAAAGATGAATCACTTAACCTATCTTTATCTTTTCCCTTCACTGTAAAATGAAGAAAATAAAAGTACTTATATCAGAGGTCTGTTGTATCTATCAAAGAAGGTAAAATTCTCAGTAGCTTCTAAAGCATTGGAAACTGCATAAATTCTATCATGGTGTTGATGTTGCAGTTATAATTCCTACAAAATATTGTATAGTAAATACGCGATTTTCCCTCAATAGTAATATATGGCTGTAAGAGTTGGATAGATGAGCACCACAGAATTGACACTTTGGAATTGGGGTACTGGAGAAGACTTTTGAGAGTCACTAAGACAGCAAGGAAATCCAATCAGTCAATGTAAAAAGAAATTAATTAGACCATTGACCAAAAGGCCAAATACTGAAGCCGAATCTTAAATGCCTTCATCATATCATAAGAAGATGGGAGTTGTGTGAAAGGATCCTGATGTTGGGAAAGTTTGCAGCAAAAGGAAAAGGAAATGACATATGGACAGAAAGTGTCAGAAAAAATAACAAACATGAACTTAGGCAGATTTGGGGAGTTAGTGAAAAACAGAAAGGCTTGGTGAGTTATGCAACATGAGATTATGAAGAATTGGACGGGAATGAATAAAAACAACAAAATTCCATAATGAAAGTAGGAATTCTTTCCTATTAATTATAACATTTCCATATTTTCTTATAACTCATCTTAACCAATAAAATAAGCAAATGAACAATGGGAATGTGTTATCACATGGATATATATAGATCTCTATAAATTCTACACACGCTATTCAATTAAAATTTTGCAAAACTCAAAAGTTAACACAATTTACAAATTAAAATAAAAAAGATGAGTGAGAATCAATGAGAAGATTCACTTTGTTAAATTGAAAGAGATGAGTATTTTATATAAAGAGGAAAATACTGAATATGGACACAATCATTATGTTTTTTGGTGTTGCTTTAACTTTTTCTTTATAAGAACAAGAGAAAAAAACACTGATGGGTATATGGAGATGGAGATATCAAGAAATGACTTTGATGTAAAAAATATAAAATCTTGAAGAGCACATTTTATGATATAGCTATAAATTATTTGGAAAGAGCAATAGAATTTTTGCCAAAGATACATATTTACACTTAAAAATAAGTAAGAAATGTTCAATTGAGCATTAGCTGACAACATGATAAATGGCAAAGTCCTGGAGCTTTGAGAGGCTGTGGCACCCAGTGGTTTGATAGAATTCTGAACTTGGAGTTTATAATAATACCTGGGTCTGTAATCCTTCTTTGATACTTTCTATCTTTATGACTTATTCTCCTTAAATTTTTCTCATTTATAATAAAAGATAATGATCACTCTTTTTTCACCAGATTGTTCTGAGTATTCAATGAGACCTAAGACAAGTATTTGCAATACTTAAAGTGATACATCAACTGCTTTTATTTTAATTACTAACAACTAAAATGTTATTTTCTTGAAAGCAGATTTTGTTTGTTTGGCTTTCTAACCTTGGACTGCTTAGCATAGTTCTTATAAATTTGATGTACTTCTTTATATATTTTAGAAATCAGATCTTTATAAAAAAAATACTGGCTTTCAAGATTTTCCCACAGATTTGACCTTTCTTTTAGTATCGTTTCTTTTGGTTTTGTTTGTTAAAAAAAATTAATTTAATGTAATCAAAGTTGTTCATTTTACCTTTCATAATGTTCTCTATTTCTTCTTTGGTCATAAATTCCTCCCTTCTCCAAAAATCATGATGCAGTAAAAATTACATATAAGGAAGCATAAAGTCCAGACTAGTTCTCTGGAGGACCTTGGGATTAGCCTGAGTACATGGTATTAGTGGAGGAGTGAAGGAGGCCTAAAGGCCATGTGGCTGGTCAAAGATGGAGCCTGGAATCTGGTGTCTTCTCTTGTGTCTGTGTCTGAGTGCTGTGGCTGAGAGCTATGCCTGAGAGAGTGTTCTGTCTCTGAGACCCCCTTAGATACCTCTATATGATTACATCACTACAGCACACTGAGAGTGCTCAACCCTTACATTACCCTACTAAGTACTAAGTATATGCGTAGCTATAAGTACCTTGCTGACCTAGATTTAAGAATACCTTTTCAGAGTTCAGGGCCTCTAAAAGGAAGGAGCATTGAAAGATAGACAAAAATGAATTTGACAATAAAATGATCTAATCCTAAAGAATAAGTTCAAGAAAAAAAAATCATGGAAACAATAGTTTTATGTAAGAAAATATCAACAATGAGACAATATGCCAAAATTTATGGTATTTAGCCAAAACAGTTTTTAAGAGAAATTTTATATTCCTGAATGCTTATGTGAATAAGTCAAAGAAAGAGAAGATATTGACTTGTGTACAAAACTAAAAAAGCTAGAAAAAATTAATTAACATACCCAATTCAATAACTAATTTGAAATTATGAAAATCAATAGATGGTTATAACTGAAATTAGAAAAAAACTATTAAACACAAATAAAACTAAGTTAATTTTAAATAAAAAATACAAATAAAATAAATATTTTATCCATTTGATTTAAAAAGAAGAAAACCAAATTACCAGTATCAAAAATAAAAAGTTGTATTTATTATGAAAGCAAAGGAAATTAAAGCAATAACTCAAAGATATTTTGCCCAGCCATATATTAACAAATCTGACAATCTAAGTGAAATGGATGGATGCTTGCAAAGAAAAAATAAAAGAAAATTCTAGATTAATAGAAGATTAAATAAAATATTAAAATAACCCCATTTTAGAAAAAATGAAATTGAACAAGCCATCAAAGAATTACCTAATAAAAAATCTCCAGAGCAATATGGATTTACAAGGGAATTGCATGAAACAATTTAAGAATAATTTATTCTAATACTAAATTAATTATTTGGAAACAAAAAGATCCTATCAAATTTATTTTATGACACAAATGTGGGGTTGGCATATAAACCAAGAAGAACCAAAACAAAGAAACAAAAAAAGACCAATTTCCCTAACCAATAATCATGCAAGATTTAAATAAAATATTAGCAAAGAAATTATAGAAAAACATTACCAAGATAATACATTATGGTCAGTTGATGCAAATTAGGACATCTCTGAGGCTCCGCCTTGCACCTATCAGGAGATAATTTGAATAATTTGGAATAATTTGAAACTGGACTAAATGAAAGTTGTGATTAAAAAAAAAGAGTTTAGATAGTATTTCTCTTAAGGAAGAGTCCTCTCATATTCTAGAACTAAAGGGCAAAATAAAAATTGAAAGATTTCATCAGTCACCTCCTAAAAAGATACAAAAATGAAAGCTTCCAAGAATAGTATAGACAAATTCTAGATGTCTTGCATCAGAAAGAAAATATTGCAAGCAACCTATTCTATTGAACCTCCACTGCAGCTGATAAGAATTGTGCTATGTGTAAGATGTGAAAGCAACCCATTCGTTTGGCAATAATATGATAAGTGAATAGGAAAACTTACACTAATCCCGTTAAGTGTGAAAATCATAATGCTGAACACTGTGTATGCAAATAGAAAAGTGAGCCAGTTTCCTCCCTTATGGAACTTATTTCTTAATTAGAGGAATATCACATGAATAGGTGTCTTCAGGGTCAGCATAAATTCTTTGTTAAAGGCAACATAAGGTTCAAAGTTGGGAAAGATGGAAAGTTCAGAAGTTCTTCAAGTACTTCAACTGGTCAGAACCCTCAAGGCTCCATAGCACATAGTACCAGGACAGATGACAGCTTATCAGTCTGTAGTTTAATTGGAAGAATTTTAGTTGGTGATCCTCATCCAATGTAAGTGGCTACTTATCTATGTAGAAGGAAAGCATTGCAGTTAAAAACTATAATACTAAACAATGCCTCATATATATAGTGAGGTACTTTATTGACTATAATGACCAGCCAGGAATCAGGAAGCTCAAATTCTTCTCAGACTCTTAGCAGTTGTTTGACCTTAGGCAAGGCACTAAACTATTTTTACCTCAGTGTTCTCACAAATGAGGTGGAGAATACAAATTTAGCAGTATGCTCCTGGGACATTTCCTTAATCTGACCATGGCTCACTACTACTCTACAACTGCCCAAAGAATGGATTAGTAATGCAGAGATTAGTAAAGCTATTCCAATATTTTTGCCAAAAAAAAATCTCAAATGGGGAAAAACAACAATTTATATGGAATACTAACAAGCAATTTGCTCATTTTATACCACAGAATGAAAAAAAAAAACACAGCATCTCTTAATACACATTCATATGCTAGGCAATATGATGGACACTCTACAAATATGTCTTTTGATACAACAATCCTTAGTGTTAGGTCCTATTATCAACCCATTTTACAGTTGAGGAAATTGAGGCAGGCAGAGGTAAAGTGAGTTAACCAGAGTCACACAAAAGTGTTTGAGGTCATATTTAAACTCAAGTCTTCATGAATCTAGGACTAGTTATAGTCCCAGCTCTCTGCATTACTAATCCATTTATAGGGCAAGTTTTGCTGAAATATTTTCCTATTTTTATATAATAAAAATGTTGAGCCATGGTCAGATTTTGAAGGAACTTACAACTAAAATATTAAAAGTATGAAACAAAGTCAGACCTCATAAGTGCAAGGATCCTTTCACCATATCTCATGGCTTCCTGATACCAAAAAGCACTGCTGTATACCATAGGTCATGCATTTATAAACAGAGCAGCTTTTGAATCAGTATCATATTTTCTTCCTCTTCATGACATAAATTGTGATGACTCAAATGTACTAATTGTCAGATGGATTTGCTTATTTTTCCCAATAGTTATATATATATATATATATATATATATATATATATATATATATATATATATATATATATATATATATATATATATATATATACACATACACACATGTATATACATGTATACATATAGGTGTATATACATACATGTATATACACCTATATGTATACATGTATGTATATGTATATATGTATGTATATAGCTTTAGGTATGATCCTCTTCTATTATTTATAGCTAGCTGAGACACTGTACTAAATGACCTCTGCTCTTTCCTGACTAAAATCAGTATTTCTCAGTTCTTTGTTATATGATTTGGATATTTGGATCCTTGTTCCTCACAAGATTTATTATGTCAAAAATAAAACCCATGTTCTGATGATCTCTCAGTATAGAACAGTTCATTTAAGTCTAACAAGAATATGATAATTTGCATATAAAAATAAATAGAATGTCCAGATCAGGTCTTGTGTATCTACTGTATATTTTCACTCAACCTGAATATAAGAGCATAGCAGAGCTTATATGAGAATTTACCATACTGAAATGTTCCACTAAATTAAATGAGATAAAAATTATGAATCATGATTCAAGATCTAACTAAAGGTGGTTGACTTGACTTTAGGCTAGATTTTCAAACCTGGTGCCCTCAAATATGAAATGCTTAGAACATTTACTTTCTCCATAACCATTGCCTTATTCTGCTCAAGTTTCCTTGTTTCAGAAATATTGGCTTTTTTCTGAAAATATTATTACTATATTTAGGTACTGATAAGTGGGAAGACAATGTGGTATTGTGATTGGAGTGCTAGATTTGGAATTAAAAAATACTGATTCTACTGCTAAACACTTCACTGATTCTAGATCAGTCATGGTCTTTTTGGGCCTTATTTCCCTAATTTCTCAAAATCAGGATGTTGGACCAGAGTAACTATTCTAAGACATGTATAAGGAAGAGCATAGATTGGAATTGCAGAACTTATTTGTCAATTTCTCTAGAAAGAGGGAGTTTCCTTCTAGCTAAATATCAATGATACCATACTCCCTGTTATCATTAAATCTATAAGTCCATGAATATGTTCATAATATGTTCATAGAATGTAAGAAGGGACTTCTTGCTTTCTTTTTCATTTTATTAAATTTATATTAACAGTCTCTCTCTCTCTCTCTCTCTCTCTCTCTCTCTCTCTCTCTCTCTCTCTCTTTCACACACACACACACACACACACACTGCAGTGCTCTTCATATTTATATCTGCCTACTATATGAAAAGTGCCATTCAACTTTCTAGGAGAGAGAAAAATAAATTTTTCTATTATTTCTATTTCTCTAAAAGAGAGAAAAATAGAGCTTGTTGCTCCTTCTGTATCTTTAACACTAACTAGAGTTAGAATCATGAGTAAAAAATATTTCAGTGGGCTAAAAATAGTAACAATGAATGCAGTAGAGTGGGCTAGGAAGATACAAGCTTGTAGGATAATCAGACTCTCAGCATAAATTCAAGGAGATGAGATGGGTTATTTCTTATAATATTTCATCTTCAATACTGTTTAGATGGTAGATGAGTCATAGGAAAAGGTAAGTCCATGGGATGGTCTGGATGAGGGAATGTGGAACATGATAATGCATACTCATAAAAGACCCATGAAAACCTGCTATGAAAAGAGACGTAGTAATCTTATTCCTTACTCAAGTTTATAGTCTAGACACAATGTTGAAAATCATAAAAATGGTGATCCAAGGAAAAAAAATTACATTTGTGTTAGCTGGATAGAAATCTCTACTGGAACCCAAATAAGAGTAATAATAGGCAAAGCCTTGTTAAGGCCAAAGGACACTAATTACTAGGCTTTACCTGTAATTATAAGTATGAACTATGCAAGAGATGTTTTTTTTTTTTCTGCCTCAATTCCCAATATCTTGTATGATAGCTATTGAGTTATTGATAAGACTGTGGTCACTCTAGTAAACTAAAACCAAAAACTCTGGCTCAAACTTAATATTGTTACCTCCAGCTTCCTTGTGTTTATAGAAATTATCTCACATCAGCCCATTATTTTAGAGATATTGGAAGGTAAGATACCTACCGATAGCAAACTATACTAATAATTAACAAATCTATGCCTTTTTCTCCCATTAATTAAAGTGATTTAGAGCAGATATTCAGATGTGGAGGCCAACTTTCCCTGCTGCCTTTTCCTATGTTCCTCACTCTATCTAGCTCAATCCTGCTACCCCATCCCTTCATTCTTTTTACTTTCTCTTTGCATTATTCCTTTTAGAATATACAATCATTACCAGCTTTTACTTTATCATATAAAAAGTGTTATATGTCTAGCTACTCTCTCCAACCCTTGAAATTTCCTTCCCAATGAATGGATGTCCATCAATTGGAGAATGGTTGGGTAAATTATGGTATATGAAGGTTATGGAATATTATTGCTCTGTAAGAAATGACCAGCAGGAGAGATACAGAGAGGCTTGGAGAGACTTACATCAACTGATGCTGAGTGAAAAGAACAGAACCAGAAGATTGCTGTACACTTCAATGCTGTATGAAGAGGTATTCTGATGGAAGTGGAAACCTTCAACACAAAGAAGATCCAGTTGATCAATGATGGACAGAAATAACTACACCCAGAGAAGGAACATTGGGAAGTGAATGTAAATTGTTAGCACCACTGTCTATCTGCCCAGGTTACTTATACCTTCGGAATCTAATACTTAATGTGCAACAAGAAAATGGTATTTACACACATATATTGTATCTAGGTTATATTGTAACACATGTAAAATGTATGGGATTGACTGTCATCGGGGGGGAGTGTAGGGAGGGGGGAGATAATTTAGAAAAATTAATTCCAGGGATAATATTATAAAAAAATCAGTTTGCCATAGCCAAGAAAGGCACTAGCAACTCTAATAAAATAATAATAGTTCATAAAAAAGGGACCCAATTAATTCAGATCATCTCAAGAGCATTTAAAATTGAAATTGGAATAAAAGAACATTTTTCAAAAAGGAATAAAACTGGGAGAAGGATAATAAAAAAAAGAAAGAAATTCCCTTCCCATTCACCAAGTTGTTCCACATACTGCTACTCCAAGTTATAACAATGCCTCAGCTACCAACACTCAATACTCTCATTTCTTTTTTAGATTTCTTTCATCTGGGGAAATTGTTTCACTTACCATTGTTTAGCACTTGTCTGAGTCAGAGCTCCCTGGATTAGTGTGAGTGACTTTGTCCTTATCTAAACTCTATTACATGTAACCATACTTAGTACCTAACTTAATCAATCCAAAGATAGACTAAGACACTATAGATGACAAGGCAAGGAAATTGATTTTTTTTTCTTATTGCCTTATGCATCAATTCTTTCCCTCTCTGCCCCACCTCCTATAGCCTTTCTTCTTCAGATTATAATAGTCATATAGATCATATCATTATTGCTAGAACGGTCATGGTAGCCCACTAAATACTGCCTTATCAAAGAGCAATAATAACTTAAGTGTTTATCATTGATCAGTCAGTGAAATAATAAGCACTAGATATTCAGAATCTAAATCAAATATTTTATACTTCAGGAAATTTCCATTCAAATTTAAAATAAAAAACACACAAACAGGGCAGATCATGAAAAGTTTGGATCCAAGGGATTAAAAAAAGTCCTCTAATAGATGATGCTTGAACTGATTCTTGGAAGAATTCAGCCATTTTAACAGATGGAATTTGGAAAGGAAAGCATTCATTCTGTTGGAAACAAACAAGGAAATAGAAAATAGAGTATCTGTTATGAAGAAGAAAAAGTAACCCAGTATGGTTATCTGGTCAAATGAAATGAAATTAGTAATACAGGTTACTGAAAGGGTAGGAAGAAAACAAGTTGA
The DNA here is from genome assembly GCF_048593235.1 of Sminthopsis crassicaudata. Classification (NCBI taxonomy): domain Eukaryota; kingdom Metazoa; phylum Chordata; class Mammalia; order Dasyuromorphia; family Dasyuridae; genus Sminthopsis; species Sminthopsis crassicaudata. The sequence goes on along the minus strand of NC_133618.1, from coordinate 16,657,542 downwards.
TAAAATCTCTAAATACAAAATGACAGTCAAGGCAATAGGGAGCCAGTGGATTGTTTTATGTATGGGGTTAACAGTCAGACCTACTCTTTGGAAAAATCATTTTGGCAGCTATATTAAGGATGGATTAGAATGGGGAGAGAACTGAAGCAAGAAAATAAATTAAGGTCAAATATAATGGCCCACATAAGAAATAATGAGGCCCTGAACTAGTGTGATGGCTGCTGAGTCCAGAAATGGGGATTATGCAAAACACCATCAGGGAGATGGAAATTACAATGTTTGACTAATGATTGGTTGTATGGGATGATTGAGAATAAGAAGTTAAAGAAGGATTCAAAATTTTTCAAATCCATTTGACAGGAAGTATGGTGCTGCCACCAACAGGAATAGGACTATTCAGAAGATGGATGGTTCATGGGGAATAATAAAATACATTTTGGATTGGGTGTATTGTGTTTGAGATGCCTCCAAGACAGTCAGTCTGAAATGTTAAATAGGCAGTTGGGCATGGGGAACTGAAGCTCAGAGGAGAAACTGAGATTGGCTATACTGATCTGGGAGTCAGCTGCAGAAAGATTATAAATGAATTCAGGAATGCTTATCATAAGACTTTACCCAATGAAATGATAAGGGACAGAATATTCAGGATAAAACCTTTGGAAATGCTCATATTTATTGCACGTGAGTCTGTTCCAGTATAAGTAAGAAGAAAACCAAGGGTAAGCTAAGTAATATGTGAATATTACATATAAGTGAATGAGTGATTAAAGAGGAATGGGAATAGGAGGAAGAGCAATAAGAGTATAGAGTGGTAGCAGCAGCAGTAGAGCTATTATTTCTGATATTATGTTGTTACCATTACTACTACTACTATTTTGCTTCTGCTACTATTACTACTACTATCACTTCTATCATTGCTATTATTAGTACTACTACTATTACTACTAGTACTACTACTATGAGTACTACTACGACTACTACCATTACTCATCTTCCTAATCCTATTCCTACTCCTACTACTATCACTATTATCATTACTATAATTACCACCACCAACAACATCAACAATACAAATAACTGGAATATTTACAGTATTTCAAAGTTTACAAATCATTTTCTATATATTCTTATTTTCATCCTCACCACAGTTCTGGAATATAGATACTATTGGTATCACCATTTTACAAATGAAGAAACTGAGGAAGGCAGGGCTTAAGGGACTTGCCCAGCCAGTTAAGTATCTAGGTCATCATGGTCAATGAAATCAAATGCCGAATGATGTTTAATCAGGATCAAAACCTGTTCTCCACTCTGAATTGTTAATATATATATTGTATGTTCATAGTAGAATATGAGATCCTTGAAGACAGGGGCATCTTTCTGTTCCTTGTATTCCCTCAGGGCCTAGCACAATATCTGACAAATAGTAGGACTGGCAGACTTGTCATGCTTGATAATGGATTTATTGATTTTTTTCATAAAATCTCTTTGCTAAATTCTATCCTTCCCAGTTGAAATATGATTTGGAGAGAAAACTGAAACACTCAGCTATATGGAGAACTTTCTTTTCTCTCATCCTGCCTAAGGAGGGATTTTGGCTCTTTTCTAAAACTGACAAATGCAACTATAAAAAGTCTGCCCCAGGCCTCATCACCCCTTAGCCTCTATTCATTTTCAGCTTTAGTTCTTCTAATGTGACTTTGTGCTTCATATCTTATGTTGTTTTTCATTAAAATCATGTTGAATTTTCCAAAAACAACAGGAATTGATTACAAAAGATTTCCAAATTGCTGTTTACATAAATACTAGTGCTGACTACAAATACATCACTATGGGAGCTCTTCACCAACAGCAACCCTTCTCTTAGAAAAGATAACTTAGAACTATCTGAGACAGAAATAAATGAATTGATTTGCCCAGTGTCATGCAGCTAAAAGAAAAATGCCAATGGCAGAACGTGAATCTAAGTCTATTTGGAATCCAAGTATAGTACTCAACCGATTTATGCAGCATGACCCCTCCCTGCTGAATAGTAGAGGAAATGAAGGAAAAATCTGGAAGGAAATGGAACAAAGCTCATTCAAAGGAGTTTTATATATATATATATATATATATATATATATATATATATATATATATATATATATATATATATTTTTTTTTTTTTTTCCTTTTGTATGGACCACCTCACTTGTTACAATAAAGTTCAGCAGCTATTTCAGATACAAGAATCCAATGTGTTGAAATGTTCTGTTTATCTTTCTTTCTGATTATCCCTCTGTCTTTCTCTTTGTCTCTCTGCTTCTTTGTCTTTTTGTCTTTTTATCTCTGACTTTCTGTCTCTGTATCTCTCTACCTCTCTGTCGGTTTCTCTTTCTCTGTGTATGTGTTTCTGTTTCTCTCTGCCTCTTTTTTTGTTGCTGTGTGTCTGCCGAACTGTCTCTGGATTTCTTTGTCCCTCTTTATTATTGTAAAATGTTATCTAAAGTTTGCAGATAATACACACACACATATATACATTTGAAAGTCTTTTTCTTTCTTTCTTTCTTTCTTTCTTTCTTTCTTTCTTTCTTTCTTTCTTTCTTTCTTTCTTTCTTTCTTTCTTCTTTCTTTCTTTCTTTCTTTCTTTCTTTCTTTCTTTCTTTCTTTCTTTCTTTCTTTCTTTCTTTCTTTCTTTCTTTCTTTCTTTCTTTCTTTCTTCCTTCCTTCCTTCCTTCTTTCCTTCCTTCCTTTCCTTCTTTCTTTCTTTCTTTCTTTCTTTCTTTCTTTCTTTCTTTCTTTCTTTCTTTCTTTCTTTCTTTCTTTCTTTCTTTCTTTCTTTCTTTCTTTCTTTCTTTCTTTCTTTCTTTCTTTCTTTCTTTCTTCCTTTCTTTCTTCCTTTCTTTCTTTCTTCCTTTCTTCTTATTTTTAAAATTTTATTATTATAATTTTTGACAGTATATATGCATGAGTAATTTTTATAACATTATCTCTTGTATTCATTTTTCCAAATTTTTCACTCCCTCCCCTAGATGACAGGCAATCCCATACATTTTGCGTGTGTTAAAGTATAACCTAGATACAATATATGTGTGTAAATCCAATTTTCTTGTTGCACTTAAGTATTGGATTCTGAAGGTATAAGTAACCTGGGTAAATAGACAGTAGTGCTAACAATTTACATTCACTTCCCAGTGTTGCTTCTCTGGGTGTAGTTGTTTCTGTCCATCATTGATCCACTGGAAGTGAGTTGGCTCTTCTTTATGTTGAAGATTTCCACTTCCATCAGAATACATCCTCATACAGTATTGTTGTTGAAGTGTACAGTGATCTTCTGGTTCTGCTCATTTCACTCAGCATCAGTTGATTTAAGTCTCTCCAGGCCTCTCTGTATTCCTCCTGTTGGTCATTTCTTACAGAAAAATAATATTCCATAACCTTCATATACCACAATTTACCCAACCATTCTCCAATTGATGGACATCCATTCAACTTCCAGTTTCTAGCTACAACAAAAAGAGCTGCCACAAACATTTTGGCACATACAGGTCCCTTTCCACTCTTTAGTATTTCTTTGGGATATAAGCCCAATAGTGGCAAATTGCTCTCCAGAATGGCTGGATTCTTTCACAACTCCACCACAATGTATTATGTCCCAGTTTTCCCACATCCCCTCCAACATTCATCATTATTTGTTCCTGTCATCTTAGCCAATCTGACAGGTGTGTAGTGGTATCTCAGAGTGGTCTTAATTTGCATTTCTCTGATCAGTAGTGATTTGGAACACTCTTTCATATGAGTGTATATAATTTCAATTTCATCTTCTGAGAATTGTCTGTTCATATCCTTTGACCATTTATCAATTTGAGAACGGGTTGATTTCTTATAAATTAGGGTCAGTTCTCTATATATTTTGGAAATGAGACCTTTATCAGAACCTTTAACTGTAAAAATATTTTCCCAATTTGTTACTTCCCTTCTAATCTTGTTTGCATTAGTATTGTTTGTACAGAAACTTTTTAGTTTAATCAAAATCTTCTATTTTGTGGTCTATAATGATCTCTAGTTGTCTTCTGGTCATACATTCCTTCCTCCTCCACAGGTCTGAGAGGTAGATTATCCTCTGTTCCTCTAATTTATTTATGATCTCATTCTTTATGCCTAAATCATGGACCCATTTTGATCTTATCTTGGTATATGGTGTTAAGTGTGGATCCATATCTAATTTCTGCCATACTAATTTCCAGTTTTCCCAACAGTTTTTTTCAAATAATGAATTTTTATCCCTAATGTTGGAATCTTTATGTATATATATATATATATATATATATATATATATATATATATATATATATATATATATATATATATAGTTGCAAAGAGTCAAGTTCATCAGAATTGATCATCATATAATACTGATGTGGCCATGTACAGTGATCTTCTATTTCTCATCTTTTCACTTCACATCAGTTCATGTAAGTCTCTCCAAGCCTCTCTAAAATCATCTTTCTGATAATTTCTTATAGAATAATAATAATCCATAACATTCATATACCATAAATTATTCAGTCATACTCCAACTGATGGGCAGCCACAAATTTTCCAGTATCTTGCCACAATGAAAAGGGCTGCCACAAGCATTTTTGCATATGTGGCTCTCTTCCCATCCTTTAAGATCTCTTTGGGATACAAGAAACACTACTGGATCAAAGAATATGCACAGTTTGATAACTTTTTGAGAATAGCTCAAAATTGCTCCCTAGAATGGCTGTATCCGTGCACAAATCCACAATATACTAGTATACCACTTTTCCCATATCACCTCCAACATGCATCATTATCTTTCCCTGTCTCTTAGCCAATCTCAGAGGTGTGTAGTAGTATCTTAACATTGTCTTAATTTACATTTTTCTCTACATTGGTGATTTAGGGTAACTTTTATATGTCTAAAATCGTTTTAATTCCTTCATCTAAAAATGATCTATTCAAATCTTTGACCATTTATCAATTAGAAAATATGCTTTTCCCATCTCTTCTTGCAAAGATCTATTTTCCCTCCCCCATTTTTGCCTGTCTTTTAAAAGCCTTTATGAAGTCTTCCAAAAAACCTTGTGAAATTGGGACTTATTTCTCCCTTTGGAGATTCATCTGAAGTTGATTTATTTTCCTTTAGGAACCTCAAGATTTGAGGTCTGTTATTCTCTGTTTCCATAAAAGCTGTCTATGGTGACAGTTCTTTTTCACTCATTTTTTAAAGCTTGAGACTTGCTCCTTTGCTTAATGCAAAGGAGTGACAACTGATTTAGTTTGCCTAGCAGCAGTTTTGCTGATTGACTTCCAGTGCTGGATAATAATAGCTAGGACCTGCATTCTTCTGGGACTCAGTGGTTTACAATTTGACTTTTGTAGGAAATCTGCTTGATCACACACTTGCACCAAGATAGAGAAGTCTAAGAGTCTCACAGAAGATTCCCAATGCATGGAAGTTGCAATGTTCTGAGTACCTGTCCTAGCTCCTTCTCCCAGGTTTGGTCTGGGCTTGGGAGACTTTCCCCCTGCCTGTTGAAAACAGACCTGTTCTGAAGTTCTTCCAGACATCTTCTTCTGGAAATGTGTTATACTCCAAATATTTATGGGTTCTTTGACTCCAAAACCAGCTTAGAGGCTTAAACTACTGTTGGTTTGAGAGAAAGTGAAAGGAAGTCACCAAAATTTGTGTCTGCCATCTGCCATCTTGGCTCCACCCCCAAATGGAACCAAACTATATAGATTTAAACATTTATTTAGGTATAAATTTTCTGTTTAGTCCACAAGTTTTAGACTCTTTTGCTTCCTGATCATGGTTTACATTTTTTATCAAAGCTTTTTATTTTCAAAACATGCATAGCTAATTTTCAACATTCGCCCTTGCAAAACCTTGTGTTCTAAACATTTTCTCCCTGCCGTCCCCCATCTCCTCTCCTAGATTTCAAGTAATCCTATATATATATATAGATGAAATATGTATATATATATATATATATATATATATATATATATATATATATATATATATATATATATATATATATATATATATATAGTATGCAATTCTTCTATACATATTTCATCAATTTTCATGCTGCAAAAGAAAGATCACTTCAAAAAGGGAAAAAAATGAGAAAGATAACAAAATGCAAGCAAATAACAAGAAAAAGAGTGAAAAGATGATGTTTTGATCCACACTCAGTCCCCACAGTCCTGTCTCAGGGTGCAGATGGTTCTCTTTTTCACAAGGTCATTGGAACTGGCCTGGATCTCTGTACAGGGCTAGAACTCTAAAAAGGTATACTTAAATCAAGGACAGCAGGGTTAACTATAAGCTTAACTCTAGCTTAACTATAAGTACCTCCTCAGTGTGAGATAATGATTCTCTAAACATATCCTTAATGTGATAGTGGTGAAATGGGCAGTTGACACATGCTCAGCTGTTGTAGCGATATAATCATACTGAGGTATTGAAGGGCTGAGAGGACTGGGAACTGGAAGAGTCTCTCAGAAAAGTCACTCCATCTTTAACCATCCTCATGGTTCTTCTGCATTCATCTCTCCACCAAAAGACCAAGGCCCATCCAGAGATCCTTCAGAAAACTAGAAAGTGACATTACAGATAACCTTGTTGTTAAAATAAAAAGTCATGTCCAACAGAATTTATCATCATGTAATGTAATGTGCTATTGTCTCCAGAAACTGCCTCTCGCTCTCTGGGAGGAGATCTGCTGTGTCAACTGCCGCCAACTCTGACCTCATGTAGAGAGTCTTTTTCAATCTCTTGAGTGCCGCCCTCTTTTATCCTCCCAAAGAATGGGTGTGGGATAACGCAAAGGCTTCTGGGAAAAATACTTCAACCAATGAACTTGCTCCTCCTAAACATGTAAGCTCCTCCCCAGGAGTTCACAGGAGTAAAATTCCCCTAAAGGCTGGAACTAGAGAATTATTAAGTACAGATTTAGCACTTAGTAAGAACCTAACAATGTAATCTTGCTGTTGCTGTATAAAATGTTTTCCTGTTTCTGGTCACTTCACTTAGTATCAGTTCATGTAAGTCTCTCTGGACATTTCTGAAATGATCCTGTTGATTGTTTCTTATAGAAAAATAATATTCCATAACATTCATATACTATATACCTCATTTAGCCATTCTCCAACTGATGGACATCCACTCAGTTTCTAGTTTTTCCAATTACCAAAAGGACTGCTATAAACATTTTTGTATGTGTGAGATGTTTTTCCTTTTTATGACTTACTTGGGATACAGGCCTAGTAGAGACACTGCTGGATTACAGGGTATGCCCAACTTGAAATCCTTTAGGCATATTTCCAAATTGCTCTTCAAAATCAGTTCATAACTCTACCAACAATGTATTAGTGCTCCAGTTTTCCCACATGCACTACAAAATTCATCATTATGTTTTTCCTATTATCTTAGCCAATCTGAAAGGTGGATAGTGCTACCCCTGTTGTCTTAATTTGCATTTCTGTGATCAACAGTGATTTAGGGCATTTTTTTTTTAATAAAACTCAAAATGCTTTTAATTCCTTCATTTGAAAATTTTCTGTTCATATTTTTTGCCCAATTATCAATTGGAGAAAGGGTTGATTTTTTATAAATTTTAGTCAATACTTTATATATTTTAGAACTGAGGTCTTAGCAGAAACATCGGTTGTAACTTTTTTTTTTAACCGATTTATTGCTTCCTTTCTTATCTTGTCTTCATTTAGTTTGTTTATACAAACCCTGTTTAACTTAATCTTTTATTTTTTTTTAATTTAATTTAGTTTTTCTTTATTTAACTTAATCTAATCACAATTATTCATTTTGTATTACATAATGTCCTCTACTTCTTTGGCCACAAATTTCTTCCTTCTCCGCTGATCTGAGTTGTAGACTATCCTTTGTTTTTCTAACCTGCTTATAGTATTACTCTATGTCAAAATCATGAACCCATTTTCACCTTATCTTAGTAAAAGTTGTTTTGTGCGAGTCAATGCCCAGTTTTTGTCATACTATTTTTCAATTTTCCTAGCAATTTATGTCCAATACTGAATTCTTATACCAAAAGCTGGTGCCTTTTGATTTATCAAGCTCTTTATTATGAGTCATTGACTATTGTATCCTGTGAACCTAACCTATCTCACTGATTGACTTACTTTATTTCTTAACCAGTATGAAATGCTTTTGATGACTGCTGTTTTATAATAGGGTTTTAGGTCTCATACAGCTAGTCCACCTTCATTGGCATTTTATTTCATTAGTTTCCTTGAAATCCTTGACCTTTTTTCTTCCAGATGAAATTTTTTTTTGTTATTATGTTATTATTTTTTCTGGTCCTGTTAAAAATTTCTTGTGGATTTGATTGATATAGCACCGAATATGAAGATTAATTTAAGTAGTTGTCATTTTTATTATATTAGCTCAGTCTACATATGGGCACTTGATATTTTTTAATTGATTAGATCTGTTTTTTTTTTGAAAGTGTTTTATAATTATGCTTGCTGACTTTGCTTTGGCAGATAGACTTGTCCCTCTCTTTATGCATCCTTGTGTCTCTGTGTGTCTCTTTTTCTATATGTATGCATCTGAATCTCTCTCTCTCTGCCTGTCTCTCTGTGTCTCCCTTTGTCTCCTGTTTCTTTCTCTCTTTTTGTCCCTGTATCTCTCTGATTCTTTGTTCCTGTCTCTCTGTGTGTTTCTGTCTCTGTCTTTTTGTGTCTGTTTCTCTGTCTTTGTCTCTCTTGCCTTTGTATTTCTTTGTCCCTCTCTTTGTCTATCCCTTTCTTTTTCTGCCTCAGTCTCTGTAAGGCTGTGTCTTTATTTCTCTTTTCTCTGTTTCTTTGTATGTGTTTGTCTCTGTCACTCTACCTCTCTCTGTCTTTGTGTATATGTCTCTCTTTGTCTCGCTCTGTATGTGTGTCTGTCTCTCTGTGTGCTTCTATCTTTTATCTGTCTGTCAGTCTGTCTCTCTGAATATGGATTTTATTATTTGTTAAGATAGAGATACATTTATAAATTGCAGGTTTGAGAAGGGAATTGAATACATTCTCAAAGTGCCTAGAAAAAGATAAAAATCTCTATTGTCAGAAATCTGAGAAAAAATTAGAATAAAGAAGATTGAATAATGGTTCCATTTATTAGCCTCTCCATCAAGAATTCCTTCAAAGGCAAGAACTCTTGCCAGCCCATCAAAAAAAATAGATCGTCAGACAGTCCATAATGGCAAGAATTTTTTTTTAATCTGCATTAGATCAAATGTTATAGGAACAGAAAATGACAGTCTCAGAAATAATCAAACATCATACTACATAATCCAGTAAAATGGTCATCAAATACTGGGATGGGAAATCCCTATTTGAAAAACTTGAATTTATAAAATTTAATATATTATGACAAACTCCAAATGGAAAAATTATCTTAAAATAAATATCAAATAATAAAAAAGGAAAAAATATACCTTCCATAACTGCAGAAAGGGGAAGAATTATTAATTAAACATAGGACAAATAAAATCATAAAACAAAATGGATAATTTTGATTTTATCAAGCTGAAAAAATCTGGTATAAGCAAATCACCATTCAGTTAGAATAAAAATTAAAACAATTTACTGGGGAAATTGTAAGAAATTTAACTAATAAAAGTTATACCCATAATTAATATGTATTCAATATACATATATAAAGAAGGAATTTCTCAATATGTAAATTAACTAATTTTATAAAAAATATAGTTTCCATAAAAAAAGAAATGGAAACAAACTACTAACAACAACTATTAGAAAGGGAAAAATGTTTTAAATTATAAATGAAACATACAAATTAAAACAACACTTTATCTCATACCAATGAGATTGGCCAAAGTGCAAAGTAGCAAATTTTGAAGGGATGCAAGAGGACAGACTCGGTGTTAGACAACTGTGAAATGATACAACTATTCAAAAAAAATCTTGACAATATATTTCAAATTCTCTAATTTCTCTATCTTTGATACAAGGATGACACTACTAGGCATATAACTCTAAAAGGTTAAAAAAGAGATAAAAAGCTATGTATAAAAAGAAATGTATTAAAATACTTTTGTTACATTATTATTATCACAAGAACTGCAAATCAAATGAGTGTCCATCAATAATTGAATGAATTTTAAAGTTGTGATAACATAATGAATATTGTTGTATTGGGAAAAAAATGATAGGTATAGCAGATTCAGAGAAATCTGGAAAGATTAATTTGAATTTATGTCACATTAAATAAAAAAAGAACAATTTCTATGATGAATACAATGATGTAAAGAAAGTAAATATGACTTTTAAAATAACTAAACAGTGGCCAATCAGGATGTCAGATCATTGATGGTACTGCATGCTTTCTGTAGTTTGGAAGAAATGTAATAAATGCGGAGGTACAGACAGAGATAGATATCCACAGATGTAGGCAATCTCTTGATTGAATTGGATTGAATAAACTTTTTTATTATATGGAAAGGCTTCCATTGGAGAAGTAGGGAAGCAGATGAAGGTGTGTAAAGAAAGAACTTTAAAAAAAAAGGAAAAAAGGGAAGAGATGGAAAAGAGCACTGATAAAAACAATTAATAAATAATAACAAGTAAAAATACTCGAAACAAAGGGGGTTGAAATTCAAGAAAAAAAATCAAGCAAGGTGGTTTTGATAGTGTATTCCATTTAATAAGGATATTAAAATCTCCATTTAATAAAATGTTAAATTTAATATGAATTTTTACAACAATTTAAATAATTTAATTCAATGTTATAAAATTTAACATACAGTTTTAAAATTATTTGCAGTTCAATTTCATATACAATCTTCTTATCTTTTCTTTATTGCATTGGTGTCTTCTTTCTTTCAAGGACCAAATTATATTCTATCTTCAATAAAATTTGCTATGATGTGCTCAGGTAATATTTATCATTTTCTTCTCCAATTGCTCATTGAATCTTGTTGGGATTTTTTTTCTTGAACTAACCTCACTCCCTCTCATAGGCAATGGTGAGCTTGTATTTCTTTCATAAGCTTTAAGAGAAAAGGCTTTTTTTTTCATCTAATTTTCCATTCTTCCTAGTAACTGCCACAGTAATTAGTTTCACATACTAAGTACCTAATAAATATTATATTAAATACAATAAAATATTTTATCAATGCTGAGAGATATAAGACTTGATTAAACTTTGTATATCACAGTTGGAAAAAACCTCCGATTCAATTTTCTCCACTCCATATTTGATCAAAAATTATTTCTCATGTATTTGACAAACATTCAAACTGTATTTGTTTGAGGTCCTTTTTTGAGAAGATATCTGTTTTCTAAAAGCAATTTGGTCCATATGTGGATAGCATTAATTATTTTAAATTTTAATTATCTAATTAAATATTTTAATTAGTGCATTTTCCATGCACTAATCTCCATTTTTGCCTTCTAAAACAAAGTAGAAATAGCATATTTTCTCTTCTATTTAAGCTATTGGATCATTGCTATAATCATAAAATTAAGAATGGGAAATTATATCATCGGGAAATCCATAACTATAAAATCCAATTCGTACCTGAAAGGAAGCTCCAAATTTGCATGGTTAACCCAGCACCTTTCAAGACAACTGTAGAAAAATATCCTCACTCCCCTGAACTTCTCTTTTTCAGGGCATTCATCTACAATGCCCTTCAGCCATAGCATTAGTCTGCCATCCTTTGCTATACTGGTGACCTATGAGAAACTTGAAATACATTTAAAACCCTCTAACTTGAAAGATCTGTTTTCCATTTGGAATGAGTTCCCAAGTCTATTAGGAGAAATAATTAGAACACATGAACTATAAAGGGCAAAAGGTAAGCACAGAATCTAATTAAGGTCATTCTATAGTGGCTCTTAGACACTAGGATTCCAGATCATGGCAATGAGTCATTTTATGTATTTTAACAAGAAAGTGACAATGCTTTTAGAATAATTGATTTAATAACCTCAATGTGGATATATTCTCTTTTATTGCAAGGACAACTGTATAACATATATCCTAATATGTCTAATGTTGTTCATTTACTAAAAATTGACCAAAAGTATTTGGAGACTTCAGATTCTATGATCCTACAATGAGATAGATGGATGGACAGATAGTCAGACATGCACATGTCCCCTCAAACAAATGGCAAGCTCCTTGAAGATTAGATATAGTATACTTTTATCTCTGTATTACCAGAATCTGAATCAAAATAACTATCATTAAATTATTGATTTACTATTGATTCACAGTACTAGCAGTAATTATCTCCATGTGCGTAGACTTGCACAGGTTTTTTTAACAGTAAGAAGTTTTATACTTCTCTTTTTACACACACACACACACACACACACACATATATATATATATATATATATAGAGAGAGAGAGAGAGAGAGAAAGAGAGAGAGAGAGAGAGAGAGAGAGAGAGAGAGAGAGACAGAGAGACAGAGAGACACAGAGAGAGAGAAAGAGACAGAGAGACAGAGAGAGACAGAGAGAGCAAGGGAGCGCAGGAACTCTGAAAAGATATATTTGAATCAAGAACAGTGAGGCGCTAATAGTTAAGCACCTACTCTGGGTGAGATAATGGTTCTATAAACATGTACACTTAATGTTATATGGTTATATGGTGATGTACTGGTGGCACATGCTAAGTTGTTGTAGTGATATAATGGTACTGTTGTATTTAAGACTCTCTCAGAGACATCACAGTCACAGACATGGAGAAGACTCCAGATTCCAGATTCTAGACTCCATCTTTGACCAGCCTTGTGGTGGCCCTCCTGCCTTTATCACTTCTCCATCTAAAGACCAAGTCCCATCCAGAGATCCTCCAGAAAGCTAGCCTGGGTATTACACATATATGTGTGTATGATTATATGTACATATTTGTGTGTATGTGTATAAATTAGATTGGTCTGATTCAAATGTGTGTGATATATTTACAATAAGAGACACTGGGAATAATCTGCTTGGATTGTCACATTTGAGAAGGAAAAACTTAACCAAGAAAAAATAATAATAATTTGTAGATGCAGTCTTTACTAGTTCAACTAACATGTATTTCTTTTTTCTTTTTCTTTTCTTTTCTTTTTTTTTTTTTTTTTTTTACTTTCCATTATACATAGTCAATCTGAACAATCCTTTCCTCTTAAAGGTTAAATAAGTGCAGCCTTCTCACCACTTCCCCTAATGGCAGTCTTCCAAATATTTTACTTTGTCTTTTCTTCAAAGCCTGTTTAAAAAAAATCCTGAAAGTGTTACTATTTGCTCTGGTCCATAGAAAGTCTTTTCTTTTCCCCTCACTTAAGCCCTGACCTTTCCAATATAGTCCAAAAACACCTTGAGCCCTTGACAAAAGTTATCGTATTGCATCCATCTTATTTTTTTCATCCCTTATCTTAATATTGTATGGACAAAACTGTGTTGGATGACCAGGGTTCTCATAGACAGTCAAGTAAGAGAGGAAAAGGTCAAATAAATGGTGACAAAAATGAAACTCTTCTTTTTACTATATCCATTTCATGCCTGATCCAATTTTGACTCTTTCTAAATACATTTAGCATGAATAATTCCCTTCATTCTCTCTTTTCTCCCCATCCTCTCCCCATTTTTAATTATTAAAATAATATTTTTCTCAGCTGGAGTTTATAACTTCGCAGGGTTTATATATGCATGATCTCTCATTTCAAAGCCACAATGCAGCCTCCAACTGGAGTCAATATTAACTTAGAGGTCTCCTGTATCATAGACATTTTTACTGTTCCACAGGCTGAGGCTTCAGGAAATATGCCAAACCAATTTGATCTTACCTGGAAGAAGCAATAAAAAGGGAAGGGATCCAGCACAGTTAGATGCCAGTTCATGGTGAGACTGTATTTTGTTTGCTTTGTTTAATGTTTTGTTTCATTTCAGTTGGAACAGTAGGAACTACTAAAATGGTTCTTATGATCTACAGCTTCTGATCCGTATTCAACCTGAACTGTATTCACCCACTTGATTTTCAAATCCTTGGAGGGAGTAATATTTCTTGAAGAGATACCAGCCATTTTTATTTCATGCTCAGTTCTAATCACTTTCCTGACCTCCACCTTATCACCTTGCTAACCTACTTAGTTATGTCCTCCTCACTCTCCAGATTGTCTTTTCCCTTCATGCCATGTCTTCCCTACTAGAAAGTTAGCATCTATCATAATTTCTTTCTCCCTATCTTGATGTTATAAATTATCCAAAGTTACTATCGTATTTATATAATAGTAAAGGCCAATTGAAGAACCAAAAACTTCACCATTTATCCTACTTTTCCAACCTCTGAATCTGAGTTTTTCTTCAACAATCAACCTGCCATATCATCAATCTAACAAAGCCTATGTATTGTAGGTTCTTAGTAAATTATTTCTTAATCTACCCAAAAATCTCAAGTTACTATTTATTTTTTTTTCATTATCAAGCATTCCTCCCTGCTACCTACTGCTCTAATTGGGATAAAATAAAATAAAAAAACCCTTCTATCAAATAAGTATAAGTGATGATGATAAATTCTCACATTGGTTATCCTAAAAGTGGGTATCTTATCCAGGACTTTGGCTCCTTCAAATCTAATTAATTCCTCTCAGCCTCTGCTCCAAGGAGTCTTTTCAGGACTTCTTCTCCATGCTATAATAGTCGTGCCATCATGGAATCATTCTGCTCCTTTGACCCCTTCCCTTTGATTGGCTAGTTCGGAGGCCTGTATTTTAAAGAAAATGCCTAGTCTGTGTTCATTCCGTCATTCCCTAAGTCTCCAAAGTATTTTCTCCATTATTCCCCTTTTGTAGGAAACTTATTTTCCAATTTCTTGTCAGATTCTTGTTATTTATGTACTGTCTACATAGCCCCGCTAAAATATAAATTAATTTGGATTTTTACTTTTTAATTTTAATTTTATATTTAATAATTATTATAATACATGGCTCATAGAAATGTTTAAAGCAGCCTTATTGATTGTTCAGCCTCTCTAATAGGAACTAGGTATAAAATATCATCAGTCCTTTGTATCAAGATAATCAAAATTGTATTGATATGGTTATAATAAAATTGTTGTTATAATAGTATCGATTGTTCTGTTGCTTTTGTGTGGTTTACTTAGCATCAGTGCATAAAGATTTTCAAGAACTCTCCAAAATCTCCTGTCCCTTTATTTCTTATTGAACAAAAGTCATATTCTTATTGTCCTCCATTGTTTTGTTGAAATGGAACTATTACTTTTAACTCAAATTCATGAACTGTTTTTAATAAATAATAAATGAATTTTTGAATGAAAGAACAAAAAAATTATTTAGTGTTTACTAACAAGTACTCTGCAATAGGCTATGAAGACAAACAGAAAAATAAAAGTACCTGTTCTTGTGGGGTTCACATTAAAATTAGGGAGGGAATAGATCGATGATATGGCAGGTTGATTGTTGAAGAAAAACTCAGATTCAGAGGGTGGAACAGTAGGATAAATGGTAAAGTTTTTGGTTCTTCAATTGACCTTTACTATTAGATATATACGATAGTAATTTTGGATAATTTATAACATCAAACATTAACATAACTTTAGGATATCCCAAGAGAGTTAGCCAAATTGGCTAATTCCCAAAGGTGATAACCTTCATAGAAGGAGTTTGTAATCTTATATGTTGTTGACTCTAGGATTAATGTTTTTTGTCTATCTGTTGGCTTTTCAACCCTTGACAAACACTGCAACATTTTTTTTTATTTTGAGTCTTCAAAATACATAATAGAAATTGAGCAACTAGGAGGGGAAAAAAGGAAATATGCTATTTAGAGAACATTAAAAATGCTGTTATTTTAAATAATGTAGTATAAAATCAAAGCAAATATAAACCTCTTGAAAATCAAGCTATCCTATTATGGAAAAGATTGTCTCAGGTGATATTGGTTCCTCATTGGAGGATTTAGAGTACTAGCTGGTTGACTATTTATTGGTTATGTTAAGAAATGACATTCAAGTTCTGGAATTGGCTACACTAAATTTACATTATTGTCTCTCAGAATCTGAAATGTTGTGATTCTCAGAAAATTAAGAAGAAAAAACTTATAAAACATATATGTGTATACATATAACATATATGTGGATGCACATTAAACTCATTGATAAATCATAAGAGAATTTTATTCCTATATTATAGCAAAAAAAAATAACAGGATAATGTATTGAAGAATAGGCTTCCCTTAAATCAAAAAGAATTAAGTTGAAACTTGACATGCAGTACTTATTACTTCTTTGAGTAAGAGTCAAATTGTTTAACTTTAGTGGACACACATAATATACCTTACAGTTAAATATAGTCATCTCAATGAAAAAAAAAAACTACTTACTTTGATAGTATTACTATTATTATTAATTATTATTATATCCAGTTTTTAGGAAAGAAACAAAAATCATATTAATTGCTTAATATATGCTTTTGGATTGAAATTAATTGATTTATATGTGTAAGTCATTTTTAAAAAGTAGTGAACTCCTTCACACCTGATAAACTCAAATGCTTTTAAAAACAATATCCTTTTCAAAATTTTGAAAAAAGATATATAATTTTAATTTTAAATAGTAATCGTTAAACACAATTTTTGATTTCTTTGTTATAAACACTGCTACGTGAATAAAAATTTTCTACTGATACTATTAACACTTGATTTAAATTGGCTTTGGAATTAGTCAGAACTAAGACTAACTCTCACCTCTGGAAGATATTGAATGTAAGATAGGGTAAGTTTCTGAATGCTTCAGGAAACTTTCTGAAAATATATATTACAAAACAAGTAATGATCTGTGTTTTCAAGAGCTTTCACATAAAATACTTCTAACAAGTAAAATCAGAATCTTAGAACAGTAATAATGCATGTTATTATTATTATTGTTATTATTATTATTCTTATTAAATAATGCAGATTTACACTGATTTACTATAGTGTGCAGAAATGACAGCTTTCAGGTAAAAATCCACATAGTTCACTTTACCACAGCTATATATGAGATTAATAATAGATGTATCTGTATTCTAGGTACCATAAATCAAAAAAGAGGAAAGAATAGAAAGAGAAAAAAGGATATAATGAAAGGCACTATGTAGGAGAATAATAATGGAATAAAATTAATAATACTGGAATAAAACAAAATAACAATGGAATAAAAGAAAAAAAAATTGTGCTTAATTCTGGGAAATGTGTTAAGTGTAACAACAATGAATCTTAAAGCTAATAAATTGGTGTAAGATTCCATTATCCTTGGAAGGATTACACCTATTTGATGATTGAAATTTTTAAAGATTTCTTTTCTTTCCTAATGTGTCTATTAAAAAAAGTTTATATATCTTAGAAAAAGAAATCAGTACATGACTGAGGGGAAGAAATAAAATGAAGGAAGAAGAGAAAGAAGGGAGGAAGGAAGGAAGGAAGGAAGGAAGGAAGGAAGGAAGGAAGGAAGGAAGGAAGGAAGGAAGGAAGGAAGGAAGGAAGGAAGGAAGGAAGGAAGGAAGGAAGGAAGGAAGGAAAAAAGGAAGGAAGGAAGGAAGGAAGGAAGGAAGGAAGGAAGGAAGGAAGGAGAGAAGGGTTCAAAGAAAGAAGTAAAATAAAAAGTATGATTTTATATAACAAATTGTTCATCTTTTATCAAATTATGACATTTAGTAGCATATCATGAGCTTTTTCTTGTAGAATGTATGCGTCTGAAGGTATTGAAGCTCAAAAGTGCACTGAAAATGTTGGTACAACTTATGTACATAAAATAGGGAGCAAAATAATATGATCAGAGACTTAAAGGTTTATTTCAGAACATAATCAAAGTGGAAATAAAATTCCAGTTTTCCTGACCATCACCATTAACCCCATTATTACAATTCCTAAACCATTGTTCTTTGATTGGCTCAAAAAAAAATGCGAAAACTCACTTAAAATGTTTTTTTTCCTCTTTTTGCTACCATATTTTTTACACTTTTTATAATTTTACACCTTCCCTTTCACACTTTCTGTCAATATTTTCAATTTATTTCCCTCATTATCAACACAACAAGGTTGATTAAAAAAAAAAAAAAAAACGTTACAGAGAGGACAGAAGTGGAAGAAGGAGAGAGATGATGCTTTTACCTGGGAAAAGTAAATATACATTTATTGTACATATACATATACATATATGCTATATTGTATATGTATACAAATATACAGGTAATATACCTGGGCAAAAATAATATGAGAATATTTGAATTGAAAGGAGTGTTAATCACATAACATATGTCCTACAGGAAGTAAAAACATTTCTACATTTTCCTATGTGAGAAATTATGTGATAATAAAAATTTTGTCTGATCAGAATATAAGACAGCTGGTCAGAGAATCTGAATTCCATTTTTTCCAAGGTGTAAATCTCTGATCCTATGAGTTTGATTTTTTGTTCTCATATGAGTTGATGACTTTTCAAATAAGTTAGTCGTTATATCATTCTCTCTTTATTGATTACTTTAGATTAAATTGCATAAAAGCTGAAAATAAATATACTGATAAGAAAAACTATGGAGTATAAATACTTAGAGCTGTGCATCCTCAATGAAGAAATGCTTGTACAAATCCTAACTGATATATTGTATATAGAAAAGGAAATAACGTATACAGTGAAGTGCTCAATTTACTTAATTATAAAAAGAAGGTATCAATACTGCATTATCCAAATCATAAGCATTTTTGAGCAAGATGTTTTGTAAATGCTAAAGTGATATAAAATATGATTTGGCAGCAGACAAACTTGTTTTCTAATGCTTTCATTGACTTTCTATTGAAATTTGGTGGATTACATACATATATACATATAAAAATATATATGCATATGTGTATATACATTTATACAAATATAAATACACACAGAAATCCATGTGCATATAAATATCCATATGTATATGCGTAAATGTACACATATGTATCACATAGGCACTTTTTCCTTTCAGCAGAAGCATAAATAAAAGCCACCATGTGAAACACAGTGTAATGAATTTTAAGACAGCATAACAATTTCCCAAAATTATCACTACTGTTAAATTTGAAATATATGCATTTTTCTTCACAAACCATACATACATATTTGTCTTTCTATTTTCTAACCTAAAATTGCATCCTAATAGTTTACCTTTTCTCCCTAATATAATTCATTTAAATCAACAGTTATTTTGTTTTATAAAAATGTTCCTCCATCCTAATTTATTTTAATGGAAGACAAATCATTCATTCATACTCAATGACACTAAATTTTCATGTTCTCCCCAATATCCTACCTATTGACTTCCTTGGAACTTCCTTCCTCCAACTCACCTTTTTTTCCTCTCTTCATCCCTCTCTCCCTCCATTTTCCTTTCTTCTTTATTCCCACACTTCCTCTATCTCTCATTTTCACTCTTCTTTCTTCACACCATCATTCCTTCCACCAGCCCCCCAGGCCTCCCTTTTTGTCCTCTCCATTCCTCCCTCTCATACTCTCTACCCATTATTAATGTAGATTAAAATTATTAAGCCTACATATATAAGAATCAATTCAATTCACTCATCAGAAAAAACAGAAAACAAAAATGAAGATGCTTCTGAAAAGCCTTTAGCAGGAGTAAAATAAGAAAATGTAATTCATTATGTGACGATCCTTAAAGTGTAAAAATAAAGCAACATTCATTAGTCAGAACAGTACTTGGTTTTGAACATCTCTTTATATAAATATATATGCAAATATATCTATATCTATATCTATCTATCTATCTATCTATCTATCTATCTATCTATCTATCTATCTATCTATCTATCTACTTTTCTATTCAGCTCCACTGTGTTGTGTTTGGGTATTGACATGGGTGTTTCCATAGAAAAGAAAAACTCAAGTTGAAATTATTCAAAATCTAATCTTTAGGATTTTTTTTTACTTAAAAATCCAAACTCATTTTTTCATAAAATGAATGATAAAATGATATTATTTATGCCTGTCTCTTCACTAACTCAAAAAATCTATCATGTAATTAATATAGCATCCCTTTACAAAAGAAATATCATAGTGTTAGTAATTTTAAAAAAGAGAGAATAACATTGAATAATAACTTTTGGTTTTTTATTTTCTAGGTTTTTTTTTTTCATTATGTGGTGGTATATGAAAAAAAGGGGGGCATTTAATTAGAAGATGAAGCTATAGATGAAGACTTTAATCCTAAAGAGGATTCCCAGACATATTCAAGGATTTAAAGGTTAAAGGAACTGGTTCATTATTAGGTGTAGTTTTTATTCAAAAAATTTGGAGTATATTTCCTTATATGCACATATTATTATTTTTGTGACAAGGAGCATTAAAAAAAATCACTGGTTGAATGTGGAAAGTGAACATAAGAATAAGGAAAAAGAGGGGAAATCATATTCATGAAACAACATAAAAGTTTAGAAGGTGGGGAAAAGGACAAAAGTATTAAAAATAATATGCATATATACTTGATAATATTTCATTCAATGGATTATGAATTCTAAGTGGTAGAAAAAAAGTATTGTGTAGAATGTATAACATTTTTAGATGGATTGAAAAGGAGAATCTTGGGGAAGAGTACAGTTTAAAGAGGCAGTGTTCAAGCAGTCATATACACATACATCCATACATGTATTCATGTATATTTATATTCATATATATGTACATATATATGCATGTGTATATATATATGTATATATACATATATATACATATATATATATATATGTATATATATATACATATATATGTGTGTATATATATATATGTCCATTTATTCTCTTGTGGCCTTCATCATAATGCCTGTCAATTTCTCTCTTAAAAAATATTCCTCTGACAACATGTGTATAGGTGCCGTTTCCTTTAATTTAAGTTCCTTGGGGTAATGGATTGCCTTTGGTTCTATATTTGTTCCCTTAGCATTTAGCACAATACTTCATATATGGCAAGCTTTAATAAATGACTTTTGGATTTATCCATTCATTCATCCTATCATTAAATATTTCATTTATTGATGTTTTTCACTCATTCAAAGTCCAAATAACAGAATAGTCCGGGTAGATGATTTTGTGAGTTTGGCTCAAAAATTTTCCGATTTGTCCTCCATTACATGTTCAATAATTGAGTTTTCAGGTGC
This sequence comes from Sminthopsis crassicaudata, assembly GCF_048593235.1. Lineage (NCBI taxonomy): Eukaryota > Metazoa > Chordata > Mammalia > Dasyuromorphia > Dasyuridae > Sminthopsis > Sminthopsis crassicaudata. Next base: position 16,636,354 of record NC_133618.1, on the reverse strand, counting down.
AAAATAGCCAACTTCCTTCCATATTTGGTTCGGCTGCTACATTCTCATTGAGATCTTTCCCATTTCTTTCAACTTTGAGTGCCATTCCCTTTAATGAGGTTGTGACTGCTTCATGTGTATATACTGTTATATTCACAACATCTTTAATATTAGAGGAAGAATTACTCTGCTTCCATTAGTTTCAGAGGCAGGGACATTTTTTCTTCATTTGACTTTATATCTTCAGGATTCAAGAGGATTGAATAATTTTAAATTCAATTATTAATTACTTAATTGATCAAAATTGGGTTCTCAGACTAGAAGCTCATCAGCTACTAACTACCAAGTCACCAGAAGCTTCAAATTGCTGTTTTTCCCTCCTGATCCCAAACATTTTTTTTTTGCTAAGGCAATTGGAGTTAAGTGACTTGCCCAAGGTCACACAGCCAGGAAATGTTAAGTATCTGAGGCCAAATTTGAACTCAGATCCTCCTGACTTCAGGGCTCGTGGTCTATCCACTGTGCCACCTGACTGCCCGGATCCCAAACATTTTTAGGAACCCTGATAACTCTTTCTTCCCAGGGATTCATCATATTGTTGAATATAAGACAGTGCTGATAGTAAGGTTTTTAGACCTACTAAAAGCCATAACTCTCTAACTGAGCAATCTACCAACCTCAACCTTCTGAGCAACATGGGCTACAGATTTGAACTGACATAATCATATGATTCATTGACTTTTAACACTATAATCTTAATCAACCATGTCCTTTTCATATCATAGGCAATAGGAAAAATCTGATTTTGAAAGATATATAACCAAACATATCTACATTAACTGGCTTGAGATCAAGTAATATAAGAGATAATAGATTAGCATTTGGTATTTTAGGTCATAACATGAATGTTTATAAAGTCAGTGAGAAATGAATAGTTTTCAAAAAAATAAAAGGAAGATTAGCTGACATATCTATGGTGTTAATAACCTATAGCCAATTTCCTGTTGTTTTCTCCATAGGCATCATCACAGACACACAGTACATTCTCTTCCGTGTTTATGGGAAAATAATAGAATCCTGCAACTGTAAAGGACTTCAAAGACCATCCTTAGCAATATGTTCCTTTAGGTAGACAGAAAATTAAACTATCCAGGACAGGTAATCAATTGTCTCATTAAAGAGGATCTCCAGGTCTGGAAATGGCATAACCTTCCTGGCTCAAACTTTCCAGGTTTTCATCACTAGCTGTGAAGATGTTCTTTTTTATTTACTATTGAAATTCCTCTCTCAGTTTCTCTCTATCTTTGTATCTGTCTGTCTTTCTCCCCCAGTCTTTCTCTCTCTATGTGTCCAGGTATGTCTCTGTCTCTCTGTCTGTCTGTCTATCTCTCATTGTCTCTGTTTCTCCTTGGGTTTCTGTCTCTCTCTGTCTCAGGCCTTTTCTCTGTCTGTCTCTGTCTCTTGTCTCTCTCCATTCCATCTCTGTCTCTTTCTCTCTGTCTCTGTGTCTCTCTATGTTTCTCTATCCCTGTGTGTGTCTCTCTCTCACACACACATGCTTGCTCTCTCATCAAATTAAAATATTCTAATTATCAAAGAGAAAACATGGAGATTTTGTGTTTTAGGAGTGACTTCTCATTTCTTTGATGGAGAAACTCCAAATGAACAAACTCTCTCTATCAATGTAGGTCAACATGTGCAAGCAACTGAAATTTTAGTGTTATTTTGGAGGAGAGTACTGAGAAGTAAAATAACTTTTTAGGGTCAAAGGGAAGATGGGAGTGTGCTAAATATAGACAATAATAGGATGGATGAGGGGTGAAATGAAAAAAGAATTGCAGAAAACAAGAAAATAAACAAGTTAAGCTTTAGTCTTTTCTAGATGAATCAGTCAGAATCTCTAGAACTTACTGTAAGTGTTATTCATGCTTTTCAAAACGTTTATATATTAAGACAGGAAACTTTCTTTAACAAAAGGGCTGGCTCATTGAGATATGTGTCTTCTCTTTGTAAGTTCACGGAACATTAACAAGCCCCTTCAACCACCCTATGCACAAAGTTAGTTTTTTTTTTTCTTCCCGTAAGCACAAAATTGTCCATCTCTTTTCAGCCTTTCTTCCATCTTCAGAATGCTTTTAAAATTAATTTGTCTATCTCACTAAGGCTAAAATGTTTGAAGCTTCATCAGTGGTATGGAAAACCTATGTATATTCAATTAATTTCTGATCCCTACATTTGGTTATGAACATAAAAAGAAATAATTTGTGTCAACTTTGTATAAGTTTTATATTCAATGAAATATATACATTTAATATTCTAGGAGAATTTAGGTACCATTGGAGAAAATTTTTTTTTATTTTTATATCTAGCACAATTCTTGACATTATTGATAATTTTAAGAAATGTATATCCAGTTAATGAAATAGGCAAAGAGATAAAGAGATGAAGGAAGGAAGGAAGGAAGGAAGGAAGGAAGGAAGGAAGGAAGGAAGGAAGGAAGGAAGGAAGGAAGGAAGGAAGGAAGGAAGGAAGGAAGGAAGGAAGGAAGGAAGGAAGGAAGGAAAGGAGGGAGGGAAGGAGGGAGGGAAGCAGGGAAGGAGGAGAAAAGAAGGAAGGAGCAATTAAATTCCCACAGAAATCTGAAAAGTAATGGAAATTGTATTTCTTCCTTTCTTTTACACCTACCATTTATTGGATTCGAGTATTAAAGTGAGAGTAGTTATTTTCTTCTGATTTATTTTATATTATTTTATATTATAACAAAGGAGTTCAACATATTAAATAAAATCATTGAAATGGAGTATTAAAAAAAACTTTACAAAAGAAAATTGTCAAATAACAAGTGGCAATGACACAAGATATAATCAGTTTTTTATATAATGATGTAATTTTTTTGAGCTGGGATTTTCTAATTCTTTTGGATCCCTTATCCATAATGTTCCTATATATTAAATACTTAACATTTCTTATATTTTGATGAATATTTAAGTTTGTATGTGTTCATATGACTGATTATGCTTTTAGCATTTTTAAAGTTTTGATGGAGCAGATTGTATATAAATTTGAATATATATAAATTAACTGATGAATATTCATTTCATGTAATAATATAATAGTCACCCCTCTTTTTTATTTTAATTTAAAGAAAAGTTTTAATTTTCTGTTTGCTCCTCATGACAGACCCTTGTGAGGTACATGTTATAATGGAAAGATTGTTACATCATATATCAGAGGACTTGGTATGAAATTGAACCCTACCCCTTGTGGCTTTGTGACAAAACTCTCAATTCTCAGGTTCCTTACATTATAAAAGGCAGCTTTGGACTCTACGAACTTGAATACCCTTTTCTATTCAAATAGACACCGGTTTCCTCATTTGTCACAAAAAGCCCAAAATGAATTAAATGATTTCTAAGACCTCTTCCCTGGGTCTATATTTGGTAATGTTCAATATATGTTGACTTTATATAACCTTCCAATGCCAAATATATGGCACATCATAAGGAGTTTTGTATACTGATTATTTCTTTAGCCTGAAAATTTCATTCACAATAGTCTGTTCACTATACCACTGAAATTGAATTAAAAATTGCAGAACATGAATGAAAATGAGTATAGAATTATCATTTCATTATTGCATTAACTGTTACAGGAGCAATGAGCTTTCCAGGATGGAGTAAGAGGGAGATATTTAGCATTCCTGAAATTTGAAGCAGTTTTAAGCAAATTACTGTTGGAAAAAAATAAAGGTCTTTGCGTATATAAAACAATGTTCAATATATCTGCAAATGTGGTTCCCACTCTCTTACCTTAGATTGTTTTAATTTTTATCTTAGTTATACTTCTGAATGTGGCTAGCTTTCTTTCATTCCCCTGTAATTGCACTGTACTTTGTGGACTAATTAATTATTCTTTTATGGTGATATATTAGACTACAATGGAGTTTTCACATAGACATCAATTAAACATGATTGTCCATATCTCGTTGAAATTTACCACTTTTCTTCCCCTCCTAATCCTTTCTTTTCCTCCTCCTCTTCTTCTTCTCCTCCTCTTTCTTTTTTTTGTCATCTTTCTCCTCCTGCAACTGCACAACCACAGTTTCCTAGTAAAAAGTAAGCTTCTTGACGATAGGGACTGATTCATTTTTATCTCTGTATCCACAATACTTGGTACAATGTCAGTATTCAATCCATGTTTATTGAATGAGTGAATAAAAAGTAATAAGTGTAATGTAATTTAAATTAAATTGAATTTTGAGAGTCATTGCTTTTTTATAGCAGTATATCTTCTAGCTTAGCAAGAATCCCAAACTTATTTGTTAATTTACTAATCTCTACTATAGCAAAAGGTTCAGGAGGGTAATCAGGATAAAAAGTTTGTTCTATTAGGCTCATGTTTTCACAGAAAAATCATGCTTTTCCCCCAATAATTTTTCTCTTTCCTTTTTTTAATCAGCTTTACTAAGGGTTTGTCTATTTTGTTGTTTTTTTTCATAGAACCAACTCTTAGTTTTATTAATTAATTCAATAGTTTTTTTTTTTTACTTTCAATTTTATTAATCTCACCTTTTATTTTTTGAATTTCAAGTTTTGTGTTTGTCTGGGGGTTTTTAATTTGTTCCTTTTCTAGTAATTTTAGTTGTAAGCCCAATTTGTTGGCCCTCTCTCTATTTTATGCAAGTAGGTCTATAGAGAAATAAAACTTCCCCTTATTATTGCTTTGGCTGTATCCCACACATTTTGGTATGATGTCTCATTATTGTTATTTTCTTGGGTGAAGTTATTAATTATGTCTATGATTTGCTGTTTTACCCAATCATTCTTTAGTATAAGATTATGTAGTTTCCAATTATTTTTGGTCTATTTTCCCCTGGCTTTTTATTAAATGTAATTTTGATTGCATTGTGGTCTGAAAAGGATGCATTTACTATTTCTGCCTTACTGCATTTGATTTTGAGGTTTTTAATGCCCTAGTATATCATCAATTTTTGTATAGGTTCCATGAACTGCTGAGAAGAAAGTATACTCCTTTATGTCTCCATTTAGGTTTTGCCAAAGATCTATCATATCAAACTTTTCTAGTATTCTATTTACCTCATTGACTTCTTTCTTATTTATTTTGTGGTTTGATTTATCTAATTCTGAGAGTGCAAGTTTGAGATCTCCCACTATTATAGTTTTGCTGTCTATTTCTTCTTGCAGCTCTCTTAATTCCCCCCAATAATTTTTGTAGGTTTGCTATATAGCCCTCAATAATGTGTCCTTCAAGGTTGAAAAAAGGTTGAAATTAAGTAATGTGATGACCACATTAACACTATGGATACCTTAGAATCAGTCAGAGTCAGGATAAGTAAAAGTCTTTATTGTTGGTCTTTAGTGGTAGAAGTCAAGGAGATGGACCAGCAAGATCTCTCTGACCTCACCTCTTTGTCTCCCACCCACAAGTGACCCTGGCTAGTCTTACTCCACCCCTTAGTCCCTCTTACAATTCTCTGTATGATTGGGCCAGCATAGATAGTGGGAAGGGCCATTTCCCAAGCATATTCTTATAGAGTATTATCCAATTGGTAATTAGCCTTAAGTGCTTGATCTTTAAGACCTCAGTAAATTAACTCAAGCATTTCAGCCCTTTACAAAGTAATGCATATTTCTCTTTATATAAATTTTATAAAAATGTTCGCTATTTAAATAAACATATACATTTTGATCAATTAGATTAGGGGCAGTGCAATTAATCTCAGAAATATTTGAGTTCAAATCACAACTTACAAATTTTATGGACAAGCCACTTCATATTTTTGTGTTCCGTTTGCTTATATGGAGTGTGAAGATAATTTAACAATTGATTTCCCTGATTGTTGTGAGAATAAAATGAAATAATGTTTGGGAAACTTTTTGCAAATCTTAAAGTACCATATAAATATATTTATTATTTCATCCCTGTTTATAAGTTCTACAAATGAGAATTGCTGCAAATCTTGACCATATAGATATTTCCATGAATTCTGCTAAGTTCTTTCCTCATTTTCTTTGGTATGAAGTGGTTACCAGAATAGTTTAAGACTACTCATTGATTTTCCTTATTTGCATTATGGGACTAGCCTACATTGTCTTTGATTTCTGCTCTTCTTTCATGATTTCCTTTAGGCTGATTCTATTTTTATAATGTATTGGCACTCATCATTGTCCTCCTTTGTTTTCTGAGGTATATACATACATATATATATATATATATATATACATATATATATATATATATATATATATCATTATATATTGATTTTCATTTTATCAGAGACCAATACTCTTCATGGCCAGCAGTGTTTTAATCACAAGGAAAAGTGATAACAGATTTTAATTCAACTTTGCTTTTTTTCAAAAATATTTCAATCTATTTATCTAATTTAATCTATATAATAAGACAATAAGGTAAATTCTACAGTTGTTTTTAGCTCAAATTTTATAGATATGCAAACTGAGTTTAGGATGGTAAGTAACATTACAATGGTTGTATAAATAATAAGCTTAAGAAGCATTGTTTAAACTCATTTCAAACTCATTACTGAAGTTGTTCATTGAACTAATATTGATTGAGTATACACTATATAACTTGTTCTTCCCTATCAAAAAATTTGATGTCTACTGATTGAGATTTTGAAATAAATAATACTTCCAATGGCACCTCTCTTCAAAAAAGGAAAAGAAAATTAGTATTGCTAGAATAATCAAAATACATGTACATTTAGATATAAATATACTGTTTGTTCATATATTTGTATATAAAATGCATAGGTGTATGTTTATGTGTATGCATTCCTAAATAATAATTGTAATGTAGAATGTTCATGTGTTTATATAAATATATAAATTAAATTGTTGTTGATATATCCATATTTCTATTTATATTATTATCTCCATTTCATCTGTTTCAATTTTATGTATATTTTAAATCTATTCTACTGATTCATTCCCAAGAGAATAAAGGAGTTAGTATTTCTATTTACAAAATATAATTTAATTTCATTGGAAGAGAAATGTATTATATAACATAAATACTAAGTCCAGTTTCTATTATATCCTAATGCACTAATCACTATTTTAGGTATTAAGATACAGAAACCAAAGTGAAATAAGGTCTAAACCTCAAAGAAACTATTTACGTATACAAGAATACTAGTGGCAGTCTACCTGTCAGATTTGTAAAGGAAGGAAGAACTTTGTGCAAGAACTAGAGAATGTTATGAAATACAAAATGAGTAATTGTGATTACATTAAATTTGAAGAAATTTCACACTAACAAAGCCTATATAACCAAAATTAGACGGCAAACAGAAAGCTAAGAAACATTTTCTGTAGTCAATGTTTTTGATAAAGATCTCATTTTTTTAGGTTAATAGAGAATTGCATAAAATAGACATTATTTCTCAATTGATAAAAGGTCAAAGATATGTACAATTTTCATATGAAGAAATTAAAGCCATTTCTTGTTATATAAAAATATTCTCTAAATAAATATGGATTAGAGAAATGAAAATTCAAACAACTCTGAGGTAACACTGCATACCTCTCAGATTGTGTAAGATGACAGGAAAAGATAAAAATAAATGTTGGAGGGGTTTTGGAAAAATTGGAACACTAATGCACCATTGGTGAATTTGTGAAATGATCAGTATTCCTATTGTAAGTCTTTCTCCATTCAGTTTCATTCTATATAAAACTGCTTAAGTTAAGGCAGATTTGACTACATCATTCCCCTACTCCATCGACTCTAGTGGCCCCAAGTTAATTCTAGAATCAAATATAAGCTTTTCTGTTTAGCATTTTGGTGTTCAGGTCTAGTGTGCTCATGCCTTTTGGGGGCTGCTCATCCATATTTGGTATTCAATTATCACCCAATTTTTCAATTCTAATAATAGCTCCAAAAATCTATAGGATGCCCAATGACTACAGCCAAGTAAGAGTTTTGGAAGATAGCTTAAACCAGGTTGAAAGTAACCAAATAATCCTCAAACTTATTTAAAAAAAAAATGGAAGAATCTCTATCCAAAAAATGTGAAGACATCCCCCAGTGGAACAAACAGGTGAGAACATTTTTTTAACATCCATGAAGGCCACTGAAGCAAGCACTGTGGAGTACTAAGAACTTGGTTACATATTAGGAAAAAAGAAAGAAGGAAGGAGGGCGGGAAGGAAGGGAGGAAGAAAGGGAGGAAAGGAAGGAAGGAAGGAAGGAAGGAAGGAAGGAAGGAAGGAAGGAAGGAAGGAAGGAAGGAAGGAAGGAAGGAAGGAAGGAAGGAAGGAAGGAAGGAAGGAAGGAAGGAAGGAAGGAAGGAAGGGAGAAAGGAAGGAAGGAAGGAAAGAAAGAAGGAAGGAAGGAAGGGAGAAAGGAAGGAAGGAAGGAAAGAAAGAAGGAAGGAAGGAAAGAAAGAAGGAAGGAAGGAAAGAAGGAAGGAAGGAAGGAAAGAAAGAAGGAAGGAAGGAAGGGAGAAAGGAAGGAAGGAAGGAAAGAAAGAAGGAAGGAAGGAAGGAAGGAAGAAAGGAAGGAAGGAAGGAAGGAGGAAAGGAAGGAAGGAATTTGTTCAATAATTATTCAGGAAATTTTCATTCTCTATCAGGCACTGTGTGGAATGCTGGGGTATAGGAAGAGTAATAAACACTGGACTTGTGATTTCATTACAACAGAGTGAATGAGAAAAAAGAGATTATCAACTTCTCTTAATATAGAATTTGATATTTTCCTGGAGCTTTTATACATTAAGTGAGTTATCCAGGTATACAGAGTCAATATATGTCAAGGTTGCAACTTTAATGTTTCCAAGTCTGGACTTTATTCCTTTTACTTCCATTAGAAAGACAAAATTTAAATTCCTATCTCATAAATATTTTCCATTCTATGACTGAGACAAAGGACAAATAAATATGTGTATAAAAATGTACATTTTTTCTCTCTGTCTCTCTCTCCCTGTCTCTCTTTCTCCCTATAACGCACATACACACACACACACACACACACACGAAATACAAAGTAAAATTTTGACAGAAGTTCAATGACAATTATTCACATGATAAAAGGAATGACAGAAAGGAAAAGATGAGGTCCTGAAAAGGTATTTTAGGGGAAAAATGAGAAATGGGAGGTTATTTTCTACTATGATAGTTTCCAGTAAGATAGAGTGCTTCACAAATACTTTTTTTGGAGCTGAAATCTGGGTTGAGTCCTAAAGAAAAAAACAAGAATATTTACAAATATTTAGAAAGAGAAGACTATTAAATGAAGCCACAAACACATTCTATTCATAGGAGCAAATAATGACTACTAAAAGTTAAAATTTATATAGTACTTGCTATGTGTCAAGTACTCACTTGATTCTCACAAGGTATTGCATAAGTACCTATCTAACTTTATATGTATATGTGTGTGTGTGTGTGTGTGTGTGTTTATTCTCAGTTGACACCTTCAATATAACTAACAATTTTAAATTAGATTATTTCTATTTTATTTTTATTCCCATTGTGTTAAATGTAACCTGATCCATCTTAGAATTCACACACATCCATACACATATGTATAGAACTAGATAGATGGATAGACAGTATTTCTCTGTGTATCTGAATAACATTATCATTCCCATTTACCAATAATAATATGAGACACTGACAAGGTCACGAATAGTAAATGTCAGAATAGATTGGAACTCAGGTCTTCCTGAATCCAAAACCAGAATTCTACTCATTGTGTCACACAGCTATCTCTATAGGAGCAATAGTGGTTAATAGGTACAAAGGCACAAAAAATGAGATGATGTGCAAAACTGGGATATGTTTGTGAGAACATGTAAAACTGAAATAAGACTCTGAAGACTTTTAAATACCAGGATGGGGCATTTGTATTTTATCTTCTTAGAAAAAGAGAGATGTACTAGAAATTTATGAGCAGGAAAAATGGTTAGACTTATGGTTTATGGTGACAATTTCAACATCTAGGTGGTAGATACATCAAAGAGGCTAGAGATTGGTAACATGGAACTAAATTTGAGGTCATTTTATCACCCCAGATGAGAAATGATGAGGTTTGTATAACATTGTTGTCTGAGTGAGTAAAGAGAGAAATTAGGTGAATGGTGCTGTGGGAAAGGAGATTTGATTGGATTTGGCTATGGGTGTTATCTGAATCAAAGTGTTTTAAGATAATTCCAAAGAGAAAACTTAGCTAACTAAAAAGATAATTAACTATCCTCAGACACTAGGAAGTTGGATGACCAAACAGTTTTTTTTTCTTTTCTTTCACTGTCTCTCTCTTTCTCTCTCTCTCTCTTTTTTCTATCTCTTTCTTTTCCTTTTTTCTTCCTTTCTTCCTTTCTTCCTTCCTTCCTTCCTTCCTTCCTTTTTTCTTTCTCTCGGTTTCTCTTTCTCTTTCTCCTTCTCTCTCTCTCTCTCTCTCTCTCTCTCTCTCTCTCTCTCTCTCTCTCTCTCTCTCTCTCTCTTTATTTCCAGTAAGTATGGTATATTATAGTTAAATACTCTAACTACAGGTAGGTGGCACAATAGGTAGAAATATTATAGATGACATTTGGAAGAACTGAATTCAAATCTTTCCATAGATACTACAGGTGTCTCACTAAAAGAATATCATTTAATTGCATTGCATCTGTTTCCTACTTTATGAAAGGTGATTATCATAGCACTACCTCACAATGATAGTTATCTCTTTCAAATGAAAAATGATGATGATGATAATGATGATGAAGATAGGAATAATGACTATTCATAGGAGTGAATTAATATAAACAGAATAGAAGAAAATCCTAGCATGGAATCTTGAAGGAAGTAATAAGGAAGAAAATAATGAAGCACTAAATGTAATTTAGAACATATTATACACAAAGGAGAAAAATCAAAAGATAACAGTGTCATTGAAGGAAATGGAGAAGACAGTAACCAGAAGGACATGATTATGAATAGAGTTGAAGTAGAAATCAATGATACTGAGGAATAATAAAAGAGGAAGAAATTTGTCAATTAAATTCATAGTTGATATTTGAGTGAGGAGATTAAGTACAACAGAAGAGCAAACTTTGAGAATGCAAGCACATCTAGAGATCATAAGTGGAAAAGAAATTAAGTAGAAGCATTAATTGAAAGCAATAAAAATATTTCTTCTTCCTCTATATTATGAATTGATTTATATTATCTTATTAAACTTATGATATAGTAGATACTACCTTAATTTTTGGTATTTTATCTTCCTGATTAGGCAGTAGTATCTACAGACTAATCATAATGTGATTCTTTAACTTTGTGTTCTCTCTCTTTTGCATAAATTAAGTACTTGAGAGAATTAATAAATCACAAAATGAATGAATAAACGAATACAAATATTAATCAATGAATGAATGCTGGATGAATAGGAGTACCTTGAAAAATACTCAATGTTCTATAGAAAACTCTACAATTATTTAGCCATTCTTATTAGAATAAGATCCTTGAGTCCATGTGTTGTTTGCTTTTTATTTTGTGTTTCTATTTCTTGTCCTTAATGCAATACTTTATAAATAGTAGGTTTTTAATATACTTCTTGGATGAATGAGGAAAGGAAGGAAGAGTTATTATTAGCAATTGAACAGAAAATTTAAATGGCAGCGAAAATAACAACTTTTCCAGAGGGCAAAAAGCTCAGGGAAGTCTTTAAGATCAAACTATTAAGACATTTTAGAACCCAAAGCCCAAGACATTATTGTTACAATGTCAGTGTGTCTTATTTATTATTAGTAGACAGTTGTAGTGCTCTATAAATAGTTCACAATTCCCTTGTGTCAGTGGATTCCAAAAGCTAAATACATTTTATCTGGAGTGTTCCTTTTTTTAGTTTTAAATTTGCCTGCCATTAATTTGATGAAGCGACCTCTTATTCTCCAACTCTGGGGCAGTAAATTCTTTTAACTGTTCCTCTATTAGTTACCAGGTAAGGAGTATCAGTGAAAAACTAATATAGACTGATTTACCATCAGAGAGAAGGTATATTGTGATGATAGATGTGACTTTCTAAATTATATTGTTTCTTTTTCATTTACATGTAACCAACCAGTGTTTAGGCAAGTATTAGTTGAGCAGCTTTCACTTTTACAAACAGCAGGCAGGCTGCATAATATGTCACCTGTGAACACTGGCTTGGTGCCAGAAATTTGGGTAATAGTGAAAAAAATCTAGAAAAAAATAAGAGACTTTGATGTCCAGAAGAACCATTTATTTAGTAATATAGAGGCCTCTTCATTGGAAACTTAATTTTGTAGGGTATCTTTTCTAAATGTTAACTTGTCTCGAAGGCCTCAAAAATCATTTGAGATCATAATGACCATAGTTCAGTAATGGGAATTGCCATTAAAGGGCATCTAATTAAAATCTCCATATTTTCACCTGATGTAGAAATGAATTTGAGAGATCTGAAATTGCATGCTCAAGGTCATATCATGAAAGAAGGAAGGATTTGAGTTATATCAATATGTGTAACTGACAAAATGGATGGAAGTTAAGAAGAGGCAAATTAAAAATCAATATCAGTACAAGGAAGGAAAATATAATATTTTTAACTTATTACTTTTTAAAAGAAAATGACATTTATATATTATCTCTATCCTTACCCCTGCTTTGTAAAACAAACAGTTAAGCATGTGAAACTCACATACTTTTGACACTCTATTACACACCCCAAAACACCTATTAATCTTCTAGAAGAAAAAAAAATAGTTTCTTCCATCTTTTGAATAATCTTTTGATTTGAGCATAAGTTGGATTTATGTGAATCACAGTTGCACCAAATCATCAATCTCACTCTTCCAGATCCACCCATTGCTCAGTGGCAAGACAGATTCAATATGATTAGTAGATGGCCTTGGTGTCTTTGATGGTTAAACAAACTCTAAGAGCTCCACAATATCTGCTTCCCCTTCTTTCATGGCCTTTGGAATAACTTAGTCTCTTCTGCCCATTTTATCAGGGGAAGTATTTGCATGCTTAGGATAAGCACTCTTCCAATTCATCATAGAATTTGAGACCCCTTGTTTACCTTCTATCTGGTTTAGTGCATGTGCTAAAATGGTTTACTATGGTGTGGCCACTGTGCATGAAAGAGCTTCATAGACCCAAGTGAAAGATAGGTATATGTCTATTTTTGCTTTCCACAAAACATGTTTCTTGATCTTTCTTGACACACGTTCATGCAAATCTTCCCTAGTTCATCTGAATAATTCAAATTGTTGTTTCTTCCACAAAAAGTGCTCTTACAAACATGAGGCTCTTCCTTACCTCAATCCTTCTTTGACCTAATTTTGTGTTATATATATATATATATATATATATATATATATATATACATACATATGAGGGGGAGGGGCAACTGAAACTGACAGGAAAATCTCAGGCTAAAAAGCCCAACAATATTTCTTGAAGCTACTGTGGGTGAGCTAAAACACAAGGAGGAACAAATGTTGCAGGATTTAAAGGATAGATGTGAATTGAAAAGACACTTTCAACATGTACTAGCTAGTGACAAAAGTCCTATATCTAAATGAGACAAATGACCTTCAAACTTCTTATTTTGTAGATGAGAACATCAATACTCCAAAAGGAGAAATCATTTGTCCAAAATCACAAAGGTGATATCTAGGTTTATTGAAATGTTCATATGAAATAAACATGGAGTTTTTTATAAACTTTAAAGAACTACTTAAACGTTGGTTATCAATACAATTCCATATATGCTAGTTGGGATAGACTAAAGAGCTGGGTTCAGAAAACAGCAGGATTCAATTCCAGCCTCTGATATAATTAACTATATAACTAATCACATGGAACTAAACAACCAACCAATTAACCAATAAAAGCTTGCTGAAATTGATTGTAGGATCCAGAATTCCCCAAGTAAGGGAATTCAAAGACCTTCCCCTACTGCCAATGAAGGAGCAAGCTAATTGTACCAAAGATAGAGGCAGAGAGCTCCATTAGGAATATGTGAGTGGTTTAATAATCATAATGGGTTACTTACATAGAGGCTGTCTGGGGAAGGCTGCCAAACAATTCATTGGATCTTAGATCTGCGCCTTGCAGTCTGGGGAGATGGCCAGACTATACACTGAATCCCCGAAAAGATCCCCAAAAGACCAATTGTAAAGATAGAAATCAAACAAAAGGAGGAAGAGCTGCAAATCATTAAATCATGCATCAAAGCATTAAATCATTATGAATTTGCATTATGATTAATTCCAATTTCAGTCATGGAGCTTATGTCTTGAACTTCATGCCAGCATCCAGTGGGAAGTGCCTAGATACCCAAGTTTATATTGTGGATATAGTGAAGCTAGAAGTGTTCTATGTACTAGTGTTTACCTGGTTTACGTGGTTATTATATCTCTGTTATAGCTTTCAACCAAAAAGGAACTCCTTAAAACCATGGGCTGATCAGTTTGAGTAATCTTGCAGGCACACATAAAGTTATTTGCTGTCTCATGATCCAAGAATTGCATTCATTACTGACTTTCTTATGTGGTTATTGATACACAAGTCTGTAAAGGGCTAGAACTGAGCAAATACACTTGGATAATGGAGCATGTGAGACTAATTGCCAATTGGACAATTCTCTATTAACATATTTGAAGGTTGACCCTCCCCAACTATTCTGTGCTAACTTCATTGGTGGGACAAAGAAGGGAAGTGATGTGTATGGATGGAGTAGGAAGAGGAAATTGAGGCATTCTCCTGGCAGTGGAGAGAGGAAGGTGGTGTGGAGATTGCTAGATCTAATCTCCTGACTGCGGCCACAAAAGGCCAAGAGTAAAGACTTTTGCTTATCCTTATTTCAGCTGATTTCTGGGAAGACAGAGTTCCACCACAAGTCACTTATCATCTATAAGTCTCAATTTCCTCATTGGTAAAATTGTAAAATGTAGATAACTCTTCTCATATTAAATAGATTTACATTATTATGAGTTTACCCAAAAAGGATAGGGTGATACATTTCTTTTCAAACTAATATAAACTAAAGTAATTATAAGAATGTATAACTAAATTTATTTAAAAATGTGTTGTTTTCATATATTGTTTAGTGGGATAGTGTCAGACATTTAGGTGAAGAATAGTGAATCTAAGGTCATATTTGAAGCTTTGAACATGTAGATTCTAATCCACAGTCTGATAATTACATGTTACTTGGTGCAAGTCTCAAACACTATAATATTTAAATGTGTGATCAGAAAAAGAAGAGGATTTGAATAGTTTGCTTCAAAAGTCTCTTTCAGTCTAGCCTGGAATCACTCTTAGATCTAGCTTTATTTAATAATTATGCCACTTCTGATACAATACTAACATTTTCTCTTAAATTTCACTGTTTTTTTCATCATAAATAATTAATAATTCATGGGTAAGTAATTTAAAATACCTTTCACTCCTCTCCTGCATACACCACATATCCAACCCATGTGCAAATTTTTAAAAAATCAGTTATATTTTCACACATATTTTAATGGAACCAAAACTAAAGACAATTTCATGAAAACTCTCCTGTAGGTTTTAGCTCACCTTAGAACTTTTGTTATAATGCTTTTCAGCAAAGATAAACATGACATAAACAAATATTCCAAGTTGTATATTGTAATCAATCATCAAGCATGCTTTAAGCAGCTTACCATTTTTGAGACACTGTTATAAGTGCTGGGAATAAAAAGAAAAAAACAGAAGCATTATCTAATGTTTCAATGAGCTTCCATTTTGGGGGACATGGAAAAATCCTATAAGAAGCAAGTAAGAACCCTTCACTTAGAGCAAATTCCCAATGTAACCTATAATATTCTTCTCTAAAATGTAATCTTCTCTTGTTGAGTTTCCTTGGGGTCTCGGAGGCAGCCTTAGTTTCAGTTCAGTAATCACCCTAAATGCAGCCAGGTATTAAAGTCCAAATCCTTTACTGTATCTTTCCAAATCTTGTCTACTTTCCTGTGGCCCAGTTAGCTTTCTTAGAGGCCTTCTGTAGTCTTGGTTCCAAGAGCTTGAGCTCCCGCCTGCCTTCTCTGGCTTCTGAATCTCCCTGACTGCAAAGATTTGTGCTTCAGCCTCCAGGAAAACAAAGGTGGAAGATGGAATGAATCTGTCTCAGGTTCCAAAAACTTCTAGTGCGCTTGACTTTTCTGGCAATGCGAGCTTCTTACGTATATGCTGTTCACTGAATATACACCATTCATTATATCACTAGGAAACCATTATTTGCTGTAGGATTAAATCAATGGTGAACTAGATTTAACCATTGTCTCCTCAATTCCACTTAGTACCTTGTTTCAAGTTCTAGCCCATAACATCTCCTTATAGGACTGAATCAATCATACCGAATCATGCTAAATTAGATAAATATTATCTGTATCAATTCCACTGACTTAGTACCTTGCAAGAATACTTTGTTTCAAGTTCAGAGTTCTGGCCTATAACTGTCACCACTGAGCTATCAGAATATTTAATAGTAACCTAGAGTTGAACAAACACATAGAGCTGTCCATGGTACCTTAACTAGAACCCATTAGTTTTGAACTATTGTCCAGTGCAAAATAAAAGTTTATGAGAAAGGGGATGCTGATTTTAAGAAGGCAGGGACATTTAGTTTGATAGAGCATATATTTTATTTTTGAGCACTGTTCCAGTGACATAAAATCTCTGAAAAATGATTTTAAAAAATACTCATTGATCTCCCTATTGTTGCAGAAAGCAATGAATCATGAATGAGCACTAATTAAAACAAAGAGACAGTTAATACCAGAGATAAATCTCAAAGATGCCAGAGTTCCTTTTTTGTATGGGAAAGTGAGAGGATGCATTTCTCTTTCTTGGCAATACTTTCTAGATTAACACAATCACTTTCCAAAGAGTGATGTGGAATAAATGGAGAGAGCAGACAATGACCCCATGAAAGATCTGAGACAAACCAGCAGCATCAGGGATGCACTCACTCGCCAGTGTTTGTGATGAGAGAGATAGATGAGCTGTGGGCTCCAAAGTGAAGAATGCACTCTATTAACAGTGAGAAAATGCTGCCTGGTGATGACAGCCCTCACCAAGTGCATTAGCAGGATAGAAAATGGGAGCGGTAGTACAAGCTTTCCTGTAGCCTCGGTGCCCTTGTTTGTGATGAAGCTATCAAAGAGAGACTGGTGAAGTTGTTTGTGTCTATAACTCCATACATTCTGGGATGTATGTTCAGGCATCTTTAGGAAGGATAAGGGGATTTTCTCACTTTTTTTACACCGTGACATGATACAGTGGCAGTGTGTCAGAAGGAATAAAGTACTACACCAGATTATCTTTTATTTATACTGTATATATCTTGCATTTTTTTTGTTTTTTTTCCTATTAAAAACTGGGCTTTTTGAGGACAGGGACATAGCCTTATTGTATGGTTGAAACTAGTCTATAAGAACACAAAATCAATTAACCAACCAAAAGGCAATTATTATTTTCTTTTTATTTTCAGATATCTCAATAAGTAATAAAGATTCAATTTGCTCTAAAGTAGTTCACATTAAATATGAGAAATAAAATATGTATATATGTATATTATATGCATAACTATATACATATATATGTTTATTATATGCATAACTATATACATATATATGTTTATGTATATGTATGCATGCATGTGCATATATAAATACAAACTTACTTGTGGAATGAGGGTGGCAAACATGTTGGAAAAAATAAGGAAAATTCTGGGATATGATATGATCTTTGAACAAGAAATTGAAGTGTAATAGGATTTCTAAGAGATCAAGGAGGGAATTAATTGAAGTCATGAGAAAAAAAAAGAAATGAGCTGTTATAAAACAGAAACCATGCTAAATACTTCACAAATATCTCATTCCATGGTCACAATAATCCAAAGATGTAATAAGGTATAATGTCTGGACTAGCTCTCTGGAGGGCCTGAGGATCAGTCAGAGTCAGGATCAGTCAAAGTCTTTGGTATTTAGGAGGAGAAATGAAGGAGGCAGGCAAGTTACCACGTGGCTACCTAAATATGAATCCTGGACTCAGGAGTCTAGAGACCAAAGTCTTCTCTCATCAGCATGCTGCAGCATGAGTCTGCCTCTCCCTCAGCCCTCCAAAGCTTGCCTCTGATTGGCAAGCACCAATCATGAGGAGAGCCATTATATCAACATATCATTTAATACATGTTTATAGAACTATTATCTGGCATTGAGTAGATAATTAGCCTTAAGTGCTCTGCTGTCTTAGATTCAAATATACCTTTTCAGAGTTCAAGCCCTCTACAGTGAAGAGCTATCATCCTCATAAAGATGAACAAACTGTAGTGGGATTTAAATACTTTGTTTAGAATCACAGTTAATCAGTTTCTGAGACTAAATTTGAGCTCAGGACTTCCTGTCTCTAGAACCAATGCTCTATCTGATGGTCACCTATTTGCTTCTAAGCATTGATAGAGAAGATATAGGCAAAGAACCAGTTTAAAAGTTCTTCTGACACTGCATCTATGAGTTTAGGAGAGTCATTTTCTTCCTATTTAGAATGACTAGGTTAATCCAGATGGCTTGTACTAAATAGCTGGTCTTTGTTCCATGCGAACTTTAGGGCACCTATTGGTATATAGGAGTAGAAATTATCAACTTTCCTTAAACAGTCAACTACCTGCAAGGTGGCTCCTGTTTAGAATCAAAGGAAATCTACATGTACTCAGAACCTTTCTTCTTTCTCTCTCTCTCTCTCTCTCTCTCTCTCTCTCTCTCTCTCTCTCTCTCTATTTATCTATCTTTCTCTCTCTCTTACTCACTCTCTCTTTCTCTTACTCTCTCTCTCTCTCTTTCTCTTACTCTCTCTCTCTCTCTCTCTCTCTCTCTCTCACACACACACACACACACACACACACACACACACACACACACACACTCATCTATTTTGGAAATGTTTTCCAAACATAAAAAAGGTCAAAGCAATATAGAGAATGTTAACTTGTAGTTTTCTAAGTTGATACATGACCTGCTGGAATTTGTTTCTATTTATCTAAATAATAGATATTCTCCATTCACATCATTTCTCTCAAGTGGATATGTAGGTTAAAGTCTTTTGAGTCATGGATCTTACTAGCATTCTCTGAAATTTTAATTACATCAATTGTTATCTTCTTTAAACAGGAATATCTAGGAATATCATAATCTAAAAAGATTTTTTCTTCAAATTAAACTCTATTGGATCCTGTCCATAACAGTGCTGAAGACTTTCATGTGCATATATTTCCACGTCTGATGCCTCACTGGATATTAATTACCTGAGTAGCCTTTAAAATATGCCATGATTTCTTTCAAAAATCTATATATAAACAGATGCATGAGAGACATTTTTTTACTGAGGCAATTGGGGTAAGTGACTTGCCCAGAGTCACACAGCTAGAAAGTATTAATTATCTGAGGTCAAATTTGAACTCAGTTCTTGGTTGGTGCTGATGCTCTATCCACTGCACCACATAGCTGTCCCTATGAGAGACATTTTAAAGATAATTTTAAGACAACATAAACTTTCTTCGAGCCAAAAACTATGCATCATAATTTTTTTTGCTTTTTCTCGAACTTTCAAACAATTATTGAATTATACAGATGTAGTCAATTATTCCATATTTATTGCATGTAAAAGTTGCATATTCTATTAAAGTTATCCTCCATTTAGAGATTATAAAATAGAAACTGCTTGTATTGCTTTTCAATAATCACGATTTCTTAGAAAAAAAGCTATGCTGTTATTTGGAAAGATTGTGTTGAATGGAATGTGAGGGCCAATACTTCTTGTGTGTAATTGAAAAAGGATTTGAACAACTAGAATATACGTGTATTTAAAGGTTTATGGATTATGTACAAAAAGAATACTGACATATCTACTAAAATTATTAAAGAAGAGCTACTGTGATCTAAAGGTGAACCAATGAGAGTAAAAATGATGGAGTCAACTTTAAAGGAATAGAATTGACTGTTAGATGATAGTGGTAGAGGGAAGGTAGATGAAGGCCAGCAGGTTGAAAGTGACAAGTCTTCCTCTTCCTCCTGTGTGTCAGAAATAGAGAAATAGAGAGATATAGAGAGAATGTCATCAAGAAAGATAGATTTTAGGCAGGAGCAAAATATGAAAGAAACTTGAGAAAAGAAAACAACAAAAGGGAGAGTGTGTTTATAATAGATTTTAGTACATAGGAAAGAAACAAGAAGGAGGATATGGATTAGGGAAAGATAGGTGTTAAATAGTTTATGGATGAAAATGTGAAGAGAGGTAGAAGATGATAGGAATAATTAAAATGGAGGTAAAGCAAAGGTGTCTTGCAACTAATAACCTGAATACTAATATAATTGCTGTGGATATAGCTTGTTCCCTTATGCCCTTTAGAATGACTGAAAATGACTCTGCCATTAATATTTCTTAAGGCTGCATCCCTCTACTCTAAGAGGATCATCATCATGGGATAAAAATATTAGATGTAGAGATAGTGAATAAGGAAAGCTAACAAATGATCCCCCCAAATTTCCTTTGCCTGAAATTATAATTATATGAGATGGAATTTGATAACTATGAATATAAAAGCTTTTGCTTCTTTATTAAAAAATATGGGCCTCCCAAAGTCAGTCAACAATCATTTATGGATTGTATTTATAGATTTATAGATTAGAGAGTTTATAGATTATGAGTCACTGTACTAGCACTACAGATACAAAAAATAAAATATTTCCTACTCTCATGGAGTCTAAGAAAAGAGACAACATTCAAATGATTGTGTCCAAGAAATCTATATTCAGAACAAGATGAAGATGATGAATAGAAGAACGTTACTATAAGTGATCACAATATATTTCTTGTATGTGGTAAAATTTTTCCTGAGACTTGAAGGAAGGTAGGAAAGCTAGGAGACAGTGATATGTAGAAGAATTTCCAGGTATTGGTGACAGCCAGGAAAAATGTCCAATTTTGGGTTATGGAGCGTATTATTATATGAGGAATATAATATGTGATTAATATATGAATGAATGAATGGACAAATAATTAAGTAAATAAATATGTTTATTATATGCTTAGAAAGTGTGAGATACTAAGTTAAGTAATCAGTTTATAAAGACAAAAATGGCAGGGCTGCTGCCCAGAAAAGTTTACTTCTAATAAATAGAAAAAACATTGATGTAGAATAGATGGTGAAACTTCCAAAGTATCTGGATAGAAAGATAATGAAACATGAATGGTTCTGGATTAGAGTCAAATAGAAATAGTAGACTAGTTGAGTTTGTATTTAATCTCTCACCTCTTTGTATAACATAACTGTTCTAGGAGTGGTCCTGTGCCAGGGTCTCTCATGTCATATAATCATTTCTAAAGTTCTTGGGAGAGACCTTGAAAATGTCATTGAATCAGGGTTTTTTTTGAGCACCTTGGCAGTGTTTGCCATGTGTGATTTCTCCATAAAATAATCTTTTTGGCAAGTGTACATTTGGCATTTGAACGATGGGGACAGCTCAACACGTTCATAATGACTATTTGTGTCTGACAAGAATTCCGAACTTGTATTTGTCTGATCATCCATACTGAACTCTAATAGTGATGTCATTTTGGTCCTCTTCAAGAATGAATGACTATAGCCAATGCAGATATATGTATATGTGAAGTATACATATATATATGTATGTATATATGTATATATATGTATATATATATATATATATATATATATATATACACACACACACACATATATATATACATATATATATATATATATATATATACATATATATATATATATATATATATATACACACACACATATATACACACACACACACACACATATATATATACATATATACCCCCAATGACTTAATCATAATCACATAGCTAAATTTTAGATGTGGGAGTTAAATACAATTCTTGATACCAAATTCACCTGTTTATTCATTAAACTGCTCTACAGTATGAACATTTCTTTAGATTTTATGACAAAGGCCAAATAGAAGGGCTGTCTTTAAAACATCTAAAACTTGGAAGTTAATAAAGTTAATAAAACTGTCAATCTATATCTATCAATTCAAAAAGTTGTTTCTATTCCTAGTTGTTGGATATGATTTTTTTTCCTGTGGGATAATTGATGCAAGAGAACAAAGATTGGAGATAAAGTATGATTTGTGAGGAATAGAAAGGGCAAGGAAGTCAGTTTGGGTGTGATTTAGAAGGACTAGACAGGGGATAGTGTTTAATAAGTTTGTGAGAGTAGTCTAGAATCAGATTCTAATATATATTTTTTTTTCATTTTTTTATTATATATATATATATATATATATATATATATATATATATATATATATATATATATATATATTTTATAATATTATCCCTTGTATTCATTTTTCCAAATTACCCCCCCTCCCTTTATTCCCTCCCCCCGACGACAGGCAATACCATACATTTTACATGTGTTACAATATAGTCTAGGTACAATACATGTGTGCGAATATCATTTTCTTGTTGCACAATAAACATTAGAATCCGAAGGTACATGCAACCTGGGCAGACAGATATTAGTGCTAACAATTTTCATTCCCCTCCCAGTGTTTCTTCTCTGGGTGTATCTACCTCTGTCCATCATTGATCAACTGGAAGTGAGTTGGATCTTCTTTATGTTGAAGATTTCCACTTCCATCAGAATACATCCCCATACAGTATTGTTGTTGAAGTGTACAGTGATCTTCTGGTTCTGCTCATTTCACTCAGCATCAGTTGATTTAAGTCTCTCCAGGCCTCTCTGTATTCCTCCTGCTGGTCATTTCTTACAGAGCAATAATATTCCATAACCTTCATATACCACAATTTACCCAACCATTCTCCAACTGATGGACATCCATTCATCTTCCAGTTTCTAGCTACAACAAAAAGAGCTGCCACAAACATTTTGGCACATATATGTCTCTTTCCGCTCTTTAGTATTTCTTTGGGATATAATCCCAGTAGTAGCGCTGCTGGGTCAAAGGGTATGCACAGTTTGATAACTTTTTGGGCATAATTCCAGATTGCTCTCCAGAATGGCTGGATTCTTTCACAACTCCACCAGCAATGTATTAGTGTCCCAATTTCCCCACATCCCCTCCAACATTCGTCATTATTTGTTCCTGTCATCTTAGCCAATCTGACAGGTGTGTAGTGGTATCTCAGAGTGGTCTTAATTTGCATTTCTCTGATCAGTAGTGATTTGGAACACTCTTTCATGTGAGTGGATATAGTTTCAATTTCTTCCTCTGAGAATTGTCTGTTCATATCCTTTGACCATTTATCAATTGGAGAATGGTTCGGTTTCTTATAAATTAGGGTCAGTTCTCTATATATTTTGGAAATGAGACCTTTGTCAGAACCTTTGTTTTTAAAAATATTTTCCCAATTTGTTACTTCACTTCTGATCTTGTTTGCATTAGTATTATTTGTACAGAAACTTTTTAGTTTGATGTAATCAAAATTTTCTATTTTGTGATCAATAGTGATCTCTAGTTCTCCTCTGGTCATAAATTCCTTCCTCCTCCACAAGTCTGAGAGGTAGATTATCCTCTGTTCCTCTAATCTATTTATTATCTCCCTCTTTATGCCTAAATCATGGAGCCATTTTGATCTTATCTTGGTATATGGTGTTAAGTGTGGATCCATATCTAATTTCTGCCATACTAATTTCCAGTTTTCCCAACAGTTTTTCCGAATAATGAATTTTTATCCCTAATGTTGGAATCTTTGGGTTTGTCAAAGATTAGATTGCTATAGATGTACCCTTTTTTGTCCTTTGTATCTAATCTGTTCCACTGATCTACCGGTCTATTTCTTAGCCAATACCAAATGGTTTTGGTGACTGCTGCTATATAATATAGCTTTAGATCAGGTACACTTAGACCACCTTCCTCTGAGTTTTTTTTCATTAGTTCCCATGCAATTCTCGACCTTTTATTCTTCCATATGAATTTTGTTGTTATTTTTTCTAGGTCATTGAAATAGTTTCTTGGGAGTCTGATTGGTATAGCACTAAATAAATAGATTAGTTTGGGGAGTATTGTCATCTTTATTATATTCGCTCGGCCTATCCAAGAGCACTGAATGTCTTTCCAATTATTTAAATCTGATTTTATTTTTGTGGCAAGTGTTTTGTAATTTTTCTCATATAATTCCTGACTTTTCTTTGGTAGATGGATTCCCAAATATTTTATACTCTCAACATTTGTTTGGAATGGAATTTCTCTTTGTATCTCTTGCTGTTGCATTTTGTTAGTGATATATAAAAATGCCGAGGATTTATGTGGATTTATTTTGTATCCTGCCACTTTGCTGAAATTTTGAATTATTTCTAGTAGCTTTTTAGCAGAGTCTTTGGGGTTCTCTAAGTATACCATCATGTCATCTGCAAAAAGTGATAGTTTAATTTCCTCATTTCCTACTCTAATTCCTTGAATCTCTTTCTCGGCTCTTATTGCAGAGGCTAGCGTTTCTAGTACTATATTGAATAGTAATGGTGATAGTGGGCAACCTTGTTTCACTCCTGATCTTACTCTAATATATATTTAAAGGATAAATACCAACTTTTCTTTTATAATTCTCTCCCTTCTCCAAACTCTTTCCTTATCAATTGAGAAAACAAGTAATACAAAATAATTTTCTAATCATCATATAAAATTAAGCATTTCTGTAGCATGTAATGGTTTACAAAATCCTTTAAATATAATATATCATTTTACATTCACAAAAAACCCTGCAGGATAAATCGTGTTATTAATCTTATTTTATAAGACTATAATTTGTAATTTTATAATTATAATAATAAGATAGTGTTATCTTATTTTATAATGAAGAAATAGAGTCAGCTATTGATTAAGGGATTTCTCTAGGATCACAGATCTAATAAATATCTGAGGTCACACTTGAATGCAAATCTTTCCTACTTCAAGTCTAGCACTCTAACCGCTATGCCATTAGCTGTCTTGTTCATATCAAGATTATAATCCCTAATGGTGTAGAGAATTCAAACAAACTACTTCCCTAGAAGAAATACAAACTCAACTAGTTTGCTATTCCTATCCGATCCAGAACCATTCATGTTTCATTTCCTTTCTATCCAGATACATTGAAAGTTTTACCATCTATCCTACATCAATTTTTTTTCCATTTATTAAAAGGTAAACTTTTCTGGGCAGCAGCTCTGTCATTTTTGTCGTTATAAACTGATTACTTTACCTAGTATTTCACACTTTCTAAGCATATAATAAACATATTTATTTACTTAATTATTTGTCCATCCATTCATTCACATATTAATAAATCTATCTAAATAATTATGAATTATTTCATTTATTTATAAGACCAGACACTTAGAGCTTAAGGGGATCTTACTCAGACCTTCTGATTAAATAACTTTCTTTATTCATAACCATTGGATGTAATATTAATATGTGGATTTTTTATGTTAATTTTCATTTTTCTTTCCATTTCACTATGTGCTCAAGTACTATTATTATTTTTACTGGCCAGATTTTTTCACCCATTATAAATGGCCATAGGTTTCTGATTTTGAATACTTTTTCATTCATTTTAAAAGATAAAACTAGTTTTATGAAACTAGATCATAACTAAAGGAAAGGAAATTGCAAGAATTTTAACAATGACAAAATCAATTACAATGAGGGAAATGTTTATTTCTCTCTTATATTAATAATCAGTTTTTGAATTATGCCCAGATTTTTCAAAAGCCTGTAGGTTGTTCAGTCTCTGAACAACATTGTTGATTAAAGAGATTGTTCAAATCCCTGGGGTACCTCTTTTAGATTCTGTTTGGGTGCAGATACTGTACCCAATTAGCAAAGCTTAGAAAAAAATTTAATCAAAATGAATTCCAATTCACTGTGTCCCACTCAGCCAGAAACAAGTAGAAGTGAGCACTCTTTTGTCTAGATTGCCTAGGATGAGGTAGTTTGGTTAAGATCAAGTCTCTTTGTCCAAGAGTGAGTTATCAGTTCACCTCTCATTAGAATAAGCCTAGTCTTTCTTAGAATATTCACTTTTGACATCAATTATTAAATAATCCTAGTTGATTTCTACTCTTAGGAATAATCATTCTTCTAGAGCATGTAAGTGTTGAGTAGGGACCATGGTCAGTCTTTAACACTTGATATGTCACTGACTTAGCAAGAAACTATGTTTCTCAAACTGTTTATATACCACCACAATCAAAAAAGACAATAAAAATTACAGCAACAACAATGCCATGAACAAAAATAATCCTACCACTACAGTGATAGTTGTAACAATAATCTATAACAATGACAATAATATTTTGAATAAGATCAAAAATAACAACTTATTTATGAATTTTCATAACTTTGGGAAAGTAGAAAGCATGAATGTCCTATGAGACCCCATCTGAAACCGGCAAACCGGCTTGATCGCATTCTCTAGTTTTTGTTGTTGTTGTTGTTGTTTTTTGTTTTGTTTTTGTTTTTGTTTGTTTGTTTGTTTGTTTAACATAATGCAAAATAGTCTCTCCTTTGGAGAAGGCATTTAATAATTATTCTTGTGTTTTCTTTCACAGCCCTAATTGGAGAGATGAAATGTCCCCAGAAGGTCAAGAGACATAAACCCAAAACCCTGTAGAGCAATGTGCATTTATGCATTATGCAGAGGGAAAAGCAAAAGCAAAGGATTTTTTGTCTTGGAAGTTCTTGCCAATTAGATTAACCATTGTGGCCATATACCAGCCTACTGTAAATAACAAGCCCCATTCCACTAGCTTGAAATTCTCCTATTCCAGCAGTCAATACAACTCTATACTCAAGAAATTTTGTATACTGTCAATTAAGTTACCCATATTTCACATGGGGGTCTACATATAGCACCCTTAATATTCTATGTGAATCTAATATTTCTAAGGTTTATTGTTACATTGTACAATATTTATTGAAACTAATTTATTTACTTTCCCATAATATTTTTATGATCATCTTTAAGTCCCCCAAAACAACTGGCATTAGAAAAACACTATTTCCAATTGCTTATGTGCATCTTCATGAGCTGTGTTGCACAAGCTCAGATGCTCAGGTGTTGCTGGATGGAGGACCTTCAAACATGGCATTACCAGAAAATACTTAAGAGAAAAACAGCCTTTTTTTTCAGGAAAAGAGGGTATATTTTAGGACTTTTTAAGGTTAAAAATGAAAAAAAAGGAACTGTATTCATTAAGAGCAAGAAATCTCTATGTCTAATGTGGTCAATTAGACATCTTTGAAGTTGAAAAAGCAGCCTGAGTATATAATGGATTTTTTATGTATCTGTAAGGACCATATCTCTGACTCTCTACAAGATCCCTTCTCCAGAAATAACCAAGAGTGTAAGATGTTGTGGTCAGTTAGACATCTATGAATTTGAAGAAGCAGCAGGCTAAGTACGTACTGGGTTTTGTAGTATCTGTAAGGACCATCTCTCTCTGACTCCCTGGAAGGTCCTTCCCCAAGAAATAACTAGGAGTATAAGATTTATTTTATTTTAGGACAAATAAAAAAATAGAAACAATCTTCTGTATAATATTTCTCATTCAGATTCATATATCAGTATGTTTGTAAATTCCATAGTGTAAAACTTTCTCTAATGATTAAAAAAAAAAAAAATTCAAAGACATTTACTTACTTACTATATAAGAGGATTTACTCAGTCCTGGCCCTGGTTCAGATTGTTGTAGACATGTGTTTTATTCTTTCAGCTAAGATCAATGACATAAAAAATGAAGTGTCACTAATGTGGAATGAAGTCATAAAGTTTTATTCTACAATATAAGTGATCTTCTAATTTCATGTTCTAGTCAATAAGTGCTCAAGATAACAGGCAGCGATGTAAACAAGGCAACAATTGTGTGTTGGGATTTCTTTACAAATAGAATTGGGTCCAGTTTATTTAAGAATGTTACATGAGGGTCAGCTAGGTGGCACAGTGGATAGATCGCCAGTCCTGAAGTCAGAAGGACCTGAGTACAAATCTGGTCTCAGACACTTAACACTTCCTAGCTGTATGACTCTGGGTAAGTCACCTAACCCCAAATGCCTCAGAGAGAGAAAAAAAATGTTACATTAAAAAGTACAGTTTCTAAATAACTTATGACTTAGTACAAAAATCAGGGAACAAGAATTAGTGTATTCTTTTTTTTTTAATTATCAAACCAGTAGTCAAGCAAGATATGGTGCATGAAGAAAAAAGAGGTTATTTTTAATAAAAATAAAGTAACTGTCAAGAGGGAAGAGTGATGTGGATTTGAGAGGCAATTAGTAGACTACAGTATTATCTATTTGCAAAAACATTTTAAATTAATTTTAATTTCTTGAGAAATATTAAGACATATCATTTCAACTACTTAAATTTTTTTCCTTAGAAAAAACAGGAAGAAAAAAGGTTAGGAATTTTTGAAATAAAGTAAAAAGATAACCAAAATTTTAATTCTTATCTACTTAAGATGATTATTTTCTTGAGAAACAGATAAAGAAAGATATAGAGAGAGACGCTGACAGAAAGATACAGACATAGAGGCGGAGAAACAGAGGAGCAAAGACACACAGACAGAGAAATGGAGGAGAGAGACATGTCATACAAAATGAAAATTATCAATTTTATACTGCATTGTATATACCTAAGTGGGCACAATTGGGGCAATGGTAAACATTCTTTGACACTTTTCTAACCACTTCAATAGAAGATTCTTATCATTTTTACTTTATTCTTTCTCAGTTTGTTTCCGTCCTCCGCACTGATATCACAAATGCTTGACAGAGCATATACATCTTTTTGTTTGATTAATTATTTTAATTTTCAAAACATATACTTAGACGATTTTCAACATTCAATTTTTCAAAACATTGTATGGCAATTTTTTTCCCTTCTCTTGCCTCTTCTTTCTCCCCTAGATGACAACTAATTAATTATGTTAAACATGTACAATAATTCTGTACATATTTCCACAATTATCATAGAGCATATACACCTAGTGCCATTCTATTTCTACATCTAGTACCATTCTGTTTCCTTTCAGGGAAGAAAGCCATTGATTTCTGAAAATTCTGTTCTCAGAGTAAAAACAAAAGGTCTATGATTGTTATGAGCCAGAACTTGAAACAAGGTTCCAAAGTCAGTGGAATTGATAGAGACAATCGTTATCCAATTTAGCATGGTGCTTAACAGTTCTCTAGTTCATATGCCCAAAAAGTTGTCAAAATGGGCATACCCTTTGACCCAGCATTGCTGTTATTGGGATTATATCCCAAAGAAATACTAAAGAGTGGAAAAGGACCTGTATGTGCCAAAATGTTTGTGGCAGCTCTTTTTGTTGTAGCTAGAAACTGGAAGATGAATGGATGTCCATCCATTGCAGAATGGTTGGGTAAATTGTGGTATATGAAGGTTATGGAATATTATTGCTCTGTAAGAAATGACCAGCAGGAGGAATACAGAGAGGCCTGGAGAGACTTAAATCAACTGTTGCTGAGTGAAATGAGCAGAACCAGGAGATCACTGTACACTTCAACAACAATACTGTATGAGGATGTATTCTGATGGAAGTGGAAATCTTCAACATAAAGAAGAGCCAACTCACTTCCAGTTGATCAATGATGGACAGAAACAACTACACCCAGAGAAGGAATACTGGGAAGTGAATGTAAATTGTTAGCACTACTGTCTATCTACCCAGGTAACATGTACTTTCGGAATTTAATGCTTATTGTGCAACAAGAAAATGGTATTTACACACATATATTGTATCTAGGTTATATTGTAACACATGTAAAATGTATGGGATTGCCTGTCATCAGGGGGAGGGAATAGAGGGAGGGGGGATAATTTGGAAAAATTAATTAAAAAAAACAAAAACAAAAACAAACAAACAAACAAACAAAACAGTTCTCTAGTTCAGTACATGTCCTTAGTACTTACTATAGTTCTACAAATTCACATCTTTATGAGAGCATCTATAAGCGAGGAGCCTCAACCAATATTCAGTCAGGGAGATTCAGAAGCCAGAGAAAGCAGGCAAGGAGCACAAGCTCTTGGAACCAAGGCCAGACTGAAAGGCTTTCCAGAAAGCTGCCCAGCCCCAGGAAGGAGATAATAAATGATCTTGATTATAAGAAAGCTAACCATTAAGCTGCAGAAAAGGAGACAAGACTTGGAAAGAGACAATAAAGGATTTGGACTTTAACTTCTGGCTGCATTTGGGGTGATATGGGATAAGATATATGTGATCAAATATAATATATGATCAAATGATCATATATATGATTAAATGATGTGATTTAGCTATAAATGATATAAAATATAGATCATAGAATATTTTGTAACATATTCATGGATATGGAAAAGTTATTAACTAAATGGGAGAGAGAATGAAATTAAAATATCTTTATACAAATAATATAAAGGTATCCAAAGATATAGAAAAGATATATATGAGGGAAAACTTCAAAATTTTAAGGACTCTTAATTTCAATGGTGTTTCCTTTTTTTTTAACTTTATAGTTGCATGTTATAGGCTTTGCCTATTAATTTTATACAGAAATTAATTCTTATCATCATCCAAGTTACTATGGTTCATATTTCATTACTTTGGGGCCAACTTACTAGTGGTTCTCTCAGAAATATATGTTGTGAGGTACTGGTCTATATCTAGTTTCTGCCAGATTGCTTTTCAGTTTTCCAAGCAAATTATTGTTCTTGCCCCAAAGCTGAATGTGTTTATCAAAAACAAAATTACTGTGATCATTTACAAATGATGTTTGTATAATTAATCTATTCCATTGAATAACCATTTTATTTCTTCTCAAGTACAAAATTGCTTTGATGATTACCACTTTATTGTATAATTTTAAATCTAGAATTGTTAGACATCCTTCATTCATTGCAAAACAGTTTCCTAAATATTCCTGACCATTTATTTATCAAGATGAATTTTACATTAGTTTTCTTCTAGATCTGTGTGGTAATATTTGATAGTTTGATTGAAATATCCTTGAACAAGTATTAATTTAGATAGCATTGTTATTTTTTAAAATTGTATTGGTTCAGCTTACCCAAAAACAATTAATTTTTTAAAGTTGTTTACTATTGACTTTATTTGTGTGGAAATTGTTTTTAATTGTGTTCAAATGATTTTAGTTTATGTTTCGACAAGTAGAGACTTAAAAATGTCATACTGTATGTAGCTATTTGAAATGGAATTTCCTTTTTCTTGTTTTGTTAAAATATACAGATTCTGATGATTTATTTGGGTTTATTTTATATCCTGAAATTTTGTTAAAGTTGTTAAATGTTTCAACAAGGTTTTTTCTTAATTAATTTTTGGAAATTTCTAAGTCTATAGTTATGTTCACTTGTCTATTCTTATTCATTAACTTCTTCTTGTGTTATTACTATAGTTAACATTTCTAGTATGACATTCAATAATAATGTTGATGATAAACATGCTTGTTTCATCCATCACTTAATTAGAAAGATTTATAACTTAGCCCCATTAGAGATAATACCTGTTCTTGGTTTTTAGATGGCTCTCATATATGATTTTAAGAAAAGGTCCATTTTTCTTATGATTCTGGGGTTTTTTTTAAAGTAAGAATGCATACTTCATGTTGTCAAAATATTTTCTGCTTTATACTGCTATTTTTTATGTTTTTATCATTATATGTTTAGTTGTACTTGTCCTTTTTTAAATATTTTATTATTCCTTCATTCTTTATATAAATATCACATAATTATAGCTTGATCTGTGTGACATATTGCTCTACATTCCTTGATAGTATTTTCTTATATAAATTTTCATTAGATAAATTGATACATAGTTTATTTTCTGTTTTTTTTTTTTTTTTTACCATGTTTCTGATTTAGTTGTCATAGCTATATTTGTGTCACAGAAGTAATTTGAAAGGACTCTTTTTTGTTAAAAAAATAGTTTATATAATATTAAACTTATTTTTTTTTATGTTTGGTATAATTAGTTTGTAAAGTTAATTAATTCTGTGTATTTTTTCCTTAAAGAACTTATGGATTATTTGTTCATTTTTTCCCTAAAATAGGATTATTAAAGAACTTAATTTATATTTATGCTAATCTGAGCAATTTAAATATTTTTTTTCAAAATGCTCTCCATTTCAATTAGATTATCAAGTTTTTCTGACATATAATTTGAGCAAAGTAATTTCTAATAATTTTTAAAACTTTGATTTCTATAGATCATTTATTCTTCTGCCATTTCAGTTGTTGGTGACTCTTCATGACTTCAGTTGTTGATTTTTAGCAAAGATAATGAAGTAGTTTAACATTTGTCATATATTTGCCCTTTTCATTTTTGAAGCTTTTAATTTACTTTCTTCATTTATTTAAATTAAATTATTCAATATTCAATCATTTTTTAAAACATAAGCTCATTTTTAGTTTTAGTTTTATTAATAGTTATATTTTTTCTTTTAATTTTCTTAACCTCCCTTTGAATTTTCAGGATTTCTATTTTGGTGCCTAATTGAGAATTTTTAATTTGATTTTTTTAACATTTTAAAATGCATATATAATCCTCACTTTTAATGATACAAGCCTTTAGAAGTACAATTTTTGGCTACTTTGCATAAATTGTAATACACTATCTCATGGCTGTGATTTTTCTATTGTTTCTTTTTGAAAAATAGTGTTTCCTTGATTATGTATTTAATTATATTTTTATTTTTGCTTTTGCTTTGTCTGATGTCATGATTGTTAACTCTGCTCTTCTTTTATTTCAGTTGAAATGTAATAGATTTTGGCCCAACTCCTTATTCAATTCCTCTTTCTTCTTTTTCAAGTATGTTTGTCATAACAAATTATTGTTGAATTATGAATCCAAATTTGATATTTATTTCCATTTCACAGATAAATTAATCCCATTTGCATTCATTATTATGATTCCTAACTGTACATTTCCCTTCATCCCATTCTGCTGCTTCATATTTAGTTTTTGATAACTACCTCCCTTAATTTATCTTCCTTTTTAACCTACCCCCTTTATCCTAACCCTTCTCATACTACTTCCTTTTAATTTTATATTTGTCTGTGCACATAAATTGTTCTATTTTTTAATCCTTTCAAATTAGAGTGAAGTTCAATTTGTTTCCTACCCTTCCCCATTTTTTACCTCCATTTTAAAATCTCTTCATTTCCTAATTCTTTTATGTGAGATTTCTTTTCCATTCTTCTTTTTCTCCATGACTTCCTTTCACTCATCCTTCTATTTTTTTGAGATCATTATAGCATAAACTCATATCCATGATTTTTGTCTAAGTAGACTTCTAACTGCTCCACTTTTGATAAATTTCTTAGATGTTAGATAGTTCATCTTCCCATATAGTATTATAAGTCATTTAATCTTATTGAGTACTTGAATATATCGTTTTCATCATTGTCTTTTAATGCATCTCTTGAGTATTAGAATATCAGATTTTTTTTCATTCAATTCTGGTCTTTTCATTAAGTTTTCTAAAAAGTTCTTTATTTCTATAATTATCCATTTTCTCCTCTCATACTCAGTTTTCTGGGGAAGGCATTCTTGTTTATAACCCCAGATACTTTTTCTTCTGTAAAATAATCCTAGCCTTTCATTTATTTTTAGTAAGACCTGCTTAAACTTTTTTGTGATCTTGATTGTTAATTTTGCAGTATTTGTTACTTATCCTTGATATGAATTTAATTATAATATTTCTAGGAGTTTTCATCTTAGGTTCCCTGTCAGGATACAATTAGTGTTTTTTTTTTTTTTTTCAATTTCTACTTTGCCATCTAATTTGAGAACATCGGGTCACTTTTTTTTTTCTTTTTAATTTCTTGTAATATGATGTCCAGACTATTTTTTATCATAGATCTTAGATAATACAATAATTATAGTTACCTCATTAAGATCTATTTTCTTGTTTGTTTTATCTAAGAACTATTTCTCATTTGTTTTTCATTTTAAAATTATTTTGCGTGTTTTATTGTTTCTTCATTTGGTTGCCTGGAGAAGTTCATCAGTATTTTATGTCAGTTCTCTGATGGGATATCTACATAATGGAAAAACTCTTTTATTTTCCTATCACCAGTGGTGTGAATCATGTCCTTATGCTTGGTTTCTGGTTGCCCAATGCTTTTTAGCATGAAGTTTTCAGCAGTATTGTCAGATACCTTTAATGAGAATGAGAATTGTATCCAAGTCAACAAGTGAACTGATAGTAAATCGACTTCTAAAGGCACTAAGACTAAAGTCAAAGGAGATTTGGTACATGACTTTTGGTTCACAAGTGACTGCATTTATTGAGGCTGAAATACAACAAAGTATGGGTGGATTTTCTTCTGATTTTGCTAATTTTAGACGCTCCAAAGAAAACAGTTTTCTCCACTAGTCAGAATCTCATCCTCCATATGTGGAATCATTAGTTGCATACATTTTTAATACTGTAGCTAAATCACTTATAGTGTCAGTGCACTTTCTAGTGATGTCCATATAAACAATGAGTTTGATGTATGCATTGCCAAAACTAGCTTGATGTTTGTACACCTCAAAAGAAAAGTGTGGGGGAGAAAAGACATTATACTGACTACCAGCCTGCAGAGTCATTGTAATGACTTCCTGTGAAAACTGAAAAATATATCAGCACCACACCATGAAACAGAAGCATTTCCATTTGAATTGTCTTAGAAAGATTGTGAAGATTGCCTGGCAAGATACGGTACTAGATGTTGAGATCCTTTCTCAAACTGAATTGGGAAGTATTCAAATCCTATTACAGAAAGCACAACAGTGCCAAATGCCAAAAATGTCTGCTTCAAAACTATTTTAGTGAAAACTCAAACAAGGCATATGATCATACGAAGGTCAGAACAGACAATACAAGCATACTCCCAGTCTCTCTGAATAACTTTAAAATTAAGTGTGGGGGCAGTTAGGTGACACAGTAGATAGAACAACAGCCCTGAAGTCAGGAAGACCTGAGTTCAAATCTGACCTCAGACACTTAACATTTTCTAGGTGTCACTTAATCCCAATTGCCTCAGCAAAAATAAATAAATAAATAGATAGATAGATAGATAGATAGATAGATAGATAACAATTGTGAGACAATGTCATAGGAGTACTTATAACAGCATTCCCTCATTAAAGAGTGTACTGTGTTCCATGACTAATAATAGCTCAAAAGGAATACAAGAAGCACAAATTTCTCTACTTTAAATATCCCCAATTTTTGGTAAAACCTTCCAATCCGTCACAATTAGACAATCACAAAGTCATGTCACTTTGGTTCTTTTTGAGCATGAAAGACAGCCACCATTGTTTCTTGATGTCTCATGCAGTCTTTTGATTCCACTTGACAAAATTGAAGAATTTTTACACTGATACTTGCATGTGTTTTACTAAGCAATTAGTTCCCTTTTTGCAATTTTTGCAAATCTCCAAGATTTCATTAGTCAGTCTGGGAGACTTAGTTTTTCTGTACTTCCAAAGTGATTTGATCCAGGAGAATCTAGTCACTGTCCTCCACTCTTCATTTAGGTAGGGCCCTTGTTCCTTAGACTGACTATTTTTATTCCCCATGGTATTGCGTCTAGGAATTGGACAATAAGCTATGGAGCAAGTTACAAATCATTTTAGCTCAATACCAAATAATATGTTCCAACCCATGCTCAATTTTCCTGCCAGTTCCTACTTGTAGACCTCTTTCTCTCTACCTAAGTTGCCCTAATATAGAACAATGACACACTAAGACTTTTTTAAAAATATTGATAATATTTTCTTTTTCCAAATATATGCAAAGAAAGTTCTCAACATCGACTTTTATAAAATCTTGTGTTCTACTCTCCCACTCACCAAAGGCAGCAGGAAATCCAATATAGGTTAAGCATGTGGAATTCTTCTAAACATATTTCCAAATTCATCATGAATTAAAAAAGAAGTCAGCTCATTTCTATGACTAGTCATTGGTATGATATCCAAATATATTGCCCTTTACTTTGGTCAGTCTATATCTGAAATATTATGTCCAATCTAGGTATCAGATTTTGGGAAATATAATGATAAACTGGACCTTGTCTAGATAGGGGACAGGAAGGATGATGAAGGATTCCACTCCAAGCCTCATAAAAGGCAATCTGTGTAAGTGGGGCATGCAGAAAGCACATAATAAAATCTGAATACATATTGTAAGAAAGGATAAAATGATGCATATGAATGCACAACAGAGAGAAGGATAAATGGGTGAAAGTTAAAAAGAGCCCAAGTCATTCTTGATGGAAGGAGAAAAAAAAAACTTACAATTACATATATATAAAAGAGGTCTTGTTGCAATAGGGAATTGTGAGGTATTGAGAAGATGTTGGATGATCAGTTGCTGGTAATGTAAAAGTAATCATTTTTCAACAACGAGTTAGAATAGATGGATATCCACAACTTCTCCTACAAGGAAATCCTACAATCTAGTGAACTGAGTGGCAATTCAGCAAAGCTCAGAAATGGCAAACTGACTACCAGTACTTTAGTTATCAAGCCAAAAAAGCAAAGTCAGTCTTCACTAAAGACTCTTTTGTAGTTTGATTTCTTTTCATCCTCAAATGTCTACAGATTTTAATGAGTCATTGTAACTTGTGAATTCTGCAAAATGAATTACTCATTATAATTTGTGCTACCTGCTTTAAAACTTGAAATCCCTTCAGGTGCAGACATAGAATGTCACCAGGTAATGATCTTCATGCAGTGGAATATAATGAAGTATTTGAACTGGTCATCATTGATAGTTCTTCGTTGAATTAAATGCCATTGTCACGGAACAGTGTGCTGCGGAAAAGACCAGAAATTAATTTGAAAGTTGGCATTTATTACTCTTAAAACTGTGACATGGTCAAAATATTTTTAGTCCCAACTCTCCTGTTCACAGAAATCATCAAATTTTGACCAAGTAACAAACTATTTAAAAATATTCATTCTAATATGGATTTATTAAACAACAACAATATTTGTAACTGTTTTACTCTAGGAAGACCTTCTCCCCCTATGGAACAATACTTGCTCTTAGAGAGCTTACATTCTATTCAGAGATGCAAATTATATTCAGAAAAAATTATGTTTATATCAAGCCCTATGGGATCAAAATCAAGATGGTCTTAGTGATGTCCTAGTAAAATGAAAGAGTTGGATTAAATGACTTCTAAGATTTCTTCAAGTTTTGTATTATATTCATAAAATATACAGTCCAAGAAGTAATCACAAAGTGTATACATTTTTGTAGTGAAAGAAAGATTAATGGCTAGGGTGAAAGAAGGCTTGGTGAAGGAGGTAACTCTTGATGTTAGTTTTATAAGGAAGCAAGACAAAAAGAACCAAAAACATAATTGGAATATAGCACAGCTAGAACAAAGACATGAAGGGGAATACCAGGTAAAAGGAAGCAAATAATCATGTTGTCCATATTTTAGAATATGCAAAGGAGGATCATTTGAGGTTTCTGAAAAAGTAGACTGGAGCAAGACTATTAGGGGCATGAAATGCTGAAACTGAAGAGTTAATATTTTATTCTAGAGACACAGGAGACCCATAAAATAGTTTTCAAGGAGGAGAGCAAAATGTTCATATCAAATTTTAAAATGAGTTAAATATGAATTGTTTGGGTCCCAAGATAAAACTATCAATAATATCTGTAATTTGCAAAGAGAACAACAAAAGCTTGATATCAACAACAACAACAACAACAACAACAACAACAACAACAACAACAACAAAAAACCTCACAATTAAAATGAATAAAACTGGAACTGGTTGGATCAAGAGCTAATGGATGTCCCTTCCCTGGAATCTATGAAGTGGAGATGGCCTGATCCTAACATGATTGATCCTAGCATGTTTTATAGCCAATACATTTCTAGGTACCATTGGGACTAGCTAGCAACTAAAATCCTGTCTAATTCTCAAATGAGGTAACTCTGAGATTGAAATCTGATGGTATCTCTAACAGTTTAAGAATGTTAGGAAGATGGTGGATTTATGGTGATGTTATACCTACATAAGCAATGAACCTTACCTCTAATTTAATTTCGAACTTTCACTTTAATTTTAATCCTAACTCATGGCAAATGAATGTAATTGTTTTGACTATAGCAAAAAGTAATTAGCATATTTGTAGAAAATTCTGAATTAAATTTAATTTCTTTTGAGTAACAAATATGATCTAAGACAATAAGATTCTACTTTGACAACATAAGTAACTTTATATTTGCCCTTGCAAACACAATAATAGTTGTCATTCAAAAATGATATGCTTTTGGCTATAACTTTAAAGCAGGAGTCTTTAAAGTAGGGTAATATTTCTGGTTTCATATATTTCTTATGTAAACTTAGGAGAAAAACCTTATTTTCATTAACCTATAACTGAACTTTAGCATTCCATTCAAATATAAATATAGGAAACAAGCAAAATCCTGAAAAGAAGGAAAACTGCAAACTGCAGAAAATAATCCATAACAACATCAAAATGGAAAGCACTACTCTGTTTTAAATACTTAGAGTTCTCAGACAATAGACCAATACTTGAAGAATGACATTTTAATTTGAAAATTAGAAATATTAATGATTCCTCAAGACATTATTACCACCCATTTATAAAGCAGACTTTAATGAATGAATGCTTTAAGATCAATGCATTTTCATAAAAATTATTGCAATGCTTTCCCCCAACAGCAATAAGTACAATAATATAGTCATTTCCTCTTTCAAGATGAGAGGACTAAACATTCAATAATTGAAGTAATTTACCTCTTAATATACTGAAAAAAAAATTAAAACCATTTGATACCTTTCCTCATTCAGTTTTTTTTTTGTTTGTTTGTTGTTTTTTTGTTTGTTTTTGTTTTTTACTTCAGCTGCATTTGGCATTGACATTCTCTTCCTGTGTACTCCCTGAACATACATTCTGTCTCTCTATACTTGTCTCTGTATCTTCCTGTGCATCTGTGTCTGTCTGTCTGTCTGTGTCTGTCTGTCTGTCTCTGTCTCTCTCTCTCTCTCTCTCTCTCTCTCTCTCTCTCTCTCTCTCTCTCTCTCTCTCTCTCTCTCTCTCTCACTTTTACTTGCTTTTATGATCTCTTTCCCCCCCTCTCTCTGACTCTGCTTGGCTCTCTGTCTTTTTCTTTCTCTTGTTTTATTTGATTCACTTCTCACTATGCAATTGACTTCTAGAATTAAATAAACAGTCCCATCCTAGCCCAAGAGTTTTAATATGACTTTACCAAGTAAAACAATAGACAGTCAACAAAAAATTATCAAGTTGGCACTATGTGCCAGGATCTATGTTAATTATAGGTTACAAATTGAACCAAAAAGAATAGACAGTCCTGAACCTCAAGAAGATGACATTATAATAGGGGAAATTAATGTACAAAAAGAACACGAGGATGCTTTGGTAGAGAATTGGTTATTTGCATATGAGGCAATTTCAAAAAGTAAGAACAACCAGGAGTCACGTCTAGCTTCTTGTCTTTATAATTATTGAACAATTGAAATGGAGACATCAAAATTATCTTCTCCCAAAGATCATTATGTATGCCCACATATTTATTTAACATATTTCTTTTAAAGGTATATTTTAATGGGATAGTTCTTTTCTCCCATGCTCTTAATTTTGGCATAATCCTGCAAGGGCTCCTCAATCTCTGTCACCCAATATTGCGAGTTAGTGATTTGAAAATATGGTTAATTTCATTATGTGTATTTGAAGTTCTTAGGTTAGTGCTTAATACATAATAAACATTTTTTTAAAAAGCCAAGTAATTGACTAAAGGTAAAAAAAAAATCGGGAGGATTGAAATCCAGGTTCAGAGAGAAGATTCAGTCCTTGAACTTTAGCTTCTTCTATATAATCGGGATATGCAGTTCAGTTGCTTCAGAATTATCTTTTTTTCTTCCCATTTATAATTTTATAATTACTGGAATCCAAGTTCTGGATTCATTGAACTCCAGATTATTAATTTTCCAATGCAGAAGTCATGAGATCAAAATATTTATTTTAATTAAATTCATCTTAGCTACTGAATTATTAAAAATGTTAAAGTATTATTAGTGATATTAAGAATTTTTTGTCCAAAAACTAAAAAAAAATACCATTGGAAAGCAGCAATGAAAAACAATGAATAAATGCCTTAATTAAGGCATTTATAAAGATACTATTACATTGAAACACTTTTTTTTTCATGCCATGTTATGTATCACTTGGAACTAGAAACGTTTAATCTCATTTTACAGCCTTAGGCAGTAGTGGCCTTCAAGTATTTGAAGGACTATCATAAGAATTGTTCTCTTTGGCCCTGGAGAAGAGAACTAGAATCAATGGACTAAAGTGTCTGAGAAGATTTAAATTTTGAAGTGAATGTGGAGAACAGTCAAAAGGAATAACTGCCTTGAGAGGCAATTCCTGATCCATTATTTCCATTTTCAGGCCAAGACTTGACACCACATACGAGTGATGGAGGAAATTTTGATTTGTCATGGAGCAGAAATGTTAGCTACTGACATCTCCCTGTACTGAGGTTCTGTGGCTCTGTAATAACTTTATCCTTTTAATATATAGATCTGATCTTCTTAGCCAGTTGGAATTTGAAAAAGGTCAACCAGACATAGAAATAGAGATAGAGAAAGAAAAAGAGGGAGGGAGAAGAAATCTGGTGAAAGAGAAAGAGACATTGATAGATAAATTTGGAGAGAATATAATATGTCTGTTGTCTCAATGACAGAATAGAATAGTTTATTTTGAATTTTTTTTGGCTTACAAAAAGGCATAAGATCAATTCTTTCCTCACACACTTTTCAGATATGCTGCTAAGGTACATCATTCATTATAAGTTCCCTAAGTCTCAGTTTGTCACTTCTAAAGTAGCAACAATAATTTCATCTATTTTACAGTATTTTAAAAACACATTAAAACATTAATTTTTCAGAAGATACAAAATCTTTTTTATGCTTTGTAAATTCCCAGAGTGGTTGTAAAGATCAAATGAGATAAAACACTTTGCAAAGCCTTAAAATGCTATGTGAGTGCAACATATTACCATTGGTGATAATTATAGTATTTCAAATACATGTATTATATATCTGTAAAATGTTTCATATTTAAATATTATATATGTTTCAGCTTTTATAATTGCTGTTCTCATATTATTCGTGATAGCATGCACACACTTTCTTAGTTAAATGACTAACATGTAATTTCAATTATTATCAAGGTAATCATCATGATATTGAAAATAATTCAATGTGTTATTAGTATAACTTTAATTTCTTCTTACATTTAATGTGATATTGATATAATTAGCCCCAAAACAAGTTGCTATAATTCTATCATTATGACATGTTTGATATAATATGGATTATTGCACAAGTTATTAAAATCACTGTTTTTTTTTTTTGTTTTTGTTTTTTGTATTTGAATGAAATTATTAGGATTAAAGCTAATCTCCTGGAGCCTGAATAGAATCATCTTTTATCAAAGTTCAAAAAGAAAGACAAAAAGTATTTTTCCTTATATATGTATATTCATTTGTACATAGAAAGGTAACTTACTCAGTAATAAATTAAAAGAAAAGGGGAGATAGAAAAGAACAGAAGACAAAATGAAGGGCAAATGAAAGGGTGAGGTTAGGTGCAAAATATACTTTGGAGGAGGGTTATAAAAAATAGAGAAAGAAACAAAAACTGGGTGAGGAAAATTTAGTTAATAATCATTATGGTGAATGCGAATGGTTTGAACTCATCCCAAAATGGAAGCACAGAAGAGAATGGATTAGAAATGAGAAATGAATGATCTATTATTTACAAGAGATCCACCTGAAAGAGAAAGATACACAAGAAGTAAAATTTTTTAAAAAATGGAGTAGATTCTAATATGCTCCAGATGAATTAAAAAATGCAAGACTACAATCCTAACTTCAGATAAAGCAAAACAAAAATAGACCCATTTATAAATGATAATCAGAAAACTTACATTATGCTAAAATATACTAAAGACAAACATTTTTCAAGTTTCTCTCATAAAAGCCTCATTTCTCAAATGCATTTAGAAATGAGTAAAAATGTCATTCTCCAGCGTACAGTTCATAGAATATAGACAATTTTCAGAAAAAGAAATAAAAATACTTATCATCATATAAAATACTCTAAATCTCTATTGATTAGATACATGCAAATTAAAATAAATTTGAAGTACCAACACACACCTATTTGGGATAGCAAATGCTGGAGGGAATAAAGGGTAAATAAATACACTAATGAATTTTTGGTAACTATTTTCATTCAGAAGAAAAATTTGGAATTATGCCTGAAGAACAATAAAACTCTGCATTCATTTTACTCATCAACACTGCCAGTAAATTAAATATTTAAAAATAATTGATATCACATTGCACTCATTTTAAGTGGACATTCATGAGTTTGAGAAGGAACAAGAGAATTTAGAAGTCAATGTTTTTAAATATCTAAATAATAAACTATAATGTAAATAATATCAATTGTTTACTATTTAATGTTTCTCTTGATTCTTATATTTGCATTTTAATATTTTTATTTAGTTTTTTTCATTAGTTATACAAAAATGTGCCTACTCCAGTAAAAGGTAATTTTCCCTCATAGAATTTTACTTGGTTTTAATGACTATAATGTTCTTAGTTGCATTCTTAATTTTTTTTTTACTTTTTGTGTTTTCATTCCAATTATATTCCCAGAACTTGTATTATGTATATTCCACTTTTTTTATATTAGTGACTACTTAGTAATGTACTATCTTTACTGTAGTTTTTAATATTTGAATTATTTCTTACTAAGTGGAGTTTA
Source organism: Sminthopsis crassicaudata (assembly GCF_048593235.1). Classification (NCBI taxonomy): domain Eukaryota; kingdom Metazoa; phylum Chordata; class Mammalia; order Dasyuromorphia; family Dasyuridae; genus Sminthopsis; species Sminthopsis crassicaudata. Next base: position 16,593,442 of record NC_133618.1, on the reverse strand, counting down.
TAAATTTAATTTTACCTGGAATAACTAGATTTGGGCTATAATGTTTCTGGAGTTTTCATTTTAGAGGGTTTTTTTTTTCCTCAAGGAAATTTGTGGATACATTTTCTTTCCACCATTCCTTATGTTTTTAAGCTTTGTTTTTCTATCCATTATAATAGTTTTCAGGTTAATTCATAAAATATGAGAATAATTTCCCTAATTTTTCTCTCCTTAAAGTGTTTATAAGTTAATTATTTTCCTATTAGATACTTTTTAAATTTTCTTTTATATTTCAATTTTTTCTTTGTTTTAATATTTCTTGTTTTCTCATAAAGGCATTTCCTTGTATTTATCCATTCTAATATTTAGAGTTTGTTATTTGGATACCATTTTGAATCTTTTGCCAAAGTTTTCAATTCCTTTCCAAATCTTTCTTCTACTTCTCTCATTTCTTTTATAATTTTCTTTTTCATTATGCAGTGATCTCATGTAGTTTATAGAAAAATATTTATTTATCTTACTATTTATTCATTATTTATCTGTTCATTATTTCATTCTTTATTTGAACTTTTGTTTCATCTTTTCTTGGATTTTCATTGGAATTTTTATAAATTTATTTATAAATTAAAAATTCATTTCATTAAATCTATAAATCTAGCATCATCTACTGCAGGAAGCCCTTTCTGCTGTTCTGAGGTGCTAATACAGTCCTTTCTAAAATTATCCTGGAACAATTTACATATTTTGTATATGCTGATATGTATACATGTTGTAACACACAATGAAATTTAAACTCCATGAGGCTAGGGAAGTTTTATCTTATCTCTTTTCTTAAGCATAGTTTCTGTTACAATTTTGACTGTCTTAATAATCAATTATTAATATTTATTACTAAATAATATTTTATGCACCAGTTAATCATGTACAGGACTTCTGTTATTACCTTCAGTACTAAATGTCATTTATAACACTGCATCATTTCTGATAAATTACTTCCTTATAAATTATCTAATGTAATTTACTACAAATTTACTATTTTTACTTAAATTTACTAATTTACTACTTTTAGAATTGCTGACACATTATTGGCAAAGTTCTGGGTAATACATCATCTCATTTGAATGTCACAATACTCTAGTGAGGTAAGTATTAAAAAATGTTTAGTTTTCACTTTCCATTTGGAAAAATTGAATCTCAGAGAATTTAAGTGACTTGTCCAGAGTCATACAGCGAAGAAAAATCTTAGGCAGGATTTGAAATAGGATATTCGTAACACCATTGCTTTTATTGGTATGCCTTCCCACAAAAAGTCAGGCCTGCTTGTGGACCCAATTTTTAAAGAATTAGTGAAAAATCTTTCCCAAGAAACCTTGGAATGCATCTGCAGTTGTTTGCTCAGACCTAATAACATTCATATTTGTAACATCTGACAAAAGCATCCTCCCCATTTATTTCATGTCTTTTCCTTTCCCATCATCATGCTTGTCATTTCTGACGAGTTAGTCTTCTCATTTATTCTTAAGCCACTTCCCTTTTAATATTTGTCCTCCAATAATTATACAAAGAACCTGTGGACAGATTCATATCTTTAGCAGCTAATATTTATGAAGTAAACAGACCCTGGAGCAATAACTGTACATTGGCTTCCATATAATAGCCTCATAAAATATGAGAGGTGTATAAATACGGGGCATATTAATAAAGCAGCCTCCGTGCTGGGAGAAACCAGGGTTTCTTTCATCTGAAGTGCTAATGAGACTGCACCTGCTAGGAGGGAGATGGTTTGCACATTTTATGTAGAAATAGAGATATAATAGGCCATGGGGACTCAGTACAACAGCTTGGGTCCTTCTGCCAGGGAAGATTCCACATTATATGGAGAAAATACATTTTTTTGGTGTTCAGGTTTCTTACTAATGTTGTAGTTAGGAAACCTGCCTCCCAGGATGCACCTGCTTTTCAATCTTTGGCCCTTGTGCCAGAGCCAGTCTTTTGAATTATAAATGAGGATTCCCAGATTTAGTTCCCAAAGTCCTCTATCTATATAATCACTCGTACTTGTCTTTTTTGTTTTTACTTCTGAGTAGTTTTTTCAACTCACCATCCTAAAAAAAGTTTTCCTCTCTTCCTTCACAGAATCATAGATTTTCAGCTTCTCACAGTAGAAAGATGCCTGAGTCTAATTAATTCCACAAAATTATCCCAACTATAATATAGCTTCCAAGTTGTTATCTACTTCCAATAAAGAAGTATCCTGACTTCCTGAAACAATCAATTTCACTTTTGAATAACATTTAATTGTTAGTATATTTTATCTTTTCTTGCCCTAACATCAAGACAAAATTTGCTTCTTTGATACTTCCATATATTGTTCTATGCCATCAGCAGTGAAATAGAAGTTTAATCCTTCATCCCTATTAAATCCTTTCCTAACTATAATAAAACTGTTTCTTGAATGGATCAACATATGAAATGAGCAAGAGGACATTTATCATTCTGGTGGTTCTTCTCCGGACAATCTCCAAGAGAAGTTTTTCTTAAACTCCCAGAGTTCATGAGTTCAGATTCATTGCCTTTATTAATCTAATCTTAGGTGAGGTGGTCATTTCTTGAGATTTGTCACTCACAACATGTTGTCTCCTGTGGTCCATATAAAGCATCTTGTTGTTTTCAGCTAGACTGACTTAGCTATCTTATATGTGGCAGTTGATCTACAGTTGCAAGTAATGTTTGGTTATTTCTCTGCAGGAATTGTGGCCCTGGATTATGGCTAAGGACCTCTTGAGTTTAATGGTATTAGAATTGTATTTCCTATTCACCTCTCTTTCTTAGAATCCTTAGCTTTCTAAAGTTAACCTCAATGACTAACTTCTAGAAGAGTGTTTTCCTGAGTTTTGGTGGCTTTCCACTCAAATACACAGATTATTCCATAGTATATGTACATGAGTACATATCTTCTGTTTACTTTCAGCTATGTGTGTCTTATAACCTGGCTGAATTGACCCTTACAGATCTCCGTTGTGTGCCACACTAGAAAATCTACTGATACAAATGCTGCCCCAGGGAGGAGAAGCAATATATGGGTAGAGGGTCAAAGGGAGGTAAATTTCAATAAGATGATATATGACTATAAAGGTGAAGGAAAAGTTCTTTGTTTAGGCTCTGATCCCATAATGGAGTATGACTAACAAGCTATATTTGTAATAGAGACTACTGCTTTTCTCCACTCTTTAATATTTCTTTTAACATTAACCAAGCAAATATCATCATATCCTAGAAGCTCTTAAAATACTAGCAACAATAGCACCTTCTACCATGTATTGTTATCTCTCCTTTGTAGATCAGAAAACCCAGTAAATTGTGCAGAATCACAAAGATAATAAGTATCTGAGGTAAGATTTGAACTTAGATCTTAGTAGTCCAGGCCCAGCATTGTATCCTTTCTGTCACTTGCTAGCTAGGTACATAGATAATAGATATAATTCCCATTTTAAAAACTAGGAAACATATCAAGCTTCCCAAGATTTTGGTTTCCTTAACAGTGCTTTGTCATGTCATTTTCCATTCCTTTCCAAGCTTCAACCAAAGACTGTACATAGCTTATTTCATTTATATTATTTCATTATTTTATTTATACTTTTTTGACTTTATGTATATGCTGCTGAATGGAGCCAGTGGAAATCACATAACACATTTGGCTGGAGTATCATGAATTTATGCTATTGAATTTCAACTGGATTCATTGCCACAGTCAATAATTATGAAGTGCCTACTGTGTGTCAGGCACTGCGTACAGTACAGAAATCATTTCACTATTATCAAATTAATTTTCTCTTGCACTTTCCCAAGAATCTTTTTCTTTAATTTTCTTGTTTTTCCCCCAAAAGAAAGGCAAGTAAAATGATTGAATAATGAATAATGAATAAAAAGTTGGACACAAGACCTAGTGTTGAATTCCTGCCCCACCTATCTTATTAGATTTGTAATTATAGGTTAATTAATTAATTAATTAAAATAATTAATTAATCTCAGGGGACATCAGTATACCAAGATGAAAAATGAAGATGTCAGACTCCCTAACTTCTAAGGAACCTTTAAACTCTACATCTAAGGTAATAACCTATGATTAAGCTTTGCGTAGCAAAACTATGCCCCTCTCAAAGGACAGTCTGATCCTTTATCTATAAACCAAAGATCATTCACAATGAATGTCTCATTCTTCTCCTCTATATCTCCAGTTCTTGCTATCCCATTTTATTTATTCTTTGTTGCAATATCTGATAAAAGATGAACCTTTTCCAATGAAAACCAAACCCTGTACTTAAGCCTTTGATCTTCTTGACTCTCATTTCCTTCAGGTGCTTGAATAACACTCCCTACTCTCTAATTTTTCAATGTTTCCCTAGCACTTGTTTCCTTGCTACTTATAAATATGCCCAACTCTCTTCTTTCTTTGAAAAAGAACCTATACTTGACCCTATTATTCCCTCAAGCTATTGTCTTATATCTCTCCTCCCTTTCACAGCTAGAATGCTTGGGGAAAAACAAAACAAAACAAAATAAACTGTTTCTACCTCCTACACAAAGCTAATCTTCATCTTTTTGGTGGATTCTCCCTCCCCCTCAAGAAATTACTTTCCCTTTATTCTGTATCTATTTTGTGTATAATTATTTGTGTGCATTTTCTTCTATCACATAGAATACAATAGTCTTGAGGAAAGAGATTGATTTGGTATGAGACCTGTGTGTATTTCCAGTCCCTATCACTGGCCCTGGCACATAGATGATTAATGTGTTGAATAAATATTGTGTGTGTATATATATATATATAGAATATATTTGTATTAATATATGTGTTAATTTACATTTCTAGAATTGTCTATATGTCACATAGGCAACAATATATGCATATATATATATATATATACATATACATATATATGCATGAATACAAATATGTTTATATTTGTATATGCTATTTCCCCTGTGGGAGAAAATATCTCATCCTAAAAGAAGGAAGAGAGTTTTATTTTTCTATACATTCTGTTCATCTTGCACAGTGCCCCAAATATAGCAAATGCTAAATATTTGCTCATTGCATGATTGTTAAAATTCTCACGTACATATAGGCATAGACACATATTTAGCATAATAGAGTTTCAAGAAATTTTGCAAATCAACTGACTCAAGTTCATTATTTTTGTTTACATATCTCCCTGTGAGTCATATCAGGAGAGAAAAAATCAGAACAAAAAGAAAAAACTATGAAAAAAAAAAAACTAGAAGGAGAAAAAGGTGAAAATAGTATTGCTGACTCACATTCAGTCTCTATAGCTCTCTCTCTGGATGCAAAAGGCATCTATTCAATTTCCAGTTTCTTGCCACTATAAAAAGGGATGACACAAACATTTTTGCATATGCTAGTCCCTTTCGCTCCTTTAAGATCTCTTTGGGACATAAGCCAAGTAGAAACACTGCTTGGTCAAAGGGTATGCACAGTTTGATAACTTTTTGAGTATAGTTCCAAATTGTTCTCCACAATGGTTGTATCAATTCACAACACTGTATTAGTGTCCTGGTTTTCCCATATCCCCTCTAACACTTCTCATTAACATTTCCTGTTATCTTAACCAATCTGAGAAGTGTTTAATGGTACCTCAGATTTGTCTTATGCATTTCTCTGATCAATAGTGATTTAAAGCACTTTTCAGATGACTAGAAATGATTTCAATTTTTTTATCTGATAATTGACTATTCATATCCTTTGATGATTAATAAATTGGAGAATGGCTTGAATTCTTATAAATTTGAGTCACTTCTCTATATTTTTAAAATTAGGTCTTTATCAGAACCTTTTAAAGTAGAAATGTTTTCCCAGTTTAATGCTTCCCATCTAATCTTGTCTGCATTAGTTTTGTTTCTACAAAAAACTTTTTTTACCTTCATATAATCAATATTTTCTATTTTGTGATCAATAATCATCTCTAGTTCTTATTGATCACAAATTCTTTTCTCCTCCACAGATCTGAGAGGTAAACTATCCCATGTTCTTCTTATTTGTTTATAATATCATTCTTTATGTCTAGAGATCATGGACTCATTTCGACCTTATCTTGGTATATGGTGTTTAGTGTGGATCAATGCCTAGTTTCTGCCATATTATTTTCCAATTTTCCCAGCGGTTTTTGTAAAATAGTGAATAATTGGATTACTATTGTCATTGACTATCTTGTCCTGTGAACCTAACCTATTCTACTGATCAACTAGTCTATTTCTTAGCCAATACCAAATGGTTTTGATGACCATTTCTTTATTATAGTTTTAGATCTGATAAAGCTAGGTCATCTTCATTTTCCTTTTTTCTTTTATTAATTCCCTTGAAATTCTTGACCTTTTGTTTTTCCAGATGAATTTTGTTATATATATATATATTTAGTTTTAATAGTTTCTTGGGAGTTTGATGAGTTTAGCAATAAATAAATAGATTAATTTAAGTAGTGTTGTCATCTTTATTATAATCATTCAACTTGTCCAAGAGCATCTGGTATTTTTCCAATTGTTTAAATCTGACTTTATTCGTGAGGAAAGTGTTTTGTAATTGTATTTACATAGTTCCTGACTTTCCCTTGGCAGATAAATTCCCAAATATTTTATACTATCAATATTTATTTTAAATGGAATTTCTCTTTGTATCTCTTGCTGTTGGGTTTTGTAATGATGCATAAAAATGCTGATGATTTATCTGGATTTATTTTGTATCCTGCAACTTTGCTATAGTTATGGATTTAGTTAATTCAGTAGGGTTCTCAAAGTATGCCATCATATGATCTACAAAGAGTTATAATTTGGTTTCTTCCTTACCTATTCTTATTCTTTAATCTCTTTTTTTTTCTTCTCTTACTGCCAACACTAGCATTTCTAATACAATACTGAATAGTAATGGTGGGATAGTGGGCTATAAAGGGCTAGAACTGAGCAAATGTACTTGGGTAATGGAGCATGTGACACTAATTGCCAATTGGATGGTTTCCTATTAACTTGTTTGAAGATTGACTCTCCCCAGCTATTCTGTGCTGACTTGATTGGTGGGACAAACAGGGGGAAGTGACATGTGTTGGGGGAGTAGGGGGAGGAAGAGGAAATTAAGACACTCTCCCGCTCTCTCTCATGTGGCTTTTGAGGGAGAAAGGTGTGTGTGGAGAGTGCTAGATCTAATTCCCTGACCTTGACTGTAAAGGTCAAAAATAAAGACGTTTAGTGATCCTGACTCTGGCTGAAGACAGAGTTCCAGCAGTGGACAACCTTGTTTCACCTCTGATCTTACTGGGAATGGTTCCAGTTTATCCCCTTTACATATGGTGCTTGCTGATGATTTTAAATAGATGCTACTGATTATTTTAAGGAAATGTCCATTTATTGCTATACTCTCTAGCGTTTTTATTAGGAATGGATGCTGAATTTTATCAAATGAATCTATTTCTACATCTATTGAGATAATCATATGTTTTATTAATTTGGTTATTGATATAGTCAATTATGCTAATCATTTTCAGCCCTGCATTCCTGGTATAAATCCTACTTGATCATGGTGTATTGTCCTGAAGATGGTTTTGCATAATCTCTTTGCTAAGATTTTACTTAAGATTTTTGCATCAATATTCATTAGGGAGATTGGGCTATAATATTCTTTCTCTGTTTTCATTCTACCTGGTTTAGGTATCAGTACCACATCTGTGTCATAAAAAGAATTAGTTAGTAGTACTTCATTCCCTATTTTTTCAAATACTTTGTATAATATTGGAGTTAATTATTCTTTAAATGTTTGGTAGAATTCACATGTAAATCCATCTGGTACTGGAGATATTTTCTTAGGTAGTTTGTTAATAGCTTGTTCTATTTCTATTTTTCTAAAATGGGGCTATTTAAGTAATTTATTTCCTCTTCTGTTAATCTGGGTAAGCTATGTATTTGTAGGTATTTCTCCATTTCTCTTAAGTTATCAAATTTATGGGCATGAAGTTGGGCAAAGTAACTCCTAATAATTGCTCTAATTTCCTCTTCATTGGTGGAATGTCCTCCCTTTTCACTTTTGAGCTAACAATTTGATTTTCCTATTTCTTTTTTTCTAATCAAATTAACTAAAGGTTTATCTATTTTTTTCATAAAACCAACTCTTAGTTTTATTTATTAATTCAATAGTTTCTTAACTTTCAATTTGATTAAATCTCTTCTGTTAATTTTAGAATTTTAAGTTTGGCATTTGGGGGATTTTAATTTATTCTTTTTCTAGCTTTTTTTTTAGTTGAAAGCCGGATGCCTTGATCTTATCTTTCTCTATTTTATGCAAATAGGCATCTAGAGATATAAAAATTCCTCTTATTACCACTTTAGCTGCATCCCACAAATTTTGTTATGTTGTTTCATTATGTCATTCTCTTGGAAGAAGTTATTGATTGTGTCTATGATTTGCTGTTTTACCCATTCATTCTTTAGAATAAGATTATTTAGTTTCCAATTGGTTTTTGATATATTTTCCTTGGCCCCTTTCCACCTCTGGTTTCCTTTTTATATTATAACAGTAAAATCAAATTATAAATACACTCTTTTTGTATACCCATAATAGGAATATAATTCTCAAGAGTATTTTTTTCTTTTTACCCTTTTTATGCTTCCCTTGAGTTCTATATTTTTGTTTAGCTCTAGTCTTTTCATCAGAAGTAAATGTAATTTGCATGTTTCATTGAATGTTGATCTTCTTTCCTGGAAAAAAAATACTCAGTTTAATGGGGTATTTTATTCTTGGCTGCATTCCAAGTTCCTTTGCCTTTCAGAATATCAGATTCCAAGCCCTTTGATCCTTTAAGGTAGACGTTTCTAGGTCCTGGGTAATCCTCTTTGTGGCTCTTTACTATTTGAATTTTTTTTTCCTGGCTGCTTACAATGTTTTTCCTTGCTCGAATAGTTCTCAAACTTAGCCATGATATTCCTTGGAGTTTTAATTTTGGCATCTCTTTCAGGAGGAGTTTGATGAATTCTTTCAATGGCTATTTTACCTTCTGATACTATGATATTCATAGAGGTCTATTTGATGATTTCCTGAAAAAATCGTGTCTAAGCTCTTTTTTTTCCATTATGGTTTTCAGAAAGTCAAATAATCTTTAGATTGTCTATTTTCCAAGTCAGTTGTTTTCCCAAGTAAATATTGTACTTTTTTTTATTTGCTCCACTGATTCTAAATGTTTCATTTAGTCATTAGTTTCTGATTTTTGGTGAATTATTTCATTTATTTACTTTTTTTTTATTTTTATATTTGTCCAATTAAATTGTTAAATGAGTTGTTTTGTTCTATGGATTTTTTTTCCATTTCACAAATTCTGTTTTCTAAGGAGTTATTTTCCTTTTCCATTTTACAAATGCTGCTTTTCATGGAGTTGTTTTCTATTTCCATTTTGTCAACTCGATTTTTAAGGAGTTATATGCTTCAATTTCGCTAAGTCTATTTTGTAGTGAATTTTCTTTAATTTCTGTGCTTTATTTTTGAAACCCCTTTGTAAATTTTTCATTTACTTTTGCCATTTTTCTTCTAGCCTTCATTTAGGATCTTTTACATATTCTTCTAGGAGAACCTTGTTTGATGGGGACCAAGTTATATCACCTTTGGAGCTTCATCTGGAGACAATCTGCTTTTAGTATCCCAAAGGTCTGAAATGTGTTTTGTTTCACCATAAAAACTATCTGTGGTTAAAGCTCTTTGATTTTTTACTCTTTTTTTTAAGTTGAGATCTGCTTTTAGGGTGAGGGAAAATTGACCAAGCTTCTTCTACAAGCAGCAGTAGCTGCACTGAGTCTGGGCTGGCTCATTCTGTGTGTTGGGTGGGTATGGCCAGGTTCCATGAAATTCTGCTGTTTTGAGGTCACTACTTATCCTTTGTATTTATTTTAGATGTTTTATAACTTCTCTGCTGATCTATTGGCTTACAAGCAGGACAGAGTAGCCAACTCTGTTTACATTCCTCCCTGTAGATTCTCTGGCATGCAGAGCCTACATCATTCCAGGGCCAGGATGCCTGAATTTAGTGTCTGTGCTCAGCCTGCTTACACTTGGCCCACCATCCTCTTTGACCAAATGAAACAGACCTTTTCTGGTGATTTTCAAAATTATTTTCTGCTGATAATGTGTTACACTCCTAATATTCATGGATTCTGCCAGTCCAAAACTAATTCAGAGGCTGGATTTGGTCATTAGTGTGAGAGTCTTTGGAGAAGATCAGAAAGAAACATGTGGCTTCTCTGCCATCTTGGCTCTGCCACATGTTTTGTGTCCTTAAAATTTTTAAGCAGTTCTATTAGAAATGGGATCTTTATGAGACATACTGACTGTAACATTTCCTCCAGCTTTCTACTTCCCTTTTTTTTCCCAAATGTATTTTATTTGAAAAAATATAAGCAAAAAGAAAAACAGAAAAGCAATACAAAATGTAATGAAATTAAAAAAAATAGAATATCATGTGCCTAAGAGAACACAAGTTGGATTCAAAATATATGGCAAAAAATATTAATTTAAAAGTATATATCTCTTGCAGAATACATTTTATTCATGACTTCCTGTCTCTTCTTTACTTCCATGTAAATTTTTTTTTATTTCCTCTGTTACATACCTTATTTACTATAATAATTTTCTCATTTTAATCCCTTCCTCTCCCAATCTGCTACCCTTCTAATCTTGTCATCATTGATATTTTTTGCACAAAATATTTTTTAATTTAATGCAATCAAAATTATTCATTTTGCATTTCATGATATTTGCAGTTCTTTTTTGGTCATAAATTTCTCCCTTTTGCAATGACCTGATAGGTAAAGTACTCCTTCTCTCCTAATTTGCCTATAGTATCATCATTTACATCTAAATCATGTACCCAATTTGATCTTGTTTTGGTATGGGAGCTAGCAAGCATTTTTTAAATCAGAATTATGTAGCTAGTTCCAACTTGAAACCTTAGTTATTTTAAAAGAGGAGGAGAAAAGAGCAAGAAATACTGAGAGAAAGAAAAGGGGATAAAATACAGAGAAGAAAAGAGAGGAGAAGGAAAAACAGGAGGAGGAATAGTAAGTAAAGCAAAAGTCAAAGACTAGGAGGAAGAGGAGGAGGAGGCTGAGTAAGATGAATAGGAAGGGAAAAAGGACAAGGACAATGAAGACAAGGAAGACAAAAGGAAAAAGAGGAAGAAGGAAGGAAGGAATAAGGAAAAATGTATACATAGTATGTGCTTTATTCCCATTACTCAATTAACCCACATGTACGATATTAATTTTTCAGATGAGTTGCTCCTAGTCATCTGTGGTGGAATTGGCAAGATGTTATAGGGCATGAGATTGAGTGAATGCTATATTGGACTTAAGGCCAGAGAGATTTTAATTGTAAGCCTTCGACAATCTCACTGTAATTCGCAAATTTATTCAATCGATAAGTATACAATTATTATATGCTATGTTCAAAACATTGTATGATAAGATGCAAAGACTGTCCCTACCATTAAGTATCTAAAATTCTAATGGAGATGAACACATACAAGCAAATATATACAAAGTATATACTAGATAAATAAAAACTAATTAACAGAGAGAAGGCATTAGAATTAAGAGGGGTTGGCAACAGCTCCATTTAAAAGAAGCAATTTTAGTTGGAACTTAAATGAAACCAGAGATGTCAATAGACATAATTGAGGCTGGAGAACATTCCAGGCATGGAGGAAAACAAACAAACAAACAAACAAACAAAAAAAAAAAAACAGAAAACATTTTGGAGCTGAGTGATGGAGAGTCTTAAAAAAAGGAGGCTGTATTGCTGGATTAAAGGTTATATGACAGAGTAAAGTGTCAAAAGATTGGAAAGATAGGAAGACATTATGTTATGAAGAGTTCTGAATGCTAAAAAGAGTACTTTGTATTTGATCTTGGAGACAAAATGTAGTTTCTGAAGTTTAATGGCTAGATATGATTGAATATTCTACTTTAGCAAAATCTCTTTGGTGAACAGATAGAAAATGGGTGAGAAGGAGCACAAAATAAGTTGAAGAAAGGACTCAAAATCAGGTTATTGCAATAGTTCAGGCATGAAATGATGAGGATTTGTATTAGAGTGCTGACACTATTAGAAGACTGAATGGCACATAATCAACAGATTTTACAAAAGGCCTTTGTAACCAATTAGATATTGGGAATGAGAGGTAGTAAAGTCAAGAATGATTCCTGGGTTACAAACCTCATGGATTTAGAGAATGGTACTGTCCTCCAGAGTAATAAAAATAATAGGAGGAGAAAAGCAGTATAGGAAAATATGAGGTCAATTTTGAATGTGTTTAATTTTAGATGTCTATTAGACTTCCTGCTCAAGATTTTTGAAAGGTGGTTAAAGATTCAAACATGGAGGCCAATAGAGAATTTAGTGCAAAAAATATCTGAGAGTCACTATGATAAGAATAGTAATTAAATAGATGGAAGTGAATAAGTTCACCAAGTGGAATAGGAAAGAAGTAGAAGAGAAGAGATTAGGGTTGCAGACAAATAAGGAATACTTACATTTAGAAGTTGCAATATATACAAGGATACAGCAAAGAAGACTGAAATAAAGTGCTCTATATAGTAGGAGAATCAGGAGAGTGGTAATCTGAAAACTCAGAAATAAAAGATCACTAAGGAAGAAAAGTTTATAAATAGTGAAAAATGTTGTAGATAAGTCAAACAGAAAATGAATTGAGAAAAGGCCATTGGATTTGACAACTAAATTATCATTGTTAACTTTAGAGGATGAGTAGGTTTTGTCAAATAATATGAATTACAAGTTGTTAAAAATAGTTATTATATGGAAAGTGCAGTCATTCTTCAGAAATTTAGCTCCAAAAGGTAGAGGAAAATTAGTTTAGAAGATCAAGTGAGAGTTTTTCTTTGATGATTGCAGTGACATCGGCAAGTTTTTATGAAGTAAGGAGCAATCCGGCAAAAGGGGAGAGATTTAAAATAAATGATGTTTAGAATGACAGAAGAGACAATCTGTTGGAAGAGAATGAATGGAATCGAATTTGATTAACACATACTACATACTCCATGGTGAGGAGTAAAGCCATTGCACCATGGGAGACATGGAGAAAGTGAGAAGTAAAGCCATCTAATCATATTAGACAGGGATGAAGAAGATAGTTGCAAAAGTTATGTATGTAATAGGAAAAGATAAAAGATAATGAAAAGGAGTTCATGGCAAATTATTTCATTTTTATGAAAAATAAAAGGTAATTTTCTCAATGATAGAATGAGAAAAGGGGGAATGATTAGATATTAAAGCAGGGATAAAAACATTTTGAAGAGCCATTGCAGAGAATAATTACAGCTAATTGACAAGTAAGGTATAGAAAGATTACCTAGCAGTATTTAGAGTAAGTTGAGGTTGCAAGATATTAACTTGTAGTGTAGTGTTTCAAAATGGTTCCATGATTTTCTCAAGTTTTGTTCGGTAGCACATTCGTATTAACAAAAGTACAAGTGGTGGGGCAGCTAGGTGGCACACTGACTAGACTACCAGCATGAAGTCAGGAGGATCTGAGTTCAAATATGACCTCAAACTCTTAACACTTCCTAGCTGTGTGACCCTGGGTAAGTCACTTAACCTCAATTGCCTCAGCCAAAACAACAACAAAAAAGTACAAGGTGTGGAACTGATCCAAGAAGAAATTTTAGGAACCTATAATTGAAGTAAAAGGATACTGAAGTAAAAATACTAGGAATTCAAGAAGACGGTGTAAAATTTAATTGATTCAGCAATTTACCTTTTCTAACTCTTTTTTTCCTTATCTTTAAGATGAAATTCTGGACTTGATAATTAAACTTCAAATTCTAGTGGCATTATGTAGACCATCAAAAATTTTATTCAGTTTCCCAAATGAGATTCAGCTGGAGTTCCTTTGACCAGAATTTGGAACTGGTTCATTTGTTATCTACAATTATAAGATCCTACATTAATGTTGGAAGGTAACTCAAAGGCCACATAATTCAATGCTTCATCTGAAATATGGTTGTTTAGACCCCATTTGAGGTTGTTTTTTTGTTTTTTTGTTTGTTTGTTTGTTTGTTTTTAGTTTTTTTTTTTTTTGGTTTTTTTGTTTGTTTTTTTTTTTTGTAAAAATATTGGAGGTATTTGTTATTCCTTTTCCAGTTATTTTTTATACATGAGTGAAGTAAGATAAACAGTGTTGGTACTTACCCAGGCTCACACAGATTCTAAGTACCTGAGGTTGGATTTATTGTCTTCCCTGATTTCAGAACCAGTTCTCTATCCACTGTTTTACACAGCTGCCCTGGATAACATAGTTGCCCTATCTTAGATATTTATTAGGATACTGAAGAATTAGAAGGCTATTTTCCAAAAGCTAATAAGAAGATTATCTGCATTTCAAATTCAGTTCTACTAACTCCGATCTTGTTTCCAAGACATAGTTATAAAAATTATGTAATCTAAAATATTTATAGAGGGTTAATAAACTATAACTTATTTGAGGGTAGAACCTCTTTATTTAGCCCATTAATCTCCTAGCATAACTTCTAAGATACAGTAGGCTCTTAGTAAATGTTTATCAGATTTAACTGGAAAGAAGTGTCTCCCATCTGATTTTGAGACACAGTTTAATACAGTGAAAATAGATCTGGACCTATAATATAATATTATTTTTTAATCCTACCATGAATATTTATTTCCATGTTAATTTAGGTAAATCTCATAATTTCTGAAAGGCCTGAAAAATAAGAGGATTGGACTAGATGACTTCTCAAGTAACTTCTAATTTCAGAGATATGATTTTATGAATTTTATGTTTATTTGCTATTATTATGTTCTCCTTTGTGTAACATTTGCCTGTATTCAGCCTTATGCTCCATTATAACATGAAAGATTTCAAGAAGATGGGGGAGACATATAATTTATTTCTGACAATGCTAGCACTTTATATTATAGTGACTGGGACATAGAAAGTGCTTAATGAATATTGTCAATGAAACTGCTCTCTTCCTCTACAAATTACCATTTGTTTACTTGTCTATTTATTTGCTGTATCATTACTGTAGATTATAAGATTCTTGAGATAATGCATGACCATCTTCTGAAGGAAAAAAAACGCCCTATATTAAGTATAAAATAACTTGAGAATTAGTGAATTGAACTGATTCTATGATAGGTGTCTTTACATTAAATAGGAATTGCCATATTTGCTGGATGGAATAATGATTAGCCTTGTTCTGGAAGAAAATTGTCTGACTTAATGTGTAGTTTTGATTTATTGGTCAAATGATCAAATATTCTTAGTGGATTTTTTTAGGTGCAGGTTGGACTTATTGCTTCTAACCCCAAAAATTGAAAATAATAGAAAAGACTAAAATCTTTGTTTTGTAATGGACTGTTAACCAAGGCTATTAAAGTTATTTCAATACATGATGCATGCTTGGTAATGGGGTTAGAATCTTTTTTTTTTTTTTTTTTTTTTTTTTTTTACTCACAGTCCATGCCCTCAATGGACATCAAAACATCAAAATGATAGACACAAGAGGGAGTAAGTGATAAAGTGTTTGGGGAAGTAGGGATCATTAATTCTGTGATGAGGCAATGATTCACAAAATAGAAGGGATTTAGGCAGAACCTAGTTGCTTTGTGTCCTTCTAGATTACCAATTTCTTTCTGGACTTTTCTATTAGATATCTTGTAGATATCTTAAAATTTCAACAAACATGCATTAGATCTCTTCCTAGATGTTTCTAAACTTTCCTATTTCAGTTAAAGAAACCAACATTACATATGGCATGTTCATTCCTTTATTCTATTTATTTTTTTCTTCCATGGATTTAACCTTTTTTTTCCTGATTTTTCTCTTCCAACATGATTCATAAAGCAATGTTTATTAAAAATTAATTAATTAATTAAAAATAAAACTAACAATCTTCTAGAAACTTAAATTTGTGGACAATTGAAATTTCCACATTTCTTATTGTCTCAGGCCTATCAGGTTCTCAATTCTAACCAGTTTTACTTATACAATTTCAGTCACATTTGTCTAGTTTTCTAACTTTAATTTAAAATTATCCAATATCAGTGATTTGTTACTTCTTTTTTGTGCTTGTTCTTCATTTTTAGTGAAATAAAATTATACAAAACATTTTCATCAAAGTCGTGTTGTGAAAGAAAATATAAATCTTCCACTCTAATGAAAGTAAAAACATACAAAAAAAATTAAGTTAAAAATAAAGAAAAAGATAGAGACATTAATAGAGAATGCTTTGATTTATATATATATATATACACTTGATCAGTTCCTTTTCTGGGTATGAATAGGATTTTTATAAATCTTTCAGATTAGGTGTGAATGATTGTACTATGGAGAATAACAAAGTCATTTGCAACTATCCATTACTTCTTATGTGTCCTATTATAATAGTCTCTTTTGACTCCCTATATCTTATCTGTACCCTCTCAAGGCCATCTTCCACACACCTGTTAGACAAATATTCCTAAAACAAAGATCTGAAGATGCATTTTCAGAAATCTCTATTGTTGGATAGATTTTGTTTTAAATTCTCAAATTGATAATTAACATTCTCAAATCTTAATACTTCATTTCAGTCAAAATGAACTACTGACATTTTCCTATTTTTTCCCAATGCCTTTGCAAAACTGGCTATCCATATCTGGAACACTCTTTTCACACCTGAACTTATTGTAAAGTTCCTAACTTCATTCAGAGTACAATTTAGAAGTCTCCTCAAGAGTACCATTTTTCCCACCTGTAAGTACAACGTCCCTATTCCAGTGCTTTGTTTTAATCTGGATCCCCTTTACATTTACATAGATCAATAAATTATCCACAATAGACTGTGAGCTTCTTGAGGGAAGGATGTACTTCATTAAGTGCTTAGCACTTAATAGTTGCTTAGAAAATGTTTATTAACTATTGCTGTCACAGTGGACATTTCCATCAATAGAACATAAGCACTTTGTATTTAGAAAGAGTTCTATATTTTTTCTTTGTATGACCAACATCTAGCAGAATATTTTTCATATTGATAAATATTATTGAACCAAATTTCACTAGTGTTTGATGAATGACTAAGATAGAAAATTTCATGCAGAGCAAAGGAAACAACTGGTGCTCTAATTAGCCTTAAAGAAAGAAAGATGTGGGTAGAAGGAGAAGTGTTGTAAAGTAGTTGAGTAAGCAGATTAGAGCCAAACTGTAAATTACATAAAACAATAGGGAATCTGAATTTTATCTTAATAATTATGGGGAGTTATTTGTGTGTGTGTGTGCATGCATACAAAGATTTTAACCTGCAAATAGTATAGTTAAACATGCATCTTAAAATGATTATTTTGGTAGTTGCTGAAAAGATATTTTAAAAGGTAAGGAGTGGTTACAGATAATTCATTTAAGAATTTATTATGTTAAGCAAGATAAATTCTGATTTAGAATACATAAGTTTTGGCAACTCATTTGATATCAGCATAAAGATTTTTCTCTTGATTAAAAAAAAGTGTCTAAAGGATCCAAGAAACAGAAAGACTTAAACAGAAACAAGGAGGTCAGTACAGAGGGAGCGAAGACAGAGATGAAGTCGGGAATTAGACATACCAGTTGAAAGAAAAAAGAATAAATTAATGAATACAAAATTTTAGTTGTTTCTTAATAAGGTAAAAAAATATAACTTCATTAAAGATTCAAGGGAAATAAAAATATAGAGTGGGATGCATAAAAAGGCATTAGTTTGAATAGGCTTGAAACAGCTATCAGGATTCACCTTACAAAGGAGAGAGCCCAATAAATATTACACAAAAATGCATATGCAATTGACTCAGTTATCAGAAACATTTTCTTTAAATATGGAGAAATGTGAGAAAAGGAGGGAAGATTATAAAAATGTTTATTAGAGATGCAAGGCAACATAAAAATCTACTATCCAGTTTATGATACATTAGAGTAGTGTTTTAGGTGTATATTTTTCTTCAGTGTTTTCAGCACTGAAAAACACATACAAATGGTTAATTAAATCCATTTTCTCTTTTATAAAATAGCTATTTCTGAATTTATATGAAAAAAATATCATAGCATCTTCTTTCCAACTCCTAGCAAGTATGATCACTACCAGAAGCAGCCATATAAAAGCCATTATCTAGCAAATTCTAGTCTTAAAGAAAATCATCCCCTCCCGGTTGATTTAACTGTGCTTGGGAAATTTCTGTACAAAGTAATCCAAACATAGAAAACAATCCGAAAATATTTTTATTTTTTTTTTCTGAAGTGAACTTGGGAAATGTCATTTACTCTTTTATTGAGAGAAAAAAGGGAAATCCAATAAATATATAAATTTATTCATCTTACTTTCTTTCCCTTTGTCTTGTACATGAGCCAAAAGTTCAGTTAAGCCTGCTGTTCTTGGGGAGGGATGAGGGCATGTAAGTTCCAGGAGAATAATGAATACTAACTTTTCTGCCAATTATTTTCTTGCCTGACTATTTATTTTTCTTAGAATCTTTCATCTTTAATAATGTGTTTTCCAATCTCTCCCCAAGGATGAAAGTATTTAAAAATTGCACTTGTCAGTATATTTCTAGAGCCCCCAAGTTGAGTTGCCAAAATGTACTATGCTTGCTAGAGCCCCCATGTGGGGATGCCAAAATATACCATCAGGACTAGCTCTCTGGAGGATTTCAGGATCAGCCTGAGTTCTTGGTCTTAGGGAAGGAGTGATGAGGCTAGAACCCATGAGGATGATCAAAGATGGAGTCCATTTAGTACAAGTCCTTTCAGCCCCTAAATGCCTTAGTACAATTACATCACTATAGTACACTAAGCATGTGCCAACTATAGTACCATTACATCACCACAATACACTGCACAAGTGCTAACTATAAGCACACTGTTATTGATATAGAAATGCATCTGTTTATTGTAAGTATTCCTGCCTCAAGTAGAACACACATGGTCATACCTTCATTGATTTTTCAAGAAGTGTGAGACGCTCCAAAAGCAGATGATAGCAGACCCATACATTGTCAGCAGGATCTGTCTGGGCTAAAGCGTCTTATTCCTTTTTTATTATATATATATATATATATATATATATATATATATATATATATTTATAATATTATCCCTTGTATTCATTTTTCCAAATTATCCCCCCTCCCTCTATTCCCTCCCCCCGATGACAGGCAATCCCATACATTTTACATGTGTTACAATATAGTCTAGGTACAATACATGTGTGTGAATATCATTTTCTTGTTGCACAATAAACATTAGAATCCGAAGGTACATGCAACCTGGGCAGACAGATATTAGTGCTAACAATTTACATTCCCCTCCCAGTGTTTCTTCTCTGGGTGTAGCTACCTCTGTCCATCATTGATCAACTGGAAGTGAGTTGGCTCTTCTTTATGTCGAAGATTTCCACTTCCATCAGAATACATCCTCATACAGTATTGTTGTTGAAGTGTACAGAGATCTTCTGGTTCTGCTCATTTCACTCAGCATCAGTTGATTTAAGTCTCTCCAGGCCTCTCTATATTCCTCCTGCTGGTCATTTCTTACAGAGCAATAATATTCCATAACCTTCATATACCACAATTTACCCAATCATTCTCCAACTGATGGACATCCATTCATCTTCCAGTTTCTAGCTACAACAAAAAGAGCTGCCACAAACATTTTGGCACATATATGTTTCTTTCCGCTCTTTAGTATTTCTTTGGGATATAATCCCAGTAGTAGCGCTGCTGGGTCAAAGGGTATGCACAGTTTGATAACTTTTTGGGCATAATTCCAGATTGCTCTCCAGAATGGCTGGATTCTTTCACAACTCCACCAGCAATGTATTAGTGTCCCAATTTCCCCACATCTCCTCCAACATTTGTCATTATTTGTTCCTGTCATCTTAGCCAATCTGACAGGTGTGTAGTGGTATCTCAGAGTGGTCTTAATTTGCATTTCTCTGATCAGTAGTGATTTGGAACACTCTTTCATGTGAGTGGATATAGTTTCAATTTCTCCCTCTGAGAATTGTTTGTTCATATCCTCTGACCATTTATCAATTGGAGAATGGTTCGGTTTCTTATAAATTATGGTCAGTTCTCTATATATTTTGGAAATGAGACCTTTGTCAGAACCTTTGTTTTTAAAAATATTTTCCCAATTTGTTACTTCCCTTCTAATCTTGTTTGCATTAGTATTATTTGTACAGAAACTTTTTAGTTTGATGTAATCAAAATCTTCTATTTTGTGATCAATAATGATCTCTAGTTCTCCTCTGGTCATAAATTCCTTCCTCCTCCACAAGTCTGAGAGGTAGATTATCCTCTGTTCCTCTAATCTATTTATTATCTCCCTCTTTATGCCTAAATCATGGACCCATTTTGATCTTATCTTGGTATATGGTGTTAAGTGTGGATCCATATCTAATTTCTGCCATACTAATTTCCAGTTTTCCCAACAGTTTTTTCCGAATAATGAATTTTTTTCCCTAATGTTGGAATCTTTGGGTTTGTCAAAGATTAGATTGCTATAGATGTACCCTTTTTTGTCCTTTGTATCTAATCTGTTCCACTGATCTACCGGTCTATTTCTTAGCCAATACCAAATGGTTTTGGTGACTGCTGCTATATAATATAGCTTTAGATCAGGTACACTGAGACCACCTTCCTCTGAGTTTTTTTTTCATTAGTTCCCTTGCAATTCTTGACCTTTTATTCTTCCATATGAATTTTGTTGTTATTTTTTCTAGGTCATTAAAATAGTTTCTTGGGAGTCTGATTGGTATAGCACTAAATAAATAGATTAGTTTGGGGAGTATTGTCATCTTTATTATATTCGCTCGGCCTATCCAAGAGCACTGAATGTCTTTCCAATTATTTAAATCTGATTTTATTTTTGTGGCAAGTGTTTTGTAATTTTTCTCATATAATTCCTGACTTTTCTTTGGTAGATGGATTCCCAAATATTTTATACTCTCAACATTTGTTTGGAATGGAATTTCTCTTTGTATCTCTTGCTGTTGCATTTTGTTAGTGATATATAAAAATGCCGAGGATTTATGTGGATTTATTTTGTATCCTGCCACTTTGCTGAAATTTTGAATTCTTTCTAGTAGCTTTTTAGCAGAGTCTTTGGGGTTCTCTAAGTATACCATCATGTCATCTGCAAAAAGTGATAGTTTAATTTCCTCATTTCCTACTCTAATTCCTTGAATCTCTTTCTCGGCTCTTATTGCCGAGGCTAGCGTTTCTAGTACTATATTGAATAGTAATGGTGATAGTGGGCAACCTTGTTTCACTCCTGATCTTACTGGGAAAGGTTGCAGTTTATTTCTATTGCATATTATGCTTACTGACGGTCTTAAATATATACTCCTGATTATTCTAAGGAATAATCCATTTATTCCTATACTCTCAAGAGTTTTTAGTAGGAATGGATGTTGGATTTTGTCAAATGCTTTTTCTGCATCTATTGAGATGATCATATGGTTCTTATTAATTTGATTATTAATATGGTCAATTATATTAATAGTTTTCCTAATATTAAACCAGCCCTGCATTCCTGGAATAAATCCTACTTGATCATAGTGTATTATCTTGGAGATGATTTTCTGAAGTCTTTTTGCTAATATCTTATTTAAGATTTTAGCATCAATATTCATTAAGGAGATTGGTCTATAATTTTCTTTCTCAGTTTTCGATCTACCAGGTTTAGGTATCAGTACCATGTCTGTGTCATAAAAGGAATTTGGTAGGACTCCTTCATCCCCTATTTTTTCAAATAATTTCTATAACATTGGGGCTAATTGTTCTTTAAATGTTTGGTAGAATTCACATGTGAATCCATCTGGCCCTGGGGATTTTTTCCTGGGGAGTTGATTAATAGCTTGTTCTATTTCTTTTTCTGAAATGGGACTATTTAAGCAATTTATCTCCTCCTCTGTTAATCTAGGGAGCCTATATTTTTGGAGGAAGTCATCCATTTCACTTAAGTTATCAAATTTATTGGCATAAAGTTGGGCAAAGTAACTCCTTATTATTTCTCTAATTTCCTCTTCATTGGTGGAAAGATCCCCCTTTTCATTTGTAAGACTATCAATTTGATTTTCCTCTTTCTTTTTTTTGATCAAATTTACCAAAGTTTTATCTATTTTATTGGCTTTTTCATAAAACCAACTCTTGGTTTTATTTATTAATTCAATAGTTTTTTTACTTTCAATTTTATTGATTTCTCCTTTTAATTTTTGTATTTCGAGTTTAATTTTTGGTTGGGGGTTTATAATTTGGTCTTTTTCTAGCCTTTTAAGTTGTAAGCCCAATTCGTTAATCTTCTCTTTCTCAATTTTCTTCAAATAAGCCTCTAAAGATATAAAATTTCCCCTTATTACTGCTTTAGTTGCATCCCAAAGATTTTGATATGATGTCTCATCATTATCATTATCTTGGGTGAAATTGTTAATTGTTTCTGTAATTTGCTCTTTCACCCAGTCATTCTTTAAGATGAGATTATTCAGTTTCCAATTACTTTTTGGTCTATTTACCCCTAACTTTTTACTGAATGTAGCTTTTATTGCATTGTGATCTGAGAAGAAGGCATTTATTATTTCTGCCTTCCTACATTTAATTTTGAGATCTTTATGTCCTAGTATATGGTCAATTTTTTTATAGGATCCATGAACTGCTGAGAAGAAAGTATATTCCTTCCTATTGCCATTCAGTTTTCTCCAAAGGTCTATCATACCTAGTTTTTCTAATGTTCTATTTACTTTTTTAATTTCTTTCTTGTTTGTTTTGTGGTTTGATTTGTCTAAATCTGAGAGTGCAAGGTTGAGATCTCCCACTATTATAGTTTTACTGTCTATTTCTTCTTGCAGTTCTCTTAACTTTTCCTTTAGAAAGTTAGATGCTATACCACTTGGTGCATATATGTTTAGTATTGATATGGCTTCATTATTTATGCTACCTTTCAGCAGGATATAGTTTCCTTCCTTATCTTTTTTAAGGAGATCAACTTCTGCTTTTGCTTGATCTGAGATAAGGATAGCTACCCCTGCTTTTTTGGCTTTACCTGAAGCATAATAGGCTCTGTTCCAACCTTTTACCTTTACTCTGTATGTATCTCCCTGCTTTAAGTGTGTTTCCTGTAGGCAACATATTGTAGGGTTCTGCTTTTTGATCCAATCTACTATCCGTCTCCGTTTGATGGGATCGTTCATCCCATTTACATTTACAGTTAAAATTACTAATTCTGTATTTCCTGCCATCGTATTATCCCCAGATTATGCTTTTTTCCCTTGACCCCCCTGATCCCCCTCCCCGATATTTAATTTACAGACCCCCCTTGTGACGCACAACCCTCCCTCTTTTTTTTTTTTTTTTTTTTTAGGATCCCTCCCCCCTCCCTCCAAGTCCCTTCACTTATTCTCCTTTTCCTTTTCCCTTTTCCTCTCCCCCCTTTTAATGAGGTGAGAGAAAATTCTCTGAAAAACAAATATGTTAATTATTTACTCTTTGAGCCTCTTCTGATGAGAGTAAGATTCACACAATGATTCTCCCTCTCACTAAGTTCCCTCAGATATGGTGTATTTTCTATGTCTCTTCCTGGGATGTAGTTTCCCTCTTTTTATCACTCCTTCCCCTTTTTCTGAACCGACCTCCTTCCCTTTACTACACCCCCCTTTTTTTCTTTTATATCAGTAAAATCAAATTATCCTTGAGTATTTTTTATATACCCACAACAGAGTTACAGTTCTCAAGGGTTCTGTGTACCTTTTTCTGTTTCTCTTCAGTCTTGTGGATGTAGATCAAATTTTTTGTTTAAGTCTGGTTTTTTTCTTAGAAACATATAGAATTCCTCTGTTTCATTGAATGACCATCTTCTTCCATGGAAAAAGATGCTAAACTTAGCTGGGTAGTTCATTCTTGGTTGCAGTCCTTGATCTTTTGCCTTACGGAATATCAGGTTCCAGGCCCTTCTATCTTTTAATGTGGAGGCAGCCAGATCTTGGGTGACCCTTATTGTGGCACCTTGGTATTTAAATTGTTTTTTTCTAGCTGCTTGCAGGATTTTCTCCTTTGTGTGGTAATTCTGCAGCTTAGCCACAATATTCCATGGTGTTCTTTTTTTAGGGTCTATTTCAGAAGGAGTTCGATGAATTCTTTCCACATCTACTTTCCCTTCTGTTTCTATTATCTCTGGACAGTTCTCTTTGATAATTTCCTGTAAAATAGAATCTAGGCTCTTTTTTTTGGTCATAGTTTTCTGGAAGTCCAATAATCCGCAGATTATCTCTCCTAGATCTATTTTCCAGGTCTATAGATTTTCCCAGTAAGTATTTGACGTTGTTCTCCAGCTTCTCATTTTTTTTTTTTTTTTTGTTTTGTTTGACTGATTCTTGGGTTCTCTGTGAATCATTCATTTCTATTTGTTCCATCCTGACTTTTAAGGAGTTATTTTCTTCTTTCACAGTTTTTAGTTCTTTTTGTAAATGCCCAATTTCGTTTTTAAATGAATTATTTTGCTCTATTGAATTTTTTTCCATTTCCCTAATTTTTTTTTGAGAATTATTTTCTTTTTCCAATTCAGAAATTCTATTTTCTTGAGACTTTTTTATCTTTTCCAATTCAGAAATCCTACTTTCCTGTGTTTTTTTAACCTTTTCTAATTCACTAATTTTGTTTCCCTGCATCTCCTGTGAATTCTTTATTTTTTCCAACTCCAATTTCAGGACGTTATTATTCTCTATCATTGTTTCCCTTTCCTTTCCCCATTTTTCTTCGATCTCCCTCAATTTTTTAAGAGCTTCTTCTAGGAGAGAGTTATGTGATGGGGGACAGGAATCGTTCCCCTTTAGGTTGTTATCTGCTGATTCTCTGTTGTCAACTTCCTCGGGGTTGGATACCCGCTCTTTCTCTGTATAGAAGGAATCTATAGTTTTTCTAGCTTTTTTGCTCATATTTAAAAAAATGTTTTGGGGTCTGTCCCTGGGGTAGGAAATTATTTACTTCTTTACCAGCTTCCTCCCAGACTGGATGGATGCAGTGGCCCCGCGCCTGAGCTAAGATACAGCTCTGGGAGAGAGTTCCCCACCCCCTCCCTGGAAGTGCCTCAGAGGTGATTAGCACTACTGTGCTTCGAGGGAGTAGAATAGTAAAGACAGCAGGAAGCCCAGCCTATGTGTCCGGGTGGGGAGTGGATGTCTGCAGCAGGTGACGTGAGAAGCCCCTGTGCTCAAACTGGAAGTGTCTGCCAGAAATTGCGGTCCCTAGTTCAAAGGTTCAGCTTCTCTGGGACTTCCTGGAGCTGAGTTCCACTCCCTCCAGCTAAACTAGGCAGTGTGTGTTGCCTTGGGCCGTATCTGCCCACTTGTCAATCTCTTAACTATTCTCAGGTGGTAGCTGAGGCCACACCCCCTGGTGCCGTGATCTGCTGAGTCACCCCCAGGGTGGGGGGGGGGGAAATCTAATCTGAGTTTTAAAATATTTTGGCTTTCTCTTCTGAACTGCTAAATAATTAGCAGAGAAGAGCTAACAGCCTGTGCCACATTCCTTTACCTCAGTGGCTTCTCTGATCCCAGAGCCCTTCCCAGCGCAATGGGCGCAGTGTGCCCCTACCCCACCGTCTGTGCTGGTCTTTCTTATTCCTCCCCTGAGAACTGACCTTTCCTGTTGAAACTCCAGATTCTCTTCAGCTGGTAAGTCGTGCTTCCAGTCCTTGTGGTATCTATCAGTCCTGAGCTAATTCTGAGACTTAATTTATCTAATTGGTTGTGAGGGAGTGAGGACGTTCACTGAGTCGTGTGTTTCTTCTCCGCCATCTTGGCTCCGCCCCCTAAAGCGTCTTATTCCTCATAGAGTGTGCCCCCACTCTCTGTGGCTCTCTACAATCCTGGTCTGGAGTTGGAAGAAGCTTTAGAAATCACCTTCTAGTAATACCTATTCAATAAATAAGGAAAATGAAGCCCAGATTGATTCTTAGAAATGTCATATGTCACAGAAGAATTATTAGGTCCCATGTGCTCTGTATTGTTATTTTCAAACTTTATAAAATAAAGAAATAAAAAAAAAAACTAGAAAATGAACAAAATACAATATAAAGTAAGAGGAATCCCCAGAAATACAAAGCTAGAATAATAATACTATTCAGTGAAGAGAGTCAGAATTCTGGAAGTCCCTTGTCAGAAGAGACCCTGTCTTCCCATGTTTTGCATCATAGCCTGGGTATAAAAGGCATTTTTTAAAAGGCTATGGGACAGTATCTTATGATCTCCTCTAAAGGACCATCTCTGTGTAATCCTACTATAATTCTTCTACAAATCTCATTAGCCTTTTCTCTAGCAAGTTGTTTTATCATTATACCTGTTGCTGCATTTTCACCAATAGTTCATATGACAGCTGTCTGCAGATGTCCCACGAAATCAACAAAGGGTTCATTTGGACTTTTCTCTATTTTTGTGAGGGCTTCCCCTCTATCTTGTTTTCCTGGGAAGGTACCTGATACTTTGATAGTAACAGCAGCAATTTGCTCATATTCTATCAAAGGGTACTTAATTTGAGCTAAAGTATCTGCATAATGACCTTTACCTTCTAGTTGATCAAAGGTGGGATTGGTCCATTAACTCCAGTTTGCCTATTTCATTGGTCTTGTATTCTACAGAGCTCACTATACTCAGAAAGTCACAATAAGTTTTGTCCAGGTTCTAAACATGTCCTTGCTATAGATTTCCAATCACTAGGGTTTAAAATTTCAAAAGTGAAATTCTCTAATACCATCTTAATATAAGAAGATGTAGCCCCATAAAGAGTGCAATCCTTTTTCAAATCCTTGATAATTTTCAGATCAAAAAAAAGTGTATCTTCTCCTGGTTTGACCTGAAGAATCAAATTCTTCAATCTCAGGGTATACTTTCATTCTTAAATCAGATATATCCTGTTCTTCTTTTTTAGCTTTAACTAATGCCTTTTCTAATTGTGTCATAGGGGGTGGACAAAGCTACTATATGGGTGGAGCTTATAGTGTCACTGCCCCTCCACCTCCTCCTTGTCCCTTCACTTATGAAGGAGAAGTTGAGGAGGAAGGTGATGAGATGGGGAATACCCTAATGCCTCCTGCTGTGAAGCACCACACTCCTTGATTTCATAAACACTATACATAACTCCTTTCTTGTCTAATTCTTCATGCTTTTTTCAGTTATTTTGTCAGTACCATCCTGTTTTTACATTTCATCAGCACTGTACTTAATTCCTTTCTTGTCTAATTCTTCATGCTTTTCAGCTACTTTGTCAATACCATCCCCCTTCTCCTTTGTCTCCTTGATACTTATGTAATATATATATATATATATATATATATATATATATATATATATATATATATATATATACACACACATATATATATATATATATGTATATATATATACATATATATACACATATACATATATATATGTATACATATATATACATATATATATATACACATATACACATATATATATATATATATATACATATATTAGTATTCGATTAGTTGTTCTCTCATTAGTTTTCACTTATCTGCCTCTAATTTTTCCTCATTAGAGATCCAATGAGAAGTGTCTTATAAGAGTTCTTTGATCTGCTTCCAAGCTGCAATCAAACCTTGCCATTTTATTAACCTAACTATGCTTTGTACACACTTCCCTTGGGTAGGGAAGGCTCTTTTCTGAGTTTTTGCTCCATTTCAGCTGAGAAATGAAAGTAATTAATATAGTCCTTACAAGAGTTTCCTGTTTGTCTATTTTTGTACTTACCCTATTTCTGGGTCACAGGGACTTATAATCATATATGTTTGTGAATAAATGAGGACTCTAGATAGGACTTTGACAACCAAGTAAATATTAAAATGCATGATTTTACCTATTTGATTTTTTGGGAAGTAGACATCTCTGCAGGAGTATAAATTAAAATAGGAGCTGGTCCATATATATTTGAATCTAACTATGCCATTAGCCGGCCATATGAACACAGGAAAGGTATATTCCAACACCTTCAATTTTGTATCTATACTAGAACAGTTCCTAGTACTAGAATTTCCTCCTATCTCTGGCTATGTATTTTCCATTAGTATGATTAGTTATTATATTTATTCAGAAAATTATCTTTAATGAATATGGTGCTGAAGCAAGATCTAGAAGAATTACTAAATTTGAATAATGGAATTTGGATCTGAATGGGATTGCTGAAAACCTCTAACTATACCCTAAAAAACCAAGAACAAGAAGTGAAATGTAAATTACTAAACATAATTCAATATCAAGACATCTGATAACTTTTTTTTGATTATAGCTTTTTTTTTAAATTTTCAAACATATGCATGATAATTTTTCAACATTGATCCTTGCAAACCTTTTTGTTCCAAAGTTTTCCCACTCTTCCCCCACTCTCTCCCCAGATGGTAAATAATCCAATATATGCTAAATGTGTTAAAATAATTAAATCCAAATAAATACATAAAAATATAGATATATAATTAAGTCCAAAATATGTATTCATATTTATACAATTATCATGCCGAATAAGAAAAGGCAGGTCAAAAAGGAAAACAAAATGAGAAAGTAAACAAAAGGCAAGCAAACAACAACAAAAAGAGTTGAAAATACTATGTCTCAATCCACACTCAGTTTCCACATACTGTCTCTGGATTTGGTTGGCTCTCATAATCACAAGATCATTGAAACTAACCTCAATCATCTCATTAGAAAAAAGCACTACTATCAGAATTGGTCATCATTTAATCTTGTAGTTTCTGTGTTCAATGATCTCCTGATATTGCTCATTTCACTAAACATCAGGTCATGTATGTCTCTCCAGGCCTTTCTGAAATCAATCAGTTATGTTGAGAGTTACCAATAGTGGAGAATCCTGAGTAAGGTATAAGACCCTTTAGTCCAGTAAAAGGAACCCTGCTGAGAATGTCTCATTTGGCTTCCTATCCCCTTTCTAAGGGCTCTTTGGCCTTCCTAAGAAGTCAGAAGCCCCCTGCCAAAAAAAAATGGATATTACTTTTTGACTCCATTCAATTTTCTCCAAAGGTCAAGCATATTTAATTTTCCTAGAATTCTATTTACCTCCTTAACTTATTTCTTATTTTGTGATTTAATTTATCTAGTTCTCAGAAAGATTGAGATTCCTCACTAGGATAGTTTTGCTTTCTATTTTTTCTTTCATCTCTTAACTTCACTAGGAATTTGAATGCTATCCCACTTGGTGCATATATGTTTAGTATTGATATTACTTTAATATGTATGAAACCTTTAAGTGGGATGAAGTTTCCTTGTATCTTTTAATTATATCTGTGATCAGGATTATGGCTCCTGTTTTTTTTTTTTTTGTTTGTTTTTGTTTTTGTTTTTTTTTTTTTGGTTTTGGTTTTGGTTTGGTTTTGTTTGTTTATTTGTTTTTTTTTTTTTTTTTTTACTACTGCTGAAGTACAATATATTCTGTTTAAGCCTTTTACCTTTACTCTGAATGTATCACTCTGATTTAAACATGTTTCATATAAACAACAAATTGTAGGATTCTGTATTTTAACCCAGCCTGCTATCTGCTTCTGTTTTCATGGGAGAGTTCATCCCATTTATATTCAT
Source organism: Sminthopsis crassicaudata (assembly GCF_048593235.1). Classification (NCBI taxonomy): domain Eukaryota; kingdom Metazoa; phylum Chordata; class Mammalia; order Dasyuromorphia; family Dasyuridae; genus Sminthopsis; species Sminthopsis crassicaudata. The sequence goes on along the minus strand of NC_133618.1, from coordinate 16,563,772 downwards.
AGATAAAATTACTAATTCTTTATTTTCTGCTATCTTGTTTTCCCCCAGTTGTAGTTTTCTCTACCTTTCCCCTTCTTTCCCTCCTTCCAAGTATTTTGCTTTTGCCCACTACCTTCCTCAACAGCCCTCCCTTTTTGCATTCCATTTTCCTTTCTTATACTTTTTTCCTTCTACTTCTGTTCTGCCTTTTATTAATCTTCCCCTTTCCTTTCCCCTTTTACTTCCCTATAGGGTGAGACAAGCTTCTCTGTGAAGATAAATGTATCTGATAGTCTCTCTTTGAGCCATATTTGATGAAAATAAGATTCACAAAGTGCTCATACCACTCCCTTCATTTCCCCAATTATAATAGGTCTTTTTTCCTCTTCATGAGATATAATTAACCTCCATTTTAACTCCATTTTCTTCTTCTTCCAGTAGAATCACCTGTCCTCCTCTAATTGCTTTTTAATATCATCACAATATAATCAAATTGTACTTGAACACACTGTGTATACTCAAAACAGAGATACAGATCTTAAGGTAAATATACCATCTTCCCCTATAGGGATATAAGCTTTTTAACTTTTAAAAGAAAATTATAATATTTTTACCTTTTTACCTTATTATGCTTCTTTTGAGTTTTGTATTTGAAGATCAAATTATCTATTCAATTATAGTTTTTTCATCAGAAATAAATGAAATTAACATGTTTCATTGAATGATCAACCTTTTCCCTGAAGATGATGTTCGATTTTGCTGAATAGTTGATTCGTGGCTGCAATACATTTTTTTTTTTTTTTTTGCATTTTGGAATATGAGATTCTACAACTTTTGATCCTTTAAAGTGGAAGTTTCTAGGTCCTGGATTAGCCTGATTGTGGTTCCTTGTTATTTGAATTGTTTTCTTCTGGCTGCATGCAATATTTTCTCCTTGATTTGATACTTCTGAAATGTAGCTATGATGTTCCTTGGAGATTTCATTTGGGGTCTATTTCAACAGAGGATTAGTGAATTCTTTCAATGCCTATTTTATCTTCTAATTCTGGGACATCCAGGCAGTTTTCCTTGATGATTTCCTGAAAGTTGATGTCTAGGCTATATTTTTTATCATGTCTTTCAGGAACCTTAATAATTCTTAGATTGTTTCTTCTAGATCTATTTTCCAGGTCAATTATTTTACCAATGAGTTATTTTACTTTTTTTTTCTTTTTTTCATTTTTTCTTTTTTGGTTTTGTTTGACTGATCCTTGAAATCTCATTGATTCATTTACTTCCATTTGTTCAATTCTAATTTTTATGAATTATTTTCTTCAGTTAGCTTTTTATCTCCTTTTGCATTTGACCAATTGAACTTTTAAATGAGGTGTTTTGTTCATTGCACATTTTTTCATTTTATGTATTCTGTTTTTCAATGAATTGATTTATTTTTTTCATATCTATTTTGTAAGGGATTATTTGCCTTTTCCCATTTCATCATATCTATTTTAAGGAGTTTTCTTCAGATAACTTCTGGTTTTTCATTTTCCATACCCTCTTGTAAATATATTATTTTCTTTCCCCATTTTTCTTCTAATTCTCTTTTAAGATCCTTTTTCAATTCTTCCAAAAGAGCCTTGTGTAATGGGGACCAACTCAAATTACCATTTGGGGCTTTGTATGGAGATGATTTGCCTTTAGAATCCTCAGGTTTTGTGGTCTGTTCTCTTTCTCCATTAAAGCTGTCTATGGGTAGAGATTTTTTTTCTTTTTTTATGCATTTTTAAAGGTTGGGGTCTGTTCCTAAGACAAAGGGTCAACAACTGTTTTAGTTTACCATGGGGCCAGTGACACTGACTGTTTTCTGGTACTTGGTAGGTGTGACTAGGTACCTTGTTTTTCTGGGGTTCAGAGGTTCAATATTTGCCTTTTGTATTTGCTTTGGGTGTCTCACAGCTAATCTTTTGAAATAGTGGATTGTAACCAGGACACAATAGCCTAAGGGCTTTATAGTAGATTCACTGATTCACAAACACTGTAATGCCCTGCCTACCTGGCCCATATCCCTATTCTTGCCACTCTCTCCCTCACCCAATTAAAATAAACCTTTTCTGAAGTTCTTCCAAAGTTATTTTCTTCTAGAAATTTGTCATACTCCAAATACTTGTGGGTTCTGTCTTTCCAGAACCAATTCAGAGTCTTGATCTGTTTTTGATCTGAGGGACGGCAAGAGGAGCTCAGAAAGAAACATGTCTACTCTAAACCATCTTGGTTCTGCTCCCTAACCTCAATAATTTTTCTAAACCACGTTTTTTTTTTTTTTTTTTTTTTTTTTTTTTTTTTTTTTTAGTAACAACCACCAGTAGGGCACTACAGAGATCTATGATCTAGGGTGGCTTGATGGCACAGTGGATGTAGTATCAGACTTGGAATCAGGAAGACTCATATTCCTGAGTTCAAATGCAGAGTCAAAGTCTTCTTACTTATGGAACCTTGAACATATCACTCAAGCCTGTTTACCTCAGTTTTGTTTTTCACCTGTAGAATGATCCAGAAATGGAAATATCAAATTATTCCAAAATGAACCCCAAACTGGGTTACAAAAAATGGGACATGCCTGAAGCAATTGAACAAGGATAAATGAATTCTCATCACATTTGGAGATAATTCAAAGCTAAGAATGATAATTAGCATACACAACTAGATAATTAAGATTCAAAAGGGCCTTTTTTATATGCTAAAAATATCATTTTGTTTTGATGGTTAAGTCATTTCAATCATGATTGAATTCTTTGGATTCCATTTAGGACAGTTTTTGGCAAGGGAATTGGATTGCCATTTCTTTCTTTAGCTCATTGTTCAGATGAACGAACAGGCAAACATGCTTAAATGATTTGTCCATGGTCACATAGGTAACAAGTGTCCCAAGTCTTGTCAATTACATATCTGACATTCTATCCACTTTACCATTGGGACGCAGTCCTATTTGAATAACTGGTAAAGAAAGGTGATTTGATGTTCTATTTTTTAAATTATTTTTTTCCATTTACATGTAAAAATATATTTTTGATTGCACATATACATTCATTTTTTAAAATATATTTCATCTTGAGAGAAAAACAACTGAAAAAAGTGAACATAGGATGTATGATTTACTTTTGGTCTTCATAGTTTCCTTTGTGGATGAAGATAGTGTTTTCCATTCAAAGTTTACTGGAATTGCTTTGGATCATTGAACCTTGAGAAGAACCGTGTCTCTCATAGTTGATCATTGCACAATTATATTGGTGAAATTGTAAAATTTGTGCAATGTGGAACTATGCCCAAAGGGCTATCAAGCTGTATATCCTTTGATCCAGCAATGTATCTATTGGACTTGTATCCCAAAGAGATCATAAAAGAGGGAAAATGACCTACATGTGCAAAAATGTTTGTGGCAGCCTTTTTCTAGTGGCAAGAAACTGTAAACTGAATGGATGTCCCTCAGTTAGAGAATAGTTGAATAAGCTATGTTATATGAATGTGATGGAATATTATTATTCTATAAGAAACGATCAGCAGGATGATTTCAGAGAAGCCTGGAGAAATAATTAATTTCCAATTGGTTTTTATTCTATCATTCCAAAAACCTTTATTGAATGGAATTTTTATTGCATTATGATCCAAAAAAGGAAGCTTTTACAATTTCTACTTTTTTGTATTTGATTGTGAGTTTTGTATGTTCTAATATATGATCAATTTTTGTGTAGATACCATTTACTGATAAGAAAAAAGTTATAATCCTTTCTATCTCTATTCATTTTTATCCATATCCAGAGATATATGATATACACATTTTACAATATTCTATTAACTTCTCTATATTCTTGTTTATTTTGAAGTTAGACTTACCAAATTTGGAGAGGGTGAGGCTGAGGTCCCCTTCTAGTATAGTTTTGTTATCTGATACTTCCTTTAATTGGTGTAAATTATTCTCTAAGAATTTGGATGCTGTACCATTTGGTATATGTACATTTCATACCAATACCACTTCGCTTTGTATAGTATCTTTTACCAAGATAAAATTTCCTCCTTTACTCTTCTAATTAGATTTATTTTTTGCTTTTGTTTTATCTGAGATAAGAATTACTATCCTTGCTTTTTCTTATTTTGTTTTAGTTGAAGCATAACAAATTCTGCTTCAGTCTTTTACCCTTATTCTTTAAGTTATGATTCTTCTTCAAATGTATTTCTTTTAAACAACATATTGTAGGGATTATTACTTATTCTATGTTTTGTATGGTGTACTTTAATTTGCCTAACTTTATTGACATCAGCTTGGATACATGTTTTTTTTTTTATTTGTTGTTTATTGCATGTGATGGAGGTTATATAATTGATATTTGGTGGGAAGGTAATCAAGAGTTTGTATATTTAGCTTGGAGTAATCTTTCCTCATTAAAGGGATAGAAGCTAAAAACACAGCTTGAGACTAAATATTATTACCCCCAAAGTAGCTCTATACATGTTTGAGAACTGAGGTCTTTATTAGGGAATCTTTTAAAAAGAAAAAAAAAAGCCTAGCTTCAAGCTTTCCATGTAATAATGTTTGCATTGGTTCTGTTTATATAAAAATGTTTTAATGAAACATAATCAAAAATATATTTTATATCCTTCAATGCTCTATTTTAGGGAACTAAGTGGTACAGTGAATAGAGAACTGGATCTGGAGTAAGGAAAATTCATTATGAATTCAAATCTACTCTCAAATACTTAAATTAACAGCTTTATAAAACAAAACAAATCACAACCCTCTTTGCTTCATATCTATACAATGACCTAGAGAAAGAAATATCAAAAATAATAATGATGAGATCACCAAAAAATCAGACATGGATGGGGAAAAAAAAAGAAAAATATTATTTTTTTCTTGGTTTGTCATAAAGTCTTCCCTTATACATCAATTTGACAGCTAAAAATTTCCATGCATTCCTAATTTGGTTATATCACTTCTTATGGCTCAGTTATATACACATTTTAATGTCTTGGTATCCAGTCTGAGTCTATACCCAGCTTCTGCCAATCTGCTCTCTAGTTTTCTCACACGTCTTCGTCAAATACTGAGTTATTGTCCTCAAAACTTGGATCTTTCTGTTTATCAAACTTTAGATTATTATGGTCAATGACTAGTATATATTTTGTATATCATCTATTCTACTAATCCACCTCTCTGTTTCTTAGCCAATATTAGGTTACATAGCTTGAGAGCTGGTCCTGCTGGGCCATTTTTTACTTTTATTTTATTTTAAGTGATACCCTTGATATTCTTGATTTGTTTCCTTTCCAAGTAATTTTTGTTATTACTTTTTCTTGACTATAGAATGACTTTTTTTTTGATATTTCTGTTGGAATGACACTGAATAAATAAATTAATTTGGGTAGAATCATATTTTTATATTGGTTAATCCTATTATTATGCAATTAATATTTTCTACTTCATTAGATTTGATCATATTTATTTAAAATTGCAGTTATATAGTTCCTGGGCTTATCTTAAAAGATAGACACAATGATTTTGTGTTATCTAAAAATATTTAAAATAGGATTTATATTTTTGTTTCTTGCTTCTAGTTTTTATAATCCTGAATTTTGTTGAAATTGTTCATTATTTCTACTGGTTTTTAATTGGTTCTCTAGGTTCTCTGTGTATGCTATCATGTCATCTTCAAAGAATAATTGCTTTGTTTCCTCACTACCTATTCAAATCCAATTTATTTTTTTTTTCACTGCTATAGCTAGTATGTTAGTAGAATATTGAAAAATAGTGGTGATAAAAAGAGTCATTGATCTTATGAGGAGGGCTTCTAGCTTAATCTTGCTTACTTGCTTGCTAATTGTTTAAGATACCATTGTTTGTGTTGTCATTTTTCAGTCAAGTCTGACTCTTTGTGATCCCAATTAGGGTTTTATTGTTGCAGATACTGAAGTCATTTGCTATTCCCTTCTCCAATGCATTTCACTAATGAGGAACTGAGGCCAACAGAATTAAGGGACTTGCCTAGGATGACAAAATTATTAAGTATCTGAAGTTGGCTTTGAACTCCTGTAGCCAAGTCTTTCTGATTACAAATCAAGTGCTCTATCCAATTTATCATTTAGATATAATTTAACATTTTAAGACAAGTTCCATTTATTCCTAGCTTTCTAGTCATTTTAATAGGAATGAGTGTTGTATTTTGTCAAAAAAAAATCAGCATTTATTCAGAAAATCAAAATCAATTTTTTTTTGTCATTGTTATTTTCATTATTGATACTGTCAGTTATGCTGACAGGTTTTCCTAAACTCAATCACCCCTGTATTTGGAGTTTAAATCCCATCTAGCTATAATGCATGATCTTGGTGATCTAGCATTATAGCTTTATTGTTTATGTTCCATTTATACTTATTCTAACAACATTCTTAAAGGAAATTGATCTATACTTTGAATTCTTTAAGTTTATTAATTTTGAATTTCCTGGTTTAGACATAAGCAATATGTTTTTATTCTAAAAGTAATGTGGTAGAACTCTTATTTTGACTATTTTTTTTCAAATAATTTGGAATTAATTATTCTTTAGAAGAGTGGTAGAATCTACTTATAAATGCCTTTGATCCTTAATATGCTTTATTTCCTTCTTAAGGAGTTCATTGATTCTGCATTTGTGTATATGTGGGGAGAGGGAACATTTTTATTTTTTTGTTTTGTTTTGTTTTCTTGTTTTTCCTTAGATAGGATACTTAAATGTCCTACTTACTTTTCGTTAATCATGGACAATATGCATTCATACATATAATCTATATATGCATAGTCACCCATTTTACTTAAATTATTCAATTTATTGGTATATAATTAAACAAAATAGCTATTAATAATGATTTTCATTTTGTCTTCATTGGTGATGAATTTTCTTTTTTCCTTTTTTATAACAGTAATGTCTTTTTCTTTTTAAATAAAATTAGCCAATGGTTTATCAATTTTTTAAAAATCCACTTCTAGGTTTTTTGTTTGTTTGTTTTTGTTTGTTTTATATTTCAATGGTGTTCTTACTTTCAGTTTAAAAAAAATCATTTGATTTTCATTACTTCCAATTTGGTGCTTAAGTGACTATTTTAATTTGTTCTTTTTCAAGTTTTCTTATTTGCTTACCAAATTAATTGATCCTCTCTATTTACTCTGCCATGGGATTATGAACAAGAACTCAGCTCCACTGTGGTTACTTCTTTTCACTTTTAAATTATGACCTATAACTGATCCTGGACAATTGAATAGGACAATGTGTCCCCTATAATCTCTTTATGACAAATTGTCCAATTACCTCATGTTTTGTGGGTTGAAAGGTTCTCAAGGTGCTATTTCTGCTGCTTTTGCATTCACCTTCAAGGTGTGCTGTTCCATTGCCATGCAAGTGCCTGTATTGAAGTCTGATTTCAGCATATTGTTGCAAGAGATTTTTCCTGCTGACTTCCTGAATTTTGGGGAGCAGGATAATTCTTTCACAAATATTTTGTTAACTCTGTCACTACAAAATTATATTTGAAGAATCAATCTAAAGTTGATTGGAAGGAAATTTGGAAGAATTCAAGTGAGTTCCTGTCTCTACTCCACCATTTTAGTCTAAACACATGATTATTAATTACCATCTTTAATTATCACTCCACACTTTGATTTAAACATAGGTATTATGATCCTCATTCTACAGATAACAACACTGAGGAGCCAAGGTAGTTCTTTCTCCAGAATCCTGAAATGATTTACATGGTCTGATCTCAGAATAGTATCTTCTTGATACTGTTACTTTTATTTCATTATTCAAGTCAGCCATTCCTCTATTTTGCTAAGCCACACCCATTCACATGAACCTTAAATGGCATTTTGCTGATTATCAAGTGGACTCCCCACCAACAAGAGTAGGGAAAACTCAGTTGTTATCAGTCTAAGCCCCTTCCATTTGGCTCTGGGGGAGAAGAAAATTTCAGCAATCAGCAAAGAGAAATACAGATAATCCTTAAGCCATTGCTTTGTGAAAGGCAATGTACTAGGCACAGTAGGATATTTAAAGAGGCATACATACAGAAACTGTGTATAATAGGTTTTCTGTTTATTTGTTACTTCAGGAACGGCAACATGGCATAGTGGAAAGCATATTGGAACCACAATAATTAACTTCCAGTGATCATGAAAATAATATCACTTTATCTCTCTTGAGCCTTATTCACTCCTCAAGAGAAATGCACTTAAAAACACATGCAGTAGAAGATAGAATGAGTTATCTTATGAGCTTTAAATCAGGACGACCTTACTTCAAATTCAATCCCTGTCATTGAAGAGCTATGTGATCCTAGGCAATCCATTCATTTTTGCTTTACCTTCTTGGCTTCTGAGATACAGATGAATTTTGATTTGAGATAATGTAAGATACTTTTACATGTTTGAGGAGCAAACTCTAGAGCTCAAATAACTCATTTGGTAAACTTTTGCTCTTGGCAGTGTCCATATTTTACAATAGAAAGCAAAGTGGTCCTCCCTGGACATCCCCAATTTGAATGTAAACTCATTGAGAACTGAGATGATCTTTGATTTTATAATGAATGTCTGGTTGCTTGGCATTTATAAGGAATTTTTTGTTTGTCCACAATACACCTATAATTCTGGTGGGGATATCCTCCCCTGATAACATAGAGAGAGAGTTCTCTTTTCTTCCTCCTTTTATGAGTTGATGCATTCAAATAAAAAAAAAAAGAAAATAATAGTAAGAGGTATTGATATGCATATTTAAAGATTTCAGTGTCTTGTTTTCTTGTTTTTTTTAATTTTTAATTTTAATTTTTATTTTTTTTAATTCATTTTTCCAAATTATCCCCTCCCTCCCCCCGATGGCAGGTAATCCCATACATTTAACATGTGTTACAATATAACCTAGATACAATATATGTGTATAAATACCATTTTCTTGTTGCACATTAAGTATTAGCTTCCGAAGGTATAAGTAACCTGGGTAGATAGACAGTAGTGCTAACAATTTACATTCGCTTCCCACTGTTCCTTCTCTGGGTGTAGCTGTTTCTCTCCATCATTGATCAACTGGAAGTGAGTTGGATCTTCTTTATGTTGAAGGTTTCCACTTCCATCAGAATACATCCTCATACAGTATTGTTGTTGAAGTGTATAGTGATTTTCTGGTTCTGCTCATTTCACTCAGCATCAGTTGATTTAAGTCTCTCCAAGCCTCTCTGTATTCCTCCTGTTGGTCATTTCTTACCGAGCAATAATATTCCATAACCTTCATATACCACAATTTACCCAACCATTCTCCAATTGATGGACATCCATTCAACTTCCAGTTTCTAGCTACATCTTGTTTTCTTTTTTTAACAAAGTATTAAAGAATGAATCATTTAGTGAAAGTGAAAGGAAAGCCTGCCATAGCTGGGGACAGTTGTCTATGTCTCTTGAAGACTTTAAATAGTGAAGCGTGATAAATTCTTGAAACTCTTGGAGTGAAAGATAGTTTGAAGCTTTGTTGAGGTTCACCAAGCAAGGAGTAAAAACATATACACACATTGTCTCTGGAGGGATGTGAGAGAGGAGAGCAGTTTTCCAGGAAAGAAACCATTTCAAGGAGTGCAGCTGCTCGAATAGAAGAATACTGACAATGGATTTAAGTGAAAATTAGGTCTGGCAGTTGAGAGTTGACCTGTAGAAAGGAGTAGGCCCACAGAGACTAACTCAATGCATTACTCAGCTGAGATAATGTGTCTAGAATTTTGGAGTGGATTGAGAACTACACAAGAAAAACAAAACAAAACAAAACAGGGCTATGCAGTACTGGAGATATGTCCTACATATGTGTCTCTCTAGTATTGCACAACAGATCTATTCCTACCTATGATTACTATATGCATTTCTGGAGAGTACATATGTATGTTATGGGAAGAGTAGTCATCACTGAACTCCAGGTAATTTATCAATATCTTAGAGGATTGACCTCAGGCTGTAATTTATTTTTCTAAGCAATCAACCTTGTTGGAGAGACAACTTAGGGACATTGTAAGGAATTAAGGTTCTCTTCTTCTAGGAAGTTAGGAACAGGCTACGCCATGTAATGGTCAGAGGAAGCCTACAGAAAGAAAGAGACCACATGAGGAGACAAGATATGTGGAATTTGAAATTTAAAGTGCACCTTGGAAATACTCTGATCTTTTCATTTTTTTATGAATGAGGAAACTGAGATCCACACTGAGAAAAGAATTACTGTAGCATGTCCAATACTACAAAACTGTTTACTTATATAAGGCTCCTAATTTCAGCAATTGAAGCATTCACAGTATCACTCTACCCTACCATTTCTGTGTCATTATTCATTACTCCCATGTATACATTCATGGGCACGACTGTTACAATTCATCATACGTAACACCATAACCACCTAATCCATCTTGGCACATGCCACCTCCTTCCCTATAATGTACTTTCTTCTTATTTTTTTTCTTTTTTACATCTTTTATACTTTCTCTTTTTCTAGGTACAATCTTAGTGATAGAATTTTCAATTTTCTGGTTAAGACCTTTGGAATATGCATATATGTGCCTATGTGTATATATATGTATATATAAATAGATAGATAGACATACACACACATAGAGTATATATATATATATATATATATATATATATATATATGTATATATATATATGTATATATACATACATACACACAGTGTATATATATATATATATATGAATATACACATATATACACATAATATATATACATATACACATAGTATATATATGTATATATATATATACACACATACATAGTATATATATATTTATATTATATATATATACATACACACATAATGTATATATATAAATATACACATACACACATAGTATATTATATATAATATATATATACATACACAAATAGTATATATATACATACACACATAGTATATATATATATATATATATATACATAATGTATATATATATATAAATATACACATAAACACATAATATATATATATATATATATATATATATATATATATATATATATATATATATATATGCATATATGTGGTGTTTTTGTGTAGTGTGTGTGTGCATATATATTGTGTTTTTGTTTATATGTGTGTATAAGCATATATTCATTCATTTATTTTCTTAAAGAAAAAATGGATCCAGATTTATTTTCTATTTGGGGAACTCTACTCCCCAAAAAAAATATTGCAATTCAGATCCATAAGCTTTCCCTTCAATTTTTCTTAACAAACATCCAGGAGAAAATTTGACTCTCTTGGATCAGTACTTGGATTTCATTCTTTCTTGTTTCCCTGTCTACTAATAGCAGGAATTGTTATTCTCAGCTACAAACTTTTATATGTAAAGAAAAAAAAAAACTCAGAAGACAATGGGATTGATCTTTTATTTCAAATGATGACAATTAAAAGTGTTAGTAAACTATATTAATATAATAGATTTTATCATCCATACTCTTAAATAGAAGTTATGGGAAGCCAATAGTCAGGCTGAGATTTAATAACTCAATGCACTCTAATCATTTTTGTTCTTTGATGTGGGCCTCAAATGAGGTGCTTACCACTCTTCTCCTCTGCAGTCAGTATCTATCTGTAGCAGTTGCATTCAACTCTCAGAAATTGTGGCAGTTTTTACAATGAGTGGAATGATTTGCAAAATGCTTCATTTGTTGCCTCTCCCCCTTCTCCCATGTCATATGGGTACAACTTTCCTAAAGCTTTATAATTAGAGTATTAAATGTATACTCATCTGATGTTCTTGTAATTATTACTTTAGTAATGTGATTCAGTGGATCAAAATCATGATCTTTTGTATCTGGAAATATACATCTGACATGAAGAGTAATAATATTCCATGAAGTCAAGGTGTCCAATACTTCTTTACCCTCAAAACTGTTGAGGTTAATTAATGAAAGCAAGTCTTTTAATAGCACAAAAGCCAAAGATTGCAAGTTCTCTGATGTATGTCAAAGAGCTCATCTATAACATAGTGATGCTATTTAGTTGCTGTCTTTCATTTCTTTAGAGGACCAAAATGGCATCACTATATTGGGACCAAAGAACAGTGTGTCCAACTGTGGCTGATCAAACCAATATGAGCTCAGAAGGCCCTACCACAGGTCAAGCATGAATAGTACTTATGAGCATTTGAGATCTTTTGAGCTACTGCAATTCTGCTTTGTTCATAGAACACAGCACCCTCTTTGATGTGGGAATAACATGTTGGGTAGTCAATATCTTCTATGTCTCTCAATTGATTCCCGAGTTCTTCAGAGAGACCTTGACAGTGTCTTTGTATAACTTCTAATGACTCCTCTCTGAGTCCTTATCTTGTGTGAATTTTCAGCCAAATATTTTAGGCCAGCGTGTTTGGCATTCAAGGTGGCCAGCCAATTAAAGTTGGGCTCTAGGCAGCAGAGTTTGAATGCTTTAAAATTCAACACAGGAAAAAAATTCAGTGTCCATTACTTTATCCAAGTAAATTTCAAAACTTTAAGACAATTTAAATGGAAGTGATTCAGTTTCCTGGCATGGTATTGGTATAGTGTCCAGATTTCACAAGCATAAAACAATGAGGTCAGCACCACAGCTCTATAAGCGTACAGTTTGGTAGACTTATACCTCTTATCTTTGGAGCATCCCAAACACTGAGCTAGCCCTGACAATGTGAATATCAAACTCTTCATCTGTGTTTGCATCTCTGGAAAGTATAATGACAAAGTAAATGAACTTATCCTTTGAATTTAAAAGATCTTCATTTGCTTTAAGTAATGGATGGCATAAGGATGGCAATGGAGGAATTGTTTTTTTTTTTCTTGGTGTTAATTGTTAGGCTAAAATTAGAACAAATAGCAAAGAATTGATGTATACTATATTTCTTAGCTTCAGAGGCTGCTTTGAGTACAAGATCATCTAAAAAAAGTCATACACTAACTGTCTCTCAGATATAACTTTAACTTGTAGCCTTTTTATGTTAAGAAATTTAGCATCAACATGAAAACTTTCATTGATGATATTTTCATTAAGGTAAGAAGCAAATATCAGAAACATGATATTTTCATTCTTGGTGAAGGTATTTTACATTATTA